>NC_056731.1:163266887-163866887 GCF_019279795.1 Protopterus annectens
TGTGAGGTTTTCTTGGCATCTTAACAGCAAGGATAATACATAAGATGTTTGCTATAACAAACTTGTTAAAGTCATGTTCTTACTTTTGAACCTTACTAGTTTATTTTTTCTGCTTTTCAGAACTGTCATATCACTTAATATGTACACAACTTCTTACCACCTATAAAATTATCCAGCATCCATTTGCCCATCAAGCACTAAAAAACATTCCGCACAACTATGTTCCCAGTCAGTCATTGAGATCCACTGACCAAAAACTCCTCTCTGTCTATCTACAAACCTAGTAAATCAGCTGGGCACTGTCTGTATTCGTACAAGGTTGCTAAGGCATGTAACTTCTTATCTGTAACCATCAGGTCTATGCCCTCTATCCCATCTTTCAAAACCACTCTGAAAAACTTCATAGCCAAAATCTGACTCTGTTCTTGCTCAAAACCAGGATAAATTATATCCCTATATGTGAACAAGTATACCCCCTTACTCTCCATTTTTCACTTACTTCCTTACTGCTATTGAATTCTCTTCCCTGACTTTCTCTCTAAATATAACAATCCATAGTGCTATAACATTGTAGAGCTGATGGCATATTAAAACTTGACAATTCAATTTTTTAGCAAACTGTGTTCAGAATTTGTGTAATTGTCATATTGGTCTCTCTATTTTCTTACAGAAAGGTTTAATGATGCAATGTCTGTCTACTTATTGTTAACGTCTGATTCTATCGATTAGGTTAAGAATTACTGATCGTTAGCTAAACTGTGCTATTCTTTAACTAGTCTGTACGTATAACTGCGTGTCCAAACTGTATCTAGATAGTATTTTCACTCCTGTGCCCTATATAGTCTACTTATATATTTGTATTTCTGTATGTTTCAATGTGGAGCTTTTCTCCCCAGGCCTCCGCTGAAAAAGGACATGTGTCCAGTGGAGCTTTCCTGGTAAACAAATGGAAAATAAAATAAAATAAATAAAATATACAATAAGCCTGTTTTTCCTCACTTCATATTGCAATTCCTGCTTCTATTAAACTAACTTACCTTTAATTTCTCTACAAACTGTCTAAAATGTCTCTAAATATTAAATGATGGTCATAAACCTTGTATCAATTCTTAACCAATGTTTTTATATTATGTCTAATCTGTTATAATTATTTGAACTGCAGATGTTTTTGGTTTATTTTTGAAGATTGTATAATTATTGTTCTTAAAATTTTTTATAATAATTTGGAGCTTTTCTCCCCAGTCCTCCACTGAAAATAGGTTTTTATCTAGTCAGACTTTCCCAGTAATCAAATGTCAATAAATAAATAAATAATAAAATATAGTACATGGAGAGCAGCAATTATATTCCAAAATCAGAAAAAAATGAACTTGTTAAGCATGTCCCTAGCAGATGGCCCAATCTTAGCACTCAAGCGTTTTTAACAAAATCGTTAGCAATGTCTGTTAAGGTCAGGTATCTTACTAGGGACTAACAGCAAACTGTGCCAACAGGCAAAGAATAGCAACCAAATGTAAAGCAACTTTTAATGATGCTAGATACTTTGCAGTGCCCCAGGTATAAACAAAAAGTGAAGGATGAATTATCCAACAGCTTTTAGTTCTACATAAGGGCATTTTATCCATCCTGCTCTCTGTCTAATGGCAGCACTAAATGCTTTACCAACTATGAAAGGCTTTCGGTTTTGATCATTATATATACCTCATCTGAGGTGCTTTTATGTCAGGCTTATCTTCATTTTAAAATCTCTAAAATATTCTTGAATAACGGTGATATTTTAAGATGTTAGTATCCATATACTAAAAAGCATTTTATTGCAGGAATGAGTTGGAAGGTCTTACCACTTGTGTGAAAGAATGGCACCTACAAATTACTTAGAGCACTGTTTATCACATATGGAAATATTAATTATTTGTTCTGTTTCCCTGGAAGTAAGTGATGTTACTCACTGGAAACTACAAGTGTAGCATGACTCAAATACTAGTTCATAATACTTCAACTTACACTAAACACACTGCACATACTTTTTATTTTAATTTATTACATAGGACAACAACTAAACAGTAAACCACCACAGCATTACGCATGGAGTAGTACTAAAATCCTACCACCTCTGGCTACACACGAGCTTTCAAGACTATAGTTAGCATTCATTAAGTTTGATATAGATATATAGATATATATATATATATATATATATATATATATATACAGTATATATTTATCCTTTATAATTTAAATAAAATTAAACACGTTGATATATTTTGATCAATACATTTTGGTTATTTAGCATACAGCAGACTCACACAGACTCAGACGTAGGCATGACATGGCACCAGAAACGAAAATAGCTGCAGCTGTATTTGCAGGCAGCACTGAATGGCAGTAATACTGCAGTAGTTATATGTGCGTATCTTTATAAACTTGTCTCGGTATTGATTCTTTTCCTATGCTCTTTCATTGGACTGATATCAACAGAAGTGCAGGTCAATGCAAGAAGTGTGTGTGTGTGTGTGTGTGTGTGTGTGTGTGTGTGTGTGTGTGTGTGTGTGTGTGTGTGTGTTGAATTCACTTGGTTCTGCAAATATGACAGGGATCAAATTTAATGTAACTATATTTACACAATGTTCTCCATTTCAGTGGCTGTTGAACAGTAAGATTTGTACTACTTTTTTATCATAAATTCCTTTAAATAAGCATCAGCTTATGTACACTTGTACACACATCATGTCACATATATCTGTTTTTATGCTGGAGACTGAGTCCATCTTTCTTTTAATTTGTATTAATGACCAAGTGTCACAAGTGTCTGTTTTCTGTGATTACATGGACGGTAAGAGAACTACATGACAACATAAGGAATGAATTTGTATGGTTTGCTAGTTCCTGATGTACCAGCGTACCTCTTAGTTGTCTGGTATTTGCTGGAGGGCACTGAATCGTTATATCAGCTAGTTTTCATACGCTTGTCTTGTACTTCCCTTTCTAGCAGATCCCTATTTCCCATCCTTTCCATTATTGCCGTATATCTGGCTTATATTTTGCATTATTCTACCACTCTCCATTACTTAAAATTGAGTAGTGGTATCCCCCAAACCTACTAGAAGTGGGAGTAGCCATGCTTGTAATTAGGTGTTCAGATTTTTGGCCAAATGTACATACTCTTCAAGGGCCATTCTCCAGATTTTTAATGTCTGCAATTTGAGAGGTGGGTGTCTGAGCATTGTGAAAAAAATGACAACAAAAATAAAAATAAAAAGACCTGCTACACACTTTGCCGCAAATGGCACCAACTGTATAAAAGCCAGAATATGTAGAAAAAATAAGTAAGTTGGTGTCCGCTCCTGTTAACTTGTCAAACCAAAAAGCGATGAATAAAAACAAACCAAGTTACCTAGGTTAGTGATTAGTCCCAGTCTGTTCAAACCAAAAAGAAATTTGGTATCCGTTCCTGTTAACTTGTCAAGCCAAAAAGCGATAAGCAGAAACAAACCAAGTTACCTTAATAATGATTAGTCCCGGTCTATTCAGACCAAAAGGAAATTTAGTGTCTGCTCCTGTTGACTTACGGTGAAACCAAAAGGCAAATGGCAAAAACAGACAAAGATTCTGCTATCGGTAGTTAGTCCCGGTCTATTCAGACCATAATCCAGCGAAAAATAAGCTCGGTAAAAAATAAACCAAAGTTCTGCTGTCGTTGATTGTTCCCGGTCTATTCAGACCAAAACCCAGCAAGAAAGTAACCTGGTTAAAAGCTAATGCAAGGGTGAAAACGACTCAGCAATCAAATAGTGCTTAATATCAAACGACACCAAAAAATAATAAAAGTCGATTTATTGGATCCACAAGTAAAAAATGGTAAGCGCTTTCGCAACAAGTGCTTTTTCAAACCAATACATTTTCATTCAACCAACATGCCCACTTTATACTTAATACATTGTAACTTAATGAGCAGAAGGAATTAGCCATTTAAAGAGATATACAATTGTACATCAACTCATGCATAAGCATACATTTAACAGCTGCATAAAATGTAAACTATATGAACAATGTATGACATATGTAAAACTATATATGAAATAATATCATAATACAAGAATATATAACATATCTAAAAAGAAATTTAAGATATGTAATATTAAAAAATATGTGTGTGATGATACGATTTGATTTTATGTAATTTAATTTATTTTATTTTAATAGTGTAGTTTATGAATGAATTATATATAAATATTGATTAATAAGAATGTGCAAAAATGAATGAAAAATGAAATATATGAAAAATGTATATGTATATATAAAAATATAATGTTATTTAATAAAAATTGATATATATATGAAGAATATTAATGCACACGTAGCAACAAAAAAATATGTATATGTATATGTATGTATTGAAGATGTAATGCATGTGAGTGGTTAGCTACATAAAAACCACTAAAAAATGAGAATAGAAATAAGAATAAAAATAAAAATATAAAATGAAGCTTATATGATTATATATTGACATAATAAAATACACATGTAGACCCTGTTGAATGATACCCTGATGATTCTAAGCAATACTCAACAATGTGCTACATACATATTTAGGTTTATATTTAGGTTCATATTCATTCTCAGACATGTGTATTTTATTGTGTCAATATATAATCATATAAGCTTCATGTTATTAAATAACATTATATTTTTATATATACATATACATTTTTCATATATTACATTTTTCATTCATTTTTGCACATTCTTATTAATCAATATTTATATATACTTCATTCATAAACTACACTATTAAAATAAAATAAATTAAATTACATAAAATCAAATCGTATCATCACACACATATTTTTTAATATTACATATCTTAAATTTCTTTTTAGATATGTTATATATTCTTGTATTATGATATTATTTCATATATAGTTTTACATATGTCATACATTGTTCATATAGTTTACATTTTATGCAGCTGTTAAATGTATGCTTATGCATGAGTTGATGTACAATTGTATATCTCTTTAAATGGCTAATTCCTTCTGCTCATTAAGTTACAATGTATTAAGTATAAAGTGGGCATGTTGGTTGAATGAAAATGTATTGGTTTGAAAAAGCACTTGTTGCGAAAGCGCTTACCATTTTTTACTTGTGGATCCAATAAATCGACTTTTATTATTTTTTGGTGTCGTTTGATATTAAGCACTATTTGATTGCTGAGTCGTTTTCACCCTTGCATTAGCTTTTAACCAGGTTACTTTCTTGTTGGGTTTTGGTCTGAATAGACCGGGAACAATCAACGACAGCAGAACTTTGGTTTATTTTTTACCAAGCTTATTTTTCGCTGGATTATGGTCTGAATAGACCGGGACTAACTACCGATAGCAGAATCTTTGTCTGTTTTTGCCATTTGCCTTTTGGTTTCACCGTAAGTCAACAGGAGCAGACACTAAATTTCCTTTTGGTCTGAATAGACCGGGACTAATCATTATTAAGGTAACTTGGTTTGTTTCTGCTTATCGCTTTTTGGCTTGACAAGTTAACAGGAACGGATACCAAATTTCTTTTTGGTTTGAACAGACTGGGACTAATCACTAACCTAGGTAACTTGGTTTGTTTTTATTCATCGCTTTTTGGTTTGACAAGTTAACAGGAGCGGACACCAACTTACTTATTTTTTCTACATATTGTGAAAAAAATGTTCTCAGTGGAAAAGTATGTGACTCAGATGTTTTGGATTGAGGGTGGTCTTTCTTGTATGAATTGTCAATAAAAGATAACAGGTTGAGTCATTTGCCTAATATTGTTATGTTTCAGGGTCTGAAAAAGGCTTATCATTATTATGATTACTATTATGATCACCCAAATTGTGTTACTTTTGGAGTAGTTCTTCACTTGATTTAAGATTGTATGAAAAGGAGGTGTGAAATATGTAGAGAAATCACAGCAGAGATGTGAGGAGATAGCTATTCCCATAGTGAAAATAGCAGACTGCCTACCATAACTCCCAACTGTCCAGATTTTTGCAGAATGTCCAGATTTTTGCCTCATATTTTTTTGGCTGTTCCTTGTAAAATTTATGGTTTTCTGGATAATCACTGAGGATTGAAGTCAATAAATAATGACATACATTTGAGTTTCGTACTTCATATCCTTCAGAAAATGCATGCTAACACAAATCCTGTTATTCCAGTTACTTTCTAAGTTCATAAGATCAATATCTAAAAGCTGTCCCTATTTTTGGCCCTTTCTCCCCCCATTATTTTAGTCTTTGTCCAGATTTCTTGCACTAAAAGGTTGAAAGGTATGCTGCCTACACTTACATGGTATTACTGTTGCGTATAATTCTAGGTTTAAGAGTTTATATTTTTCATTTTTCTCAAATAACAAGGAAGCAAAGGCAGTCCACTATTTTCCTGCTGGGGTCAGCTAGCTCCTGGTATTTCTGCTGTGATTGCTCATCCTGTGACTCACTCTTTGTGTGCACAGGGGTCTTGGATGTGATGCCGATTTACCAGAGCCATTGGTAACCTTTGTCATTTAAACATGTAGAGAAAGAGACCATTCTCAAAAAAAAATGTGGTAGAACATATAAATACAAAGATGACTGACCATTAATAGATTGACTTTGAAGAAATAAGAACAGAAAATGGCATTATATAATAAGTGAGTAAGGCTGTTTTATCATTAAGTCAGAATGAACAAATTGAACTTAGTAAAAACTATAATTTTGTGGAGGAGTAGAAAAAAATGGAGTTTGCAGTTTTGCCATGCTAAACATGAACAAAATGAACACAATATTCTTCATTCAAAGACAAATGCTATAGAAAGATGGAAAGAGAAACATAAGAAAAGGTGTACATAATGAAACAATTGAACTGGAAGATGAGAATAATATTTATGAGGAGTGTTGTATGGGTAGAGGAAAGAGTTACATGCTGAAAACGTTTACTCATGTTTACAAACTGATTAGGAGGAAGACAAAGCAAGTGAAGAAGAAAAATAACAACAAAAATATGGAGGAACAGCTGGAAAAGGTTGAGCACAGGAATGAGAAATAATAAGATATAAAAAGTAACCTTGAAAACTGACTAGATTAAATATTATCAGTATTACAAGAAATGTTATTTAAAATGAATGATTAAATGTCACAGACAGCCTTCTCTTATCTTACTGAGGCTGCTGACTGCTATGTTGGTGCCTAATTAAATGCAGATGTTTGTCAAATGTGCATTTCTTAGTACCCTGTAGAAAACAAAGTCTGGTTGGTGCACATAAACTTTGCAGACTATTAAACTTTTAAACTGTGTGCAAAACTATTGAAGTAACTGTCTGTATAAAAGACATGTACAATAATGTGCAGTTTGCAGAGTTTACTGTCTTCAAGTTTCTTTTCAATACAACATGAAAGGTGTTCTCCAGTAAGCAGCTCTAACAGATCTAACAAGAAATCAGATTACATCTCGCATATATACATTCTTATGAAAGTGGTCTTTTGGGAACTCTCAAAGTAATTACTTTGGTAGTTAGGGAGTATTTCCTGTTCGAGAATGTTTCTGTGTAAAAGCAATCTTTCGATGATGTCAAGCAGTCTGTTAATAAGCTCCTTTGAGTTCTTGTTTCAAGGTGAATTACATGACAGTTCAGTTTGCCTCCAACTCGGTTCCTTTCTTGCACCTGAGTCCTTATCTGTAATCCTTGAAGCCTGTATTAAACACTGAACATTCAGCTTATCCTAAGCATTTTTCTAAAGCTGTATTACACATGAAAGCCGCTTATTTATTTGAGTTTTTCCTTGCTTTTAGCTAAGAACGATTTAACCCTTTAATATATGTATGCTAGCAAACAGAAATACATGCATCTAACTGACTATATTATTCCTACATATATTATAGCAACATAAGTATATATGCATCTAACCAGCAAACATGTGTACATGCATTTATAAATCTCTAAATATATACCTAACATTACACTGGCTGAAAAACAAAATATTGATATCTTTTTCTGTAAAATGTTAGGTATATTTAAGGGAAAGACAAGAATTTGTTAAGACATTTTCATCCTTGAGCCCTGATGAATGTTCAGAGATGATTATATTAATTTCAAAAAGTTTGGATTTAAAGTTTACAAATGATGTAGTAATTTAGACAGGTAGGACATTGTTGTGTGTGATTATATGCATATAAAAGTGTTTGCGAGTCTAACTTGTGTGTAGCTCATACATAAGACAAATTGCAGACTAAGAATGTTAAAGAAAATTAGAAAACAACTTCCTGATAAATGGGATTGTTATATGTGGGAGAGTAATTTGAGATGCACTTTTGAAAAAAAAATGATAAAAGGAGGGAAGTTATAACAGAGCAGATTGAAGACTAGCTAAAAGAGGAAGAAATCCACCCACTAGTTCCTGTAACAAACTTCCCAAAATACGAAGCTGATCCTTTCCTGTAAGGTTGTTAACGCTATAGAATAATCCACCAAGTGATATTGGATCATCTGTCAATCTTACAGCTTTTAAAATGAAACCTGATCTGTATCTGGACAGCAGCAAGTTTCTTATTGGACTGTCTGTGTTATAATGGCATTAGCTGTGGGCCTGTAACCATACTACATGGTCTTGACAATGGAAAATAAGCTGCGTCTCCTATGGAGCTGCCAGTAGTGTTCCCCAAGGCTTCAGCCACAGTCCACTTCTTTTTGACATACTGTTCACAAATACAGTAATGGAAAGTGGGCTCAGGATAAGCAAATTATGATATTGACTACAAACTATATAACATAATTACTTTAGTAAAAAATGCCAAAGTTTTCCAAGATGTTCTACAAAAACACAAATCTGGTTTAGCAGTAATGAGCTCACATTTAATGTCAGTAAACTCACCTTCGTGAGACGTGGCAAAATGGGCATAAATTATTATTCTTAAATTACTTGCTGAATCTTTAAAATGACAGCATCATTAAGGATCTAGGGAAAATAGCAGACAGCAAAGTCTGGCCGGTGTGTAATCTACTAAAATCAGAAAAGCATACTGTATAGGACATCTAATTTTAGAGGGCATGTCTACTAACTCCAGGAAGAGCATTGTACCATGTTATACCTCACTTAGCTGATTGATTGTTGAATATAAATGGTGCATTTTGTTGCCTTCAAACAAGCCACCTAAAGCAGCTTTAAAAGGTGAAATGATAGTTTACTATGAAAAAAAATCATAGGACTAGAAAACTTTAGCTATTCAGAATGGCTTCAACAGCTGTCAAGACATGTTTTGTAAGTTACTTAGATATGACTTTTGTCTGGTATATGTAGTGATGTCTGAATAATTCAGTTACAAAGAATGAAATGCATTGTTTGAGATTTTCCACCAGATTTGAGAACCTGATCATTTAAAATAGATAAAAGAAACATAAAGAAATGGCTAACATGTTACACAGTGACTTCCAAAACTGTGAAATAAGATTATTCTTATAATTTTACAGTTACAATATAAACAAATCTATATCTATATCTGGATATATGTGCTTCTACTATGAGTGGGTGAATCACAGTCCCTCACACCTCTACTCCCCAAAAGGCAACCTGCTGAAAATTACTTCCCAAAAACATTGTTTTCAGTGTTTTTATAGGAGGGCAAGCCTCCCCAATGCCCCCAAGACTTAACTAATATAATTAACTCCATAGCTGCAGGACAAGGGAGATAGGGGGCAGACAACCAGAAATGACACTTAGTGCCTGAATGATTCCCAGGCAATGCCAGCATTTCCACTGAAAAATATTGTTGTGAATTGCAGCTCAGAGAATCCACTTTGATGGAGCAGTAGTGTTACCATATATGCTTTTATAGGTTTACTATGGTAAGGTTGAAGTGGGTGCGGTCAAACCCACTTCAGTCAAAGTCCGGAGGCCGAATGGGAACAATGTCAAACCCGACATTGTCGGTATGAATCTCGCGCCTATCTCGAACCATGTTAAAGCCCGTTTTAAGGTCAAAGTAGAGTCGTATTTCGACACTGTCAGAATACGACATTGTCATTTTCGTGGACATTCGACCTTACCATGGTAAACCGCTTTTATATGTGTGTGTGTGTGTGTGTGTGTGTATATATATATATATATATATATATATATATATTTTAGATGTAGATATAGATATTTATATATATATATATATATATATATATATATATATATATATATGTAGAGAGAGAGAGAGATAGCTGTATGTCAACTAAAATTCATCTTATCTAAGCAATATAGTTTATCAAACGCAACTTATCTGAACTCATTTCATCTAACCCAGCAAATCTCAAAAAAAAAAACAAAAGAAATGTTTTTGTGCCCCATGTGGGGGGTAGGGGACCTCCCACTCCCAACCCCCCCAACTTATATATTATAATGCCTCCATGGTCACACTGCAGTGGAGGAAAGGGAAAAATCCCTGGCAGTGCACCACCACCTCGCACAATCCAGCACACTGTGATATAGCAAACTGTAATGATACTTATACAATTTTAAGCAAACTCATACCAGTGGTCAAAAAGATAATTTCAGAATGTAATGTAAATTTCTTCTGTTTTTTTTTTTTTTTTTTTAGTTTTAGATGAAACAACATTTGCCCATTTGTGTGTGTGTGCTTGTGTATGCATATGCGCACGCACACACACACACACACACACACACACACACACACACACACACACACACACACACACACACACACACACACACACACACACACACACACACACACCCACACACACACACACACACACACACACACACACACACACAGACACACACATACACGCACACACACTAGCTTGATATGGAATTTATGGATAGGGCAGATGGTCTCCAGAGAAACTTTTGGGAGCACCGCAAGTAGACATATGGCCACCTATGTTTATATAAAATACAACTTTATGCACTGTAGAGGGAAATGAATGCAAGACAAAGATCAATAATATGTTGGGATAGAGATAAAGAGAGACAGCGAGAGAGAGATACAGAAGGTTGTGTACGCCAGAGGTGTTGAAGTCATCCTTCCATTATACAGGCACTGGTAAGGCTGTACCTGAAGTACTATTAACAGTTTTGGAGATCATATAGCTGAAGGGAGATTAGGCTAGCAGAAAGATGGTCATGTATATATAACAGAAAAAAGGGAAGAAAACATTAAACACATGGGGCATAATTCCAAAAGACTTGCTCTCAGTGTAAGTGACCACTTGCACTGAGAGCAGGTCTTTTGGAATATGGCCCCTGGTCTAAGCCTGTTTATAGATAGCCCTTACACCAGAGTCACTTACACTGAGACTAAGTCTTTTTGAATCAGGGCAGACTTACACTGATAGTAACTCTTTTGGAATCTGGCCAACAATTGAGCATACTACATTGACTGTGATGCAGTTTGTGGGGTGCAGCTAAAGAGGAAGAACAAGGAAAGAAAGCGATGTGAATGACAGCTGGAGGGGAGTGAGAATGTTTCAAATTACACCTGAGAAGGTACTGTTTCATAGAGATGTGTAGGGTTCTGGGCTGTAAGTCATTAGATGATTTAGAGCTGCTTGGGACAGAGCAAGGAAAGGATACTGATACATTTATGGGGGCAGTTGTATGGGGCTAATAACCACAGTTGAATGGACTCAGTAGACAGTGTGCCCCTTTCTATCAACTTTCTTTGGATACTGGTGAACTAAAATGCCATTATATTATGACATTCATTTGAAAGTCCTGTTGAAACAAAAGACAGAATACTCACTGAAATATACTGCAGTGCTCATTTCTGTCCACTGCGTGACACAAAGAACTGGAGATTCATCCGCACTGGAAAGAAATGGTTCTAAATACTGGAATTAACTGTAATCGAAGATGGGCTGCAGTACTGTGCCTACGCTGGGAAGGGTGAGAAGAAAACAGTACTAAAGAAGTGGTTAACAAATGACCATTTTTTTCTATTTCAAAAATATTTAAAAAATGTTCCTGACATTCTCTTTATTTCCAGTTCATGACACTGTAAACAGTACAACTGCTACCCTTGCATATTTAAGAAGCAGACAGTGGAAGACCATGTTCCTTCACTGTGTTTGCGTCATTCTGTAATGGTTTGGGCTGTGTGGGCTAGGTACCACCATAGGATGGTTATTTGAAAAGTAGGAGAAAGAGGTTATTTTTTATTTCAGTTGCTGGACATCAATAGCTTGTGCACCCAGCAGGGCTTTAAAGATGGTGTGGAAGGCTGGGCTTCATTACTGACATTATATTTCAAGGGGGTCCATAGATAGGTAGCTTCCAAAGTAGGAAAATAAATAAATTGCTTTGTTTTGCATTCTGAAACACTGGTCAGCTGCAAGTGTGCCCAACGTTGTGGTTTTGCCACTTTTTATATTATTACCAGCTTCACAGAATGTGAAAATACAGAATTCTTACACTCAATGAATACAACATTAATTAGGCAACATTTTAAATTGCAAAATGACAGTAAAGTTTATAACTGATGCCAGTGAAAGAATGTTCCACCTTGCACTTCCCCGGCTAAAATATGAAAACTTCATGTCTGCTCAGATTCAAAATGAAAAACTTAGTAATCGCCGTAATATTCTGCAAATGTGCCATTGAACAAGAAAAAAACAGACACTCCCTGAAATAAAACTTACAGTGTAATCATACCCATTCATCATTACATATTTTGTGTGAATATGTCTTAAATCAATATTCTAACCTGTTATTAAAGCATTATGTTTTGTTGGGGGCATGTGATACAATGGTGTACATAAAGCTCTACATGCAGTTTAGAATATGAGGCATTTTTCTGTGTATCATATAGACTAAACAGCTGTTATTAACCCCACAGCAAAGGAACTGACAGTGGGAAATTTGAAACCACAAAATTTCATCAATACATGTAGGAGAAAAATAGGAAGTACAAAGGTCTGGATTTCTGCATTATTTATTACTATTATTGTCACATATATTCCAGGATTCATTAAATGGTCTACAGCTCATGCAAAAAAAGGCTCTTCTCCCATGAAGCATCCATTTGCAATTCAGAGATATGTTAGCCTTGATGAACTAAGACCTCATTATTGGCTAATTTGCATTTCTCTGAATCTCATTTACTTCCAGAATGTGGGCTCTGTGCATTGTGGTAATAAACTGCTGCTCATGTAGATGGGTAGCATTGCCCTTCTCAGTCTCTCACATGCACAAATACACACAACATGGATAGACACACACACACACACACACACACACACACACACACACACACACACACACACAGTCCCAGTCAATGTCCCTAACCCATCTGCATTCCCCTGGTTCCCCCGAATCCTGTAATAGTTGAAGTGCCATTACAGCACTTACTTATTCTGCCCGGGTGGTTCAGTGTGTTCCCCACCATCAATTCTCCATTGTGTTGTCAGTGATGGAAAGGCACTTCAGTATATGATATCCCTGGTGTTGAGTGGGTCCTCATCCACAGTATATGATATCCCTGGTGTCGAGTGGTTCCCTCATCCCAGTATATAATATCCCTGGTGTTGAGTGGTTCCCTCATCCCCCAATCCTTCTACTGCTGTTGGTGCCTGTACTACACTTTCCATAAGAGTAGTCCCTGGTGTCTAGTGTATCCCCCACCCCAATCCCTGTACTGCTGTTAGTGCTGGTATATCACTTTAAGAGTAATCCATGGTGATTTAGTGCATCCCCCCTCCCACCCATCCCTGTAACACAGTCATGGTATGTAGCTGAGCATTGCCTTATGGCCATGTTCAATACCATGACAGCATGGGGACAGCCATGCTGATCTACACGGCTGAGTGATTTTTTTACTTGCTCAGCTGTGTAGATGACTGCCTGGTGATGGTTCCAGGGAGACAATACATAGCTAATTAGCATACACCTCTCCTCCCAGAATGCCTCATTAGCATTCAGCATAGTTGCAGGACCAGCCCTATGTGGTGCTGTAAGTCTTAGTTGTAGAGGACTGTGCATAACTGGGTTACGATGTTTGCTGAATTGGGAAAAGGTACCTCAATGTGTGCAAGCAGGTGTACACATCATGGTACCTTAATGAACCCCGGTCATAATTTAAAGGACAGATTTCATTATTATTCAGATACTGTTAGAGAAAGACAGAGCACCATACAGAAACAATACGGGGAAATTGTGAGAGTATGTGTGTGCATGAGAGTGTGTGTTTGTGTGTCAGAGTGTGTATGTGTATATGCATGTATGCAAGTATTGACACTCTGACTTTGAATCATCATCATCAGCTCCCTTTTTTCCCATTTTTTTACATGGAGTCGTGGTATCCTGTTAACTGTCACCAGCTCTCTCGATTCAGTGCCACACTCTTGCTTTCTTCACCACTCATGCCTGACTGCCGCAGATCTTCTTTCACACAATCCATCCACCTGTTTGCTTGACATCCTCATTTCATCTTACCTTCTTCCTGTTTGTCCCAAATCCTCCTCACCAGATTGTCTTCTGCTTTTCTGCACATGTGTCCAAACCATTGTAATCTGTTCTCTTTCATCTTTTCTACAATTGGAGCAACTTTGGCTTCTGCTCTTATGTCTTCATTTCTTCATCTGTCCCACAGTGTGCATCAGCACTTAATTTCCATCACCTCAAACGTCTTCAACTGTTTCGCCTTTACTACCCAGGTTTCTGTACCATACAGTAGTACTGGTCATACCACTGTCTTGTACACCTTACGTTTCAGCTTCTTTGGCATTCTTCTGTCAAATACTACACCTGAAACTCTATGCCAGTTAGCTGCAGCCCCTCTGATTCTAGCTTTGACCTCTTTATTCAGACTTCCCTTCTCCTCAACCACCCCTCCCAGACACTTGAAGCTGTTTTTCTGTTCCACTATCTTCCCTTCTATCTCTATTCTCAGCTTCTTCTGATTTCCCCAATCTGCTGCCATTATCCCCATCTTATCTGTGCTTAGTTTCATCCCATGTGCCTTCAGATTTGCATTCCATTCTCCTATCCTTTGCTGAAGTTCTAGCTCAGAGTCTGCCTGTAATGCCACATCATCTGCATACATCAGTTTTGATGATCCGTCCCCTCCAACCTGTTTGCTAATGTAGTCCATCACCAGTATGAACAGTAGTGGGCTCAGAGCTGAATCCTGATGTACATCCACACTACTGGGAACCCCTCTGTGAGGCTGAACACTGTACGTACTTGAGTCATTGGGTCCTTGTACATAGCCTGCACTAATTCTACCAATGTTTCTGGGACTTCAAACCACCGCAGTACTGCCCAGATCAGCTTTCTTGGGACCTTGTCATATGCTTTCTCCAAGTCCAGGAATGCCCAGTTGGACTCTCTCCTCATCTCTAGCTTCTTCTCAAGTATCTGTCTCACTCAAACATCAGGTCAGCTGTGCCGCATCCTGATCTGCATCCAAAATGCTCATCTCCCATCTTACATTCTACTACTCTGTGTATCTGTTTATCAATCACCCTGTCCAGAACTTTCATGCAATGTGATAGGAGTTTGATGCCTCTGTACTGCCCCACAGTTGTGGATGCCCCCTTTGTTCTTGTACACTGGCATGAGTTTGATTATTCTCCAGTCATCTGAGATATGCCTTTCTCTCCACACTGCCATTAGTAGCCTCAGGAGCCATTTCTCCTCTATCTCACCCATCATCTTTATCATATCTGCTGTGATCTCATCTGAGCCTGCTGCTTTCCCTGACTTTATTTTTCTTAGTTCTGTTCTTACTTTGTCTAGGGTGGGCTACTCTTCTCTCATTGTAGGCTGTTTCTGGGGCAGTACCACTTTTGTGGGGTTTTCTTCATTCAGAAGCTGCCGGGAAATACTCCTTCCATCGCCTTTTGATGTCCTGTGGACTGGTGAGCTGGTTGTTGCTGGCATCCCTTATGAAGGGTGTCTGACTATCTTCTTTATCTTTCTGTCTTTGCCTTGCAACCTGATATGGTTTCTTTGTTCCACTTACTGAGTCACTTTCCAGAATTTGGTAGAGTGCCTCCAATGTCCTATTCTTTGCTACTGCAACCTCTTTCTTAGCTTCTTTGTTAGCCAACCAGTAGTCCTTACTAGCCTGGTCAGTCTTTTATATCTCCCAGTTCTTTCTGCACTCCTTTCTTTTGATGACTTACTGGACTTCTGCATTCCACCACCAGCTTTCCTTGTGTACCTTATTTCCATACCTGGCTCAGCCACATACCTTTTCTGTAATCCTAACACATGCTCTTTTTAAGCGCTGCCATTCTTGTTCAACTCCACCTATTTCCTCCTCTTCTTGGGATGCTAGAGCCCTAAATAATTCTTTGAACTGTTGTACTTTCTCTCCAGTCAACTTCCAGGTCTTCAGGCTGGTCTCTGTTGACCTTAGAACCTGCTCTGACCACTGCTTACAACTGATTGTGACAACCAGTGGATTATGCTATGGGATGACCATTTCACTGGGGATGGCTTTGCAATCATGGATTCTACCCCAGTGCCTTTTCCTTACTAGGAAAACGCCAGCCTGAGTTGCATGTTGGCTACTCTTGTATGTGATCTTGTTACTGTCTGTCTTTCTGAACCACGTGTTGGCTACTATCAAGTCATTTGCCAGACATAAGTCTAGAATGGCTTCTCCTTCTTTATTCCTGTTGCCCCACCCATGTAGACCCAGGCAATCCTAATATCCTGTTCTGTTTGTCTTGATATGTGCATTCAAGTCACCCATTAGCAGCACCAATTCATGTTGTCCTGCTTTATCTAGTAGGTCCTGCAACTGCTGTATGAATGCACTCTTTTAATCTCATGCTCAATCATTTTCTCAAATGTAGATACAACATGGTTAGCTGGTGGAATAAAAACACTATTCCTGTTATATTTATTAGTCAATATCTGCCCAGAGACTCCTTGCTGCTGAAAGAAAACCTTTAAATCAAGTTTGCGAATAAATAGTTTAAAGTCCGTTATAGCTCATGAAGCACTTACAGTGGCTGCCGGAATGAATGTCAGCCCTTTATTTAATACTTTAATTTCATGTTCAGTTAATAGATAGTCCAACAAATTAAAAACAATGTTGGAATAAACAGTACCTGTATTTATAATGCATTGCTCTTCTTGCGTTCGCAATGACTGTTGAAACATTTCCTTTTGGGTGGAATTGAATAAACCTCCATTAGATTGTATAAAAAATCCATATTGATGCTTTCAGTGGTTTTGCTAGTGGTGTTTACATTTCCATTTGCATTTTTATTTGTATCTATGGGAAACCCCAGTGGGTCCAGTGCTGAAAAAAAGAGCAGCATCTACAATGATCTTAGACGGATTATTGGTCTTCTCAGGAGCTCGACTGACTGCAGTATGCTTTGTTTGAACTTCTGCTTTGGGTCCCTGTAATTTCAAGCTGGAGATTACATCATCTGCTTTAGTTGAAGATTTCTCTGCATTGTGATTAGTGTTATGCATATCTGAAGTCTCAGTCCAATTAGTCTGTATGGGATTAGGCAAGGAAAAAACATTACCTGTTCGGAAGTCATTGATCACGCTTTAACTTTCTGTTTTTATTCTCAACCAGCTGATTTTCATAAAGTATTAGTTTATCTAACGTGAGGTTCAGCAGTGCTGAATAAAAATTGTTTTCTACTAAGTTAGTAAGCTCGTCAAACAATTTCACAATGTCACTCTTGTAATTATTCTCAATCGGCTCAAAATATTCATTCATAAGAAGCGTGTATTGAAAAGATAGATTTAAATTAAGATGCTGCCACCTTCTCAGTAAATCCGTATAGGTGTCTCTGTAGGTGGGCATCTTAAGAATGTGTAAGCCCCTTGGAACAATTTTTAAATTGATGTATGATGTAAATGAGAGGCATTGCTGTTGTAGCCTCTTGAAACTATACATCATGTTCTCAAGTTGCCAAAGTTCAGTTTTAAACTCATGCACTGATATCTCAACAGTTGTATCTGTATCGTCAGCCAAATTTGATGAAAAGCCTTGTAAGAGTGGATTTTCATTCATTTCTATTAGATCTTGTATATGTTGAACAGGTTTACAAAACACATTACTAGTAGTTGGTAGTACTAAGGTACACCATGTTTGACTAGGTAGGCAGGCAGCAAATGAAGTAATAAAAAGAATACCTGTCCAACAAACCGGTGCAGTATCAGATAACAGTCACTCAGCAAAAAGAAAAAGAAATTGTACCTGAGCCAAGCGACGTACCACTATATACTGTTTATTTGCAAGTATGAAGTACTTTCACAGGTAACACTGATTCATCAGGCAAAAGAATAAAACAAGTATGAAGAGGCTTTATATACATAACTAATTAGTTAAGTATCAATTAAGAATTAAGCATAAGCAATTTAAAATATAATATATATATATATATATATATATATATATATATATATATATATATATATATATATATATATATATATATATATATATATATCCAGAAATGGAAACTCCCAGCATGTTTTTTGGACATGAGAGAAACCCCACGGAGACACAGGGAGAACGTGTAAACTCCAAACAGGCATTGGTCGGAGGTCAGGATCAAATCTTGTACCTTGTGCATGGGAGGCAAAGACCTTAACTATTACGCCAACTGGACACTTTTACTTTAAAGTACATAATTAAAATGTTTTCATTTATATCGTTGAGATATATACATATGCAAATTACCACAAAAGCAGATATTTAATTCAAGGGCAAAACCAGGCCTTCAGAATCAGGTGAACAGTGTATTGTTTTTTATAAGCGCACAATCAAACACAAGAGTCATAAGGTACATCCACAGTAGTTTGCTTTGGAAATAACCTGGTAAGTCACCTTCAGGAGCAGCATACAGCAGTATTCTAGTCGTCAAGAGACAACATAAGGAGAAAGGCACTGAGTAACGGGTGCAATAAAACTGTTCATCTGACCTGAGTATCCAGCTGAGCTCCTTCATTCCACATAAATAGTAACGTTTGTTCATCCATGACAGCAAATAAAGGGGGGAAATGGCAAGGTTGTCATACAAAAACACCCAGCAGTAGGCAAAAGGACTATGTTCAATAACTTCAGGACCATATCCAGGGAGACACTGTAGCTACAAGCATCACATTCACTGACGTGATTAAGTCAATCCAGTTTACCAAGAAAGTACTCAATGAATGACAGTTCACTAAAGAGAAAATCGGCATAGTCCATTAAATCTTGTGAGATGGGTAGTGTACCTAATGTCCACCGGCCAAGACAAAAAGTCACATATATTTCATTGTCTTTTATTTTTATTTAAATTTTGTTGACCAGGTTAAACCCACTAGCTTTCTGTTGTATTTTTCAGAGAAGACCTGAGGTGGTATACATACTGACTAGGGGAAATCTGTCTAGTAGCAGAGCCAGTGAGGTTTATCTGAGACACGATTTTTTATAATTAAAAACAACCCCTACTCTTTTTTCAATAACTACAGGTGGGTTTTTACATCCATCTAAGCTACCTCCAATTCAGGCAGAAGGGGCCTTAGTTGCATGTCATGCAACTGGCAGCAGTGTCAGTATAACATCTTCTATGGGAATAGAACCCAGAGTTTTCTGCTCTTCCAGCATCACAAGTGTGGTATTGAGACATTGGAAATTCACTGTTTTTAAATTGAAGGCAGAATTACTTGAATCAAATTTTTATTTGTGTGACTCATACAACTTCTTATCACCTCCTTAAGCAGCAAACATATGATGTTTAATGAATTAGCACATTGCTGACATTAGAAATATTTTCTTTCATTACATATCAGCCGTATAGCCTAAACCAGCATTATAATATCTTCAAGGGTGAATATTAATGGAAGAGTTGATTTCCTCCATGGATAACACTTGGGAAACATCACACCACAAATTATCAGTATAATATTATGCTTACATAGTTAATGCTATCATATATTAAACAGAAAGTTCTGAAAACATACACTTGAGCCTAGTGAGTTTACTAACTGCATTACAAAAATGCAAGTAGCAAGCAAGATGTCAGATGACATACAGTGGAATGAGGGTCCTTATTACAGGAATTTAGCACAGATTACTTCATGTGAATTTATGACAGCATTTGTTTTCAACGTAAGATGCATGTAACCTTATATAAGGTTTAACAATTCAGTTTAACACATACACTTGCTCTATATATTGCAGTTTTTAACATGCAATTTGATACGGCATCAGTAATACAAAACTTCTGCAAAATACTTCATTCAGTTGATTTTCATAATTCATTGCTGCATATCAGCTCTGTACAAAATTGCACCATCTTTCACAATGAGACACCTCTGTGTACAGTCTGCCAGTAATCCATGTTTCACACACATGTGCCCACATACACACACACACACACACACACACACACACACACACACACACACGCACACACGCACACACACACACACACACACAGAAGCTATGGCAGTGCAGTCATGCAGAGCAGAAGGATTCCTCTGTAGGCTGATGTGAATGATGCTTGATGCCAACCACTGGTCTGGCCATGGATGGGAGCAGTGGGGGGGGGGGGTAGTCATGATAGTCATTGTGTGGGTATATCACCAATATTAGTTGTCATTATCATGCCCCACAACAGCAAGTACAAGTTACATACAAGACTGGAGAAGTGAAGCATTTCTAGCAGTGTCCTGTTATTGATGCAGTTACACCTACTGTTGTCACATGTTATGTTACACTTAGTCTCTTCATTTAGGTCCATATGATCTAAGAACACTATCAGTGACACATTAATGAAACAGTTTGCATCCATGAATCACAAGCTTCACATCAGTGCAGGTGATATGGCTCTATATACAAAGAATGGCAGGTTTCAAACTTAAAGACTTTTGCACACTCAGCCATAAGGCATCACAATGGGATATCCCATACAAGTTATATACTGCTACATTATGCAGCCTCTAGCTACCCAGACCTAAAATCTGAACATATGTCATTGTCTATTTCAACAGCAGTCTACAGCCCATGTCTCAACTACTGGCATGCAGACTTGTGTTGTTTCTATACTTGGCATCCTGCATGCCTGTTTAGTGCTGTTAGCGCTGCCCCTCCTACTGCTATGTATACGTACCCTTAACAGAGCTTGTTCTAGTCCATGCTCCCCTGCACAAACATCTACTGAGCATTTACGAATGCTGTCTTAACATACCTTTCAACCTCTTAGTGCAAGAAATCTGGACAATGCCCAACAAAATGGGTGGACAAAGGCCCAAAAATAGGGACATGTTTAAATATTGCTCTTATAAACTTAGAAAGTTGCTACAGTAACAGGGTCTGTTTTAAAATACATTTTCTGAAAGATATGAAGTCTGAAGCTTAAATGTATGTCATTATTTAGTGACTTCAAATGTCAGATCATCCCAGGGATTTGCAGAAATCCACAAATTTTATGAGGAACAGACCAAAAATATTAGCCAAAAATCTGAGCAGTCTGCGAAAATCTGGACAGTTGAGCGGTATCTTATACATGCATTCACATATATACACATATGTGTGTGTGTGTGTGTGTGTGTGTGTGTGTGTGTGTGTGTGTGTGTGTGTGTGTGTGTGTGTGTGTGGTTTATCATCAGAATGTCAAGCGCACATTGGTTGACAGTGCAAATACTGCTGAAAATGCTGAAACTGCAAAATCTCCCTTTTGACCCATGTTAGCACTTGTTTTTAGGTGTAGAGCAGTTGGAAATGTCAACATTAGGTGTTTTTGCAACATTTTGACTGATTGTCATTACAGGATTCTCTTAAAGCTGTTGCTCATATGCAGTGTCGAGCAGTGTCAAGCAATGTGCGCTCAACATTATGATGGTAAACCTATACATATATATATGTATATATATATATATATATATATGTGTGTGTGTGTGTGTGTGTGTGTGTGTGTGTGTGTGTGTGTGCGTGCGTGTGTGTGTGTGTGTGTGTGTGTGTGTGTATATATATATATATATATATATATATATATATATATAAATACACATCATGCAAAGTACATGAAAGCATTCATGATGGTTGTCATATTAACTACCTTGATATGCCTATGTAAGTAGACTTTAAATCAACTATGTATGTGGACAAACAAGAATAAACATTTTAGTAAACCTCAAGAAAATAGCTGTGATACTGTTTGTTACATCTCAAAATAATCAAATAGTGCTGTCCCTTCCCTGGACATGCAAACAGTACAAAACTACTTTTCAAGGACCCTTTAGGTGACATCATTCCCATGGTGACTCAGCAAACAGAGTGTGGCCTCATTCTTGATCTGTATGTCCCTCTCATTTAAACTGCACATGGAGACTATGGCACATAAAACCATCTCATAATTAAAATTATGCAACAGTGTCACATCCCCAATTACATTAAGCATGTTTATTCATTGCAAGGAATGTGCTTATTCTCAAATTAGAAAATGCCCTCCCAATTGTCACAGTCCTTTTCAGCATGCAGCACACTCTTTCTGCAGAAAACATTAACAAAATTCTGACTTGATTCCCTTGCAATTTCACTGATTCACCATTGTGAGCTCCTGAGCAGATTTCCCTAGCCACACTAGCCACCAATCAGTAGCATATATATAGGGATGAGGGGGTTAGCTTAAAGATGAGTGATGTTCAATATTCTTCTCCTGCATTTATTTTAGTGTCAAAACTCTATGTTACAAGTGCCAACATTTCAATAGGGAGCCCAATTTTTTTCCATGACAATTATGCATCAACCTAAACAATGGTGAGGTGACATAATTTAGTGCATTATTTTTAAAACAGCAAACAAACTCCAATAACAAAACACAAAACTGAAACCAGAGACCAAGGAGAAAAAGTCAATCCTTTATTCCAAGAAGACAAGAGCTTTCGTCACAGTACATTCAAAATGAGACTTCATCAGATCCAAACACTCTTCATCAAACACTGAATAAATAGCAACAATCACTGTCATTAATTAACATAATAACCAATTAAGGTAATTATAACCATAAAATGAAAAACAAAAAATAAAAATAAAAAACATTAAGAAAATAAGTAACATTATAAAGCACACAAGATCATTCTTATTTTTCTTTCGGCTATTCCCATTAGGGGTTGCCACAGCGGATCATCTGTTTCCATTTCTTCCTGGCCTCTGCATCTTGCTCTGCCACACCAACCACCTGCATGTCCTCTCTCACCACATCCATAAACCTTATCTTAGGCCTTCCTCTTTTCCTCTTACCTGGCAGCTTCATTCTTAGCATCCTTTTCCCAATATACCCACCATCCCTCCTCAGCACATGTCCAAACCAACGCAATCCAATAATATATATGTATGTATTCTCTATGTTGTTAAAGATTTGAGCTTTAAAAGGCAACCAATGGATGCCAATTCACTGGTACCAGGTCAGCCTACAGAATTAAAATGCAGTATCCAAAACAATTCACATTTCTCCAAAAATAAGGACCAAGCCTCATCCCTAGTATTACAAGTGACTTGTTCAATCAAAAGAAACTTAAAGCAGTGTATTTGATATTCTAAAAAATGTTGATATAAAGCATTCGTAGTTTTTTTCTTTTGAATTTCATAGTGAGCTTTGATGACATAATGACAATTGTCATTTAATGGTGTTTCTTTTAAGATGATGGGTAAGTATAATTGTAATACCACAGTTATTTTATATACTGCATTATGTCAACAATGCTCAGCATTTTATATTGATAAGACTGAGCAAAGATTAAGAGATAGGATGTATGAACATCACTCTGAAATTCAAGGGGTGTGGCTTGGTCCTTAACTGGTTATTACGTTAATTAATCACTTGTGATTATTTGTTGCTATTTATTATGTTTGACAAAGAATGTTCAGATCTGACGAAGTCTCGTTTTGAATGTATTGAGATGAAAGCGCTTGTCTTCTTGGAATAAAGGATTTACTTTTACTCCTTGGTCTCTGGTTCTGGTCTTGTGTTTTGTTATTGCATTATTTTTAACTCCTGAGAAGCAGTGGCATGTTTAGAATGGGACAGTAAGTATGCAAAACAGCTGCTTATAACAGTTGCAGTCAAATTCCCACAGGAAACACAATACAGACAAATCAAAACACTACATTTGTATTACAGAATAAGTTACTGAGTTATATAAGAAAAATCAAAGTGCAGCAGTTCATACAAAAAATAATTTTCTGCAAGTGTACATTGTTCAGAAGTACCACTTACTGGATTTGTAGGAGGTTGAGATGAAGGTGTTGGTGACTCATCGACAATCTGATCTTTTTTATTTCCACCTCTTCGCCGTCGTCCTTGTCCTGTAATATTTGAAAATAAAAACAAGACCTTTGTTATCTCTGGTCTTCTTAAAACACACACACACATACACACAAACACACATGCACACACACACACACACACACACACACACACACACACACATATATATATATATATATATATATATATATATATATATATATACTCACACACACACACACACACACACACACACACACACACACACACACACACACATATATATATATATATATATATATATATATATATATATATATATACTCACACTCACACACACACACACACACACACACACACACACACACACACACACACACACACACACACACACACAAACATATATATATATATATATGGGTGTGTGTTTGTGTGTGTGTGTGTGTGTGTGTGTGTGTGTGTGTGTGTGTGTGTGTGTGTGTGTGCAGTTTCATACAACCTTACTTTTTACTCAAGTTTAACTCATTTGCTTATATTATGCAGGTAAAAACATGCATTTGAACTCATCTGGCAGTGTCAAAAACTGTACTACATGAGTCCTCAAATTTAAGGTCATTTTGGTTTGACACTTCAAAGAAATGGGAATTGATCCTGACACCAAAAAGACACAACTGGTTTGCTAATCTTTCTGTCATATGAATTTAGTATGCAGTACTATACTATAATAGACTATAGTATGCTATTCTGTACTACGATGAGCTGATTTTCACTATGCTGTACTGTACGGTACAACACTACACTGCAGCTTTAATTCAATAAACATTCATCACAGAACTCATGTAGTAAAATGAAACTCTCCCAGTATATTGCATTCACTAGGCATGCTAGGAAGAAATATGGTGCAACAGTTACTGATACTGTAAACTTTGATCATACAACTGTGTACACTGGTATAACTTATTTTACACGGTTGTACTGTGATCTTGGAGTTAGTATATATAAGAAGCAATGATTTGGGGGCATAGCTTCCCACATAAGGGGTGCAGGGCTGAAGCCCAATACAGAAATGTTTATAATGAGATGGGGCATACCTCTATGTTTATCTGAGGGAACACAGTTTTATGATAACACTTGTTGATCATTGCTACTGCATCACGTTTATGTCATGGAAGTATTTGTGAGCAGAACTGTGTTAATCTGAAAAAAAATTATTTTCGAAAGGAAAATACATCAAAAGTGTATTAGCTGTATACATGATGTATCAAAAATATGCATAAATAATTAGCTTAAAATATTGTACTTGCTTATTTAGGAAAATGCAATGTTCCATATAACAGCATTTTCCACTGTGTAAATAAGGGACGGCCACAGTGGTGCAGCGGTTAGCATTGTCGCCTCACAACAAGAGGTTCTTCGGTTCGATCCTTGGCTGGGGTGCCTTCTGTATGGAGTTAGCATGTCCTCCCTGTGGTCGTGTGGGTTTCCTCTGGATGCACCAGTTTCCTCCCACATCCCAAACACATGCTGTAGGTGGATTGGACACTCTAAATTGGTCCTAGGTGTGAGTGCGTGCATGTGTGTGTGCCTTCTGTGGAAGGTTGGGTGCCGGGCTGGCAGCTCGACACTGTGAAACTCTACTGCCAATCATGAGCAGACAGGTGATCTGCTGTGGCGACCCCTAACCAGGAAAAGCCAGAAGAAGAAATATGTTACTGTTTAAAGATGGAACAAAGCCTTGCTTTTAGACTGATAATGTATGTAGTTTGTTACAAAGTCTAGAGCTGCTTGAAGATTCTGACTAGGTCAAATAATAGTGATACCTTATCTGTACAGTAATTTTTTTGAGTATCTCCCCCTCTCCCACCCAAAGTATATAACTGTGAAAAACAAGGTGGGCAATTTCTAAATTCAGATAAAAACAAAATAAATCCTGTTTGGGGACTTAGAAATAGGGGATTTCTCTTAATTCAGAGCAGTAACACAAGTTAGCAAAGCTACATAGGATCATAGGATCATAGGAGGTTACTAGGCTATTGGTCCTGAGTCCCTTATAAGCCTAGCCAAGAGTTTAGCCCATGTTTAGACAAGTCAGCACCCAAAGCCCCAGTTCATCAGGGACACAGGTGGAATCCCAGGGATGTATTTTCTGTTTCCCATCCAGTTATCCAGGTTGTGCTTAAAAATGGATAATAAGGTACTCTGCTTGACGTGGAGAGGGAGTCTATTCCAAAGATGAGGGAGTCTCTGGGACACAAATCTGTCCCGCCAGCAAGTCCCATTGATATCACAGACCAGGCTGAGGTCGCACTTATGGCTTACTCGAGTGGAGCTTGACTTGCTGATATACAGCATTCCTATCAAGACAGGGTCTGAGATTGCTTTGTATGCCAGACAGAGGTTACCTCTGAGGAGTCTGTATGAGACTGAGTAGAGGGACAGGGCTTTTAGCCTATATGTGTAGGGTAGATGTCTGAGGCCCTAGATTCTCCTCGTGATGAATTGTGGTCTCTCTAGCTGCTGCATGTGCTTTGTGAGGTACATGCTGAAGGAGACATTGCACTCAATAATTGGCCTTATAAAGGAAGAATACAGGGATGTTATGACCTCTTTGTCCCTGGATGAGATACCCTTACTTATGAGGTGGGCCATGTAGAAAGCTTTCCATACAATGGAAGCAACATGGTGGTCAAAAGTCAGATTGCTATCAACCTGGGTACACAAATCCCTCACTACTGATTGTGTACTTAGGACGTTGTTACTAATGGGATAATATGTGGGGACGTCGCTCTCCCTAAACAGGATGATGCATTTTTTCACATTCAACCTGAGGCCATGTTTCTGGCACCAGTCATTTGTTTGGGTGAGATCCTCTTGGAGGACGTCCACATCACTTGGGGAATTAATGACCACACCCAGCTTGCAGTCATCTGCAAACCTGGTCATCCATAGCCCACTGGTTTTGGCCTGCACCTCAGAGAAGTCTATCCCAAATAACAGAGGCCACAAGACCAATCCCTGGGGAACGCCGCTCATTACGGGTCTACTGCTTGAGGTGGCTTCCCCTATTTTGATTAGGTGGGTTCTATCAATGAGCCAGTTTGCTACCCATCTGGTAACATATGGATTGATGCCTAGTTGACAGAGTTTATATATTACACCCGAGTGGGGAATAGTGTCAAAGGCTTTGGCCAGGTCAAGGTAGACGGTGTGCACCATCTTCCCCTTGCCCACTGCTTTGGTGACTGTCTAAAAGAAGTCAACCAGATTTAATAGACATGACCTCCCCTTGCCAATGTCCCTGTTAATGACGCCCTTGATAATCCATTCCATAGCCTTGCAGATCAGACTACTTAGGCTGATGGGTCTATAATTTCCCAGATCTGTGGACACTCCACCTTTGAGTAGAGGGATGACAGTGGCTGTCCTCCACTGAGCTGGGACAAAGCCTGTACTCAGGCTTTGGTTGAATAGGGTGCCTAATGGTGCTGCAAGTTCATGCCTGAGCTCATGTAGGATGCAGCCTGGGATGTTATCAGGTTCCATGGAGGCTGTATTTTTTGCCTTTGAGAAGGCAGTGATGACCTGTTCCCTAGAGATAAGGGGTGGTGGACAGGTACTGGAAATGTCCTGATTTACTGATGGGGGGGCAGAGAGGAGAAGTTTTCACTGAATCTGTCAAACACCATTTGTATATCTGGTGTCCTTGACCACCAGTTCTGAACAGATCTGGGTGCTTCCTTTGAGACTGCAGACATATGTGAAGAAGGCCTTATGATTGTCTCTAGTAGATGTGACCAATTTGGACTCAAAGTTGGCTTTAGAGGATTTCACTAGTGCTCTTATTTGCTTATTCAGGTTAAGGAGAGATTGCTTCCAGTTGGGCACCTGCTCCTTCTTGGTCCTGGACAGCAATTTTTTCCTTTTGTTATATAGTTTATTTATTGCAGATGTCCACCAGGCAGGTTTACTCTTCCTTGCGGAGGATGATTGTGTCCTGTCAGGTATTTCTGATTTCATACATCTATATAAATGCTCATATAGTACTTTGGTGTAGATGTGGATATTGGTGCCAGTTACTACAGAGGGGGATGGGGCTGTGAAGCTGTTTATGCTATCCCTCAGGAGGCTGTAATCAGTTTTGGAGAAGTTTTTTTGTTTGGCCCTAGCTAGAGGGGGGTCAGGGGAGATGGTGACTTCGAAAGTGACCACTTTATGGTTGGATTTTACCAGGGAGGATGATACAGAAGGGGTGCTGCAGTGGTTACTCATGTTGGTTAATACCAAGTCCAATATATTACCACCTCTTGTGGGAGTACTGACTAGCTGTTCCAAGGCATTTACATTGATAAATTTTAGGAATCTCTGGGCATTTGTGTTCTGGCATGAGCAGTTTTTCCAATCTGTGGTTGTGTGATTAAAGTCACCCAGGATCAGGGTAAAGGGTTGAATCTTGATAGACCTGAAGAGGTCCAGATAGGTGGAGTGGGCATCTTAAGTCAAATGTGGGGGCCTGTAGCCAGCTATAATTTGAATAGGGGTCTTGTCAATGGTTAACTGCACCTGGAGTGTCCTCTGTGCATCATACTGTCTGACCAGCCTGGAGATGTGTGTGTGTCTTTAATATATATTGCCACTCCACCTCCTTTGGCTTTGCTGACTACAGTTTGGGGTCTGAATGTATGATAGCATGAGTAACCAGGTATGTATGGGGTGCTCTCCACAGCTTTGAACCAGTTTTCTATGAGTGCACAGATGTCAGCATTTTCCAGGGCTAAGAATACTTGCAATGAGTACAACTTCATGTTTAGACTCCTAGCATTTAGCAGCATGACCTCTAATCTGCGTTTTGTTGAAATGTTTATGTTGGTAGTATCGACCTCATGCCTTTTCCTAAAAAAGGCACTATGGGGGAGGCAAAGGCCTTTGCTAGAAGCCTGAAGCCCAAGTGAGACAGATGCAGGCTATCACTAGCAAAGCATCGTGGTCTGTCAATCATATCTTCCCAGGCTGTCAGGTACTGGATCCCCCTGGAATGACACCAAAAACTAAGCCAACTGTTAAAGTCAATTATGTTCTGTTTGCGACAGTAGAATGCTGCTTAAGGCTAGGGACATACCTGCCTGGGACACATATTCAATGAGCTTAATCATGTCTCTCTTCATATAGTCCAGGGAGACACATCTCAAGTTGTTCACTCCAACATGGACTAAGATAGAGTCATAACAATGCTTGTTGTTGACAGACTTGATTGCATGTGTGATATAGCGGACTCTGACACCTGACAAACAACTATCTGTGACTTTTTCCTTATCCAGCATGGTGAAAGGCACATCTGTGTGTCTCACAATGGAGTCTCCTATGACTAATATATTGGGTTTATGGTTAGGCCTTAGTGGTTGCAAGACACTGGTATGTGAACTATACATTGTATGTGGTGTGGAGGTTGTGGAGTTTGCATGTGTTTTTGCCTTTGAGGTCTCCTTTGTTTGGGTTTGTTTTTGTTGATAACCTCTGCATATGTGGATGTGTGTTGTGTAGTTACTGCTTTGCTTGTTGAAGGATAAATTTGGAGGCAGAGCTTAATTTATACTGTCTGTAAGGACTGGAGTTTCTGTTTTTGTCTTAAACCTATAAGGACTCTGAAAACTGTATTTTGATCTTAAAATGCCAGAGACATTAAGGGACAGTGCATCTTTAGCCAGAAGCAAATACTTTTTAGTTTAGGTGGTTGCTTTTTTCTGTACATGGTTTGTTATTCTGAATGTTTTATTTTACATTAATTGGCAATAATAGTTTTGTTTGCAAATTTACTTTTTAATTGTAATGCGTTATGTAATTTATTCCAAGCAATTACTTTTTTTCTCTTCAACATTATATGCTAGTGGTTGATTATTTATTGGTTTAAAACATAAGGGTTTATTCATTTTACTTGTAGCTACAACTAAGTAGCTCCCTTTCAATAAATAGTGACTGCTCATGGCTAACAGCTACCATTTGAATATTTAAAGAATTACTTATTTTAATGGTAAACAAAAAGGTGTGCATTGTTTTCTTAGCTTTAAGTAACTGGTGACAGCGTAAATTAAAGCTTGAGAAGAAGGAAGTTGCAGTTTTGAGGCTAGATAATCATCATTTACCTCCTTTCTAAAAAAAAACAGTGTGTGTGTGTGTGTGTGCGTGTGCGTGTGCGTGTGTGTGTGTGTGTGTGTGTGTGCGTCTTGTGTGTGTGTGTGTGTGTGTGTGTGTGTGTGTGTGTGTGTGTGTGTGTGTGTGTGTGTGTGTGTGTGTGTGTGTGTGTGTGTGTGTGTGTGTGTGTGTGTGTGTGTGTGTGTGTGTGTGTGTGTGTGTGCGTGTGTGTGCGTGCATGTGTGTGTGTGTATGCATCCGCAAAATAATTCTGGTTAAGTTTTAATTAATGTTGGCAAGGTTGCACAGAAGGGTACAGGGCTCAGTGTGAGAAAGGTGAAGTGTTGAGGAGCCATTGGTTGTAACTCTGATCTGTAGCAGCATGGAGTTCCTTTGGATATCGTAGTTTGGCTATTACTCACATAATTTTTGGTCAGTTCTCATTTGCATAGTATACAACTCCGCACAGCTCCTCGTGGTGTCTTGCAGAGAGATACAGGCAACAGAGAGACCCAAGAGTGACTTTTCCAGATTTAAGTATTTTTTTCTCTGTTTTTTTTGCTCTGACTGCTTTTTCCCGCCTAAAAGGCAAATTTCTAACTGATCTGTGCTTTAAAAAGTTTAAATTGCATTTGCCTTCTGCTTTTTACAGTTTTTGCACTTGTTTTATATCAATTTAAGTCGTTTTTGTATTGTGTAACTGTTGTAGGCTACACACTAAAGGGTACTAGCCTGTTTATAGCATTTACAGTGTTTTCTGTGTGTTTTTCTGCTGTTTCCTGAAAAAAACAAAACAAAACAAAAAAAAATATTCTCTTTTCCCACCTTTGCTGAACTAGATTAGTCCAGATTTCAGGTTTTGCTGAATTCCGGACTGTGGTATAGTTTCCTGTGTTGCTCATATCCTCACTTGGATAGGAGGAAGCTTCTCTGTTCACCAGTGAGAGTGGGGAGCTTTGAACAGCCTATCTGTCCCTGGAGGAGTGGTCTCAGCCCTGAAACTAGTAGCTTATTGGCCGTTTTGGGTCAATTCCTATCTCTTTCAGTTTCCCTGCTTTAAAACCTGCATTTGCACGGTTTTGCATGATTTTGCGCATAGCGCAGCATCAGGCAGCGCCACTTAAATGGGTTTAAACTATTCCCAGCTCCGCAAAGTCTGCTCTTCACTTTTTCCCTTAGAACTGCTCTAAATCTCAAAGTAAGCACTCTATTTTCATTCTAAAGCCCTGCAGTTGCTCGTATAAGTAATCTTATAAGTAAGCACTAATAAACTAAAGCACTACACCCTCTTATACTCCCTTTAAGTACTTGGCTCCCTATTGGTCCTTTTTGATCAGTCAAAAAGTAGTTCCTTATACTATTCTGGCATGTCCAAAAGTCAGTTTCGGGGTTTACTCTCCAGTCCAGCTGGTGAATCTGGGAATCTTGAGGCAATGTTAAAACTGCTTTATGTACATAGACCACCCTCTCCTCCTCCCAACAAGCTCAAATATATAACTATATAGCCAAACTGGAGGCTGAGCTCTCTCAACCCAGTACTGGCACAGGCAGTCAGGAGGAGAAGGTAACCACACACACCACAAATCCAGTCTCACATAGACCTATTGTAACAGCAAACCAAACACATAAACACACAAAAACATACTCGGAGGCTCTAAATAAAAATCTGCCCAAACAGCAGAGACCTCCAAAGCAGACATCCAAGCAACTGCTACCCCACAACAATACTCACGTATCACATAGTTCACAAAGTCAGTGTGCCACACAGTCACAGCCCTTAAGGCTAAACAACACACCTAATACACTTGTAATAGGTGACTCTATTGTCAGACACACTGACGTCCCACTCACCAGGCAGAACAAGGAGAAGGTCACTGTAAGCTGCCTGTCGGGTGCCAGGATCCGCCACATAACACAAGCACTCACGTCACTCCAAAGCAAGTACAAATATGACTCCATCATTCTCCATGCTGGTGTGAATGACCTGAGATGTACCTCCCTGGACTACATGAAAAGAGACATAGAGGAGCTCTCTGATCATGTAGCCCAGGCCGGTATGACCCTGACCTTGAGTAGCATCTTACCCTCACCAAGAATGATGCTACAGTATAAAGACAAAATGATCAATTTTAACAATTGGCTAAAGTATTGGTGTCATTCAAAGGGGATCCAGTGTCTGTCAGCCTGGGATGCTCGACAAGCCATGTTGCTTCACTAGGGATGGCTTGCACCTGTCACCCCTGGGCTTTCGAATACTGGCTAAGGCTCTCGCCACCCCCATAGTGCCTTTTTTAGGCAAGGCTCAAAAGGCAAACCCACCTCCATAGACAACACAAGGAAAAAGAAACTAAGGGTAATGCTGCTCAATGCCAGAAGTCTAAACCTCAAAATGCACACACTCGAGGCTCTCCTCAGTATGGGGAATATCGATATCTGTGCAGTAACAGAAACCTGGTTCAAGGCTCCCGAGAGCACCCCAGTACTACCAGGTTATACCTCATACCATGCTTTTTGGCCCCAAAACTCAGACCGAACCACAAAAGGAGGGGGAGTATCCATATTCATCAAAGATACCCACACCTCCAGGTTAGTGGCACTGCACAAAACATCGGAGACCATCCATGTGCAACTAACAGTGGGCAAAACTGCCTTTCAGTTTGTAGCCTGCTACAGACCACCCTCCCAAACTCAGGAGCCCCACTCGGCTTTCCTGAGAACACTGGAGAATATGAAGGTCTCTCCAAACACCATCATATTAGGTGACTTCAACTACCCAAACATAGATTGGGAGCACTACTCAAGCCCCAACACCCTCGCCCAACGGTTCCTAGAATTTATAAACTCAAATGCTATGGAACAACTGGTCACCACTCCCACAAGAGGGAAAAACATATTGGACCTGATCATCACCAACATGGGGACTCTATGTTCCATACCAGATGTATACCCCTCATTGGTAAGATCTGACCATAAATTAATCTCACTGGACATCCATATCCCATCCCCACCCCCAGCCAAGGAAACCACGGTGAAGAACCTCTCAAAAACAAACTTCACACTTCTCAAAACTGAGGTGGAATCCTTCAAAGCCCCCGGGCCAGTGGAAAATATGGCCAAAACCGCAGAATCCTTTACAAACGCATTCTATGGACACCTACAGGAATGCATGTATCGTGCTATCCCAAATAAAACCAAGACTCACTCCTCCAAAGGCAGGAGACCTGTCTGGTGGTGCCCAGCCATAAATAAGCTATACAACAGAAGGAGGAAGCTACTACATGATAGAGCAAAATCCCAAAAAGGGAAGGCATCTCTGATCAGTACTAGCAAGAAACTACGATCCCTCATAAAATCATCTAAGGCCAGCTTCAAAAGAAAAATTGCACAAGACGCTAAAGATAATCACAAGGCCTTCTTTAGTTATGTCAGGAACCTGGGTGGCAACTCCCAGATATGCTCTGAGTTAGTGCAAAATGACAAAAAATACACTGAACCCACAGACATTGCCAACATCCTGGCAGACAGGTTCAGTGCAAACTTCTCCCCCCCTTCCTCCCCAAAAGAGCAAATGTCTATCCCAACAGAGTATAGCCTCCCTGACATCACTGATGCACAGGTGAGAGCTGCCATCTCCAAAGCAAAAAACACAGCATCAATGGGACCGGATGGTGTCCCGGGCTGCGTCTTACACAAGCTCCAAGAAGATCTGAATCCTCACATAAAGTCACTGTTCAATCTCAGCCTTACTACATGATATGTACCCAAGGAATGGCATACAGCAACAGTGGTCCCACTCCACAAAGGTGGTGCCACAACGGACCCTAGAAACTATCACCCTATAAGCCTGACTAGCCTGGTCTGCAAAGCTATGGAGCATATCATCATGGAACTCATAAACAAAGACATTGGGAACCTCCAAAAACTGGATCCTACCCAATTTGGCTTTGTTAAGGGCAGATCTTGCCTCTTGAACCTGGTCGACTTCTTTGAAACAGTCACCAAGGCCATAGATGAAGGGAAGGTAGTCCACACAGCCTACCTGGACCTCGCAAAAGCCTTCGACACAATACCCCACTCGGGCATCAGAAATAAGCTCACCAGCTTAAATATCAACCCCTATGTCACAAGATGGGTTGCAAACTGGCTCAGGGATAGAACCCACATGGTCAGAATTGCAGATGCCATGTCAGACTCTAAACCAGTTACAAGTGGCGTCCCACAAGGCTCAGTCCTGGGACCTCTCTTGTTCGATATATATTTCTCTGAGGTACAGGCTAACACGGGAGGACTATGGCTGACCAAGTTTGCAGATGACTGCAAACTGGATGCCATAATTGACTCGCCGACTGACACAAGCATCCTCCAAAAGGGTCTCACAGAGACGGATAACTGGTGCCAGAGCCATGGCCTAAAGCTAAATGCCAAAAAGTGCATAGTCATCCCCTTTGGGAAAAACAAAGTGCCCAAAAATTACCACATAGGTGGTAATCCATTAAGTACGGAAGAAGTAATTAGGGATTTGGGGACCCAAGTAGATAGCAATCTCTCCTTTGACAATCACATTGCCAAAGTGGTTAGAAAGACCTTCTATATAGCCCACCTTATCACGAAAGGGTTCACAACTAGATCGAGAGGTCATTGTGCCCCTCTACTCATCACTCATCAGGCCCATAATTGAATACAATGCCCCATTTGGAATGTACCTTACCCGTCACCTGCAGCAACTGAAAAGACCCCAAAAGTATCTCACCAAGAGGATCAAGGGACTCAAAAAGATGCCCTACACAGTTAGGCTAAAGAAACTCCAGCTCTACTCAGTTGCTTACCACCTACTCAGAGGCGATCTGTGCCTGACGTATAAAGCCATGTCCAAACCAGAATTAATAGACATGCTCCAGGGACTTAAACCTCAGCACAGAAATAAATAGGACATGCTGGAGGGACAGATTCATATCCCAGAGGCTCCTCTCACTCTGGAACAAAATCCCAATCCATGTTAGGCAGAGCCCCTCAATGACCCTCTTCAAGAGAAATCTTGACGAGTGGATGGGAGATCGTAGGTTTACCCCTGGGATCGCTTCTGTGTCCCTACTAGACAGAGGCACAGTAAACTAACCTTAAAAGGGCTATCTTCTGTGACCTACTATATAGAGGCACAGTCAACTAATCTAAAAGGGTGGTGAAAGCCAAACACACTCTGACTAGGCTTATAAATGCCCTAGGGCAGATAGCCTAGTATCAACCTATGAACCTATGAATTGGTACCCATAATGGAAGTTAAACCTCATGTTGCTGCTCTTATCACATACCATTGATTGATGTCAGTGGTGCAGGAGTTAAAGCTATAACTATTGTTATTGCATATTAATTAGTGGCAGTTGTAGAACTCATATCTCAATTCATAAGATCAGTGCCTTCCCAGGTGTCATCAAATATATAAACAACATAGTTTAATACTGTTAGTGTTAGGTGAACTACTTAATGATATCTTACAGAGTACAAAAATTACAGAAATCTCACATAAGGCAGTAAAGGTAGGTAGCTTTACTAACAACAGAATAGATATATCAGATACAGGCCTGACCTGTTTCCTGGAGGCACCCAGCAGCATATACCCCACCATATATTGACTCTAGTAAGTGTCTCAACTTTGACCATTTCAAGGTCCACTGAAGCACAGGACCAGGCAGTGCTATATCAGTTCATATAAAATGGGCAAGCAAAACTGACCAATCAATTGCTAGCTATACGTGTAGCAAATCTGCTCGGTGCACTGAAGAAATATAGTGCAGACCACCTAGACTTCACATTTGTTTGCAGATTTCCCACTTTCTAATAAAAATTCAACAAACTGCCACATCTTGAAAAGTCATTTGCTAGGGGAAAATGATCAAACTCAAAATTACTATAAAACCTAACAAAAAAGGTAAATCAATAAAAACAACAACCCTGAATACCATAAGCACATACTCCTAATTCAATATACATTACTACTTATGCAAAAAATAAATAAATAAAAGAAGAAACAGTGAACAAAACAGAACTGTAACACAAATTAAACATTCTATATCGTAACAAAACACTAAAAACTCAAATTTAACTATATTACCTGATCAAGATTATATTAGGACTATCATACCTGCCACAACTTACATCATTTCAAGGTCCACTGAAGCACAGGACCAGGCAATACTATATCAACTCATAAAAAAACAGGCAAGGAAACTGACCAATCAGATTTCAAGCTACATCTAAATCAAACCCATTCTATGCATTGAAGAAAGATAATGCAGGCCACCTGGACTTTACATTCAGTCACAGATCCCCCACTCTCTAACAAAAATCCAACAACTGCCACTATCTTGAAAACTCATTCAGTAGGGGAAATGATCAAATGCAAAAATACTACAAAAACAAACAAAAGAGCTAAACCAGTAAAAACAGCAACACTGAATACCATAAACACATACTCCTAACTAAATATATGTTACTATTTCTGAAAAAAAAAAGAACAAAACAGGATTGCAACACAAATTATACATACTATACATATTATATAATAATAAAACACTAAAAATGCAAATTGAACTATGTTATCTGCTCAAAAATAGCAAAACAGATAAAGAAAGATAAAACAAATCTTGGTAAAAGAGAGAGTATAAATCCCACAAACAGGAAATGAAGCAGTGTAGGAACAGGCAGAAACCAGGACATTAACAGCATGAACTTAAATCAGGACTCATACAATAGAAGCTAGCAATTTTAACTGAGGGCTCAGATTACACACACACACACACACACACACACACACACACACACACACACACACACACACACACACACACACACACACACACATACGCACGCAGCAGATAGACTCTGCCAGTCATTATTTTAGCAAAGAGGTAAATTTGAAAATACAGTACACAAAAAGTAAAACACTACATGGATACAGTACATGCCAAATAGAAATAAAATACACATAAAATTATCTTTGAACTAAGTTAAATAAAGACAACGATCAACAAGCATACCATCAACTAAAATAACTCAAGTAAAATGATGGGGTGGGGCAGCATTATTGCTTGTTTTTCAGTTCGTGGGAAGTTGCCACCTGAATCTAGCATTGTCGCCTCACAGTTAGACGTTGCCCGTTCGATTCTCAGTTAGAGCGTCTTCTGTGTGGCGACATGCTTGAATGGGTGTTCCTTCGTTGAAGGTTGTGCGTTAGGCCCGGCAAGCCAGTATGTAAAAATCTACTGCCAATCATTAGCGGACCGAAGTTCTGCTGTGGCGACCCCTAACCGGGAAAAGCCGAAAGACATAAATTAGCTGGAAAACAGTACACATGTATGAGAAGTGCTGTGTTGCTGATATGTATGTCTCTTCATCTGGGCTCATTCTCCTGCCAGAACTCATCTGTAGTTTTTATGTAATGTTTATAAACTGGACTATGTAACAGTTCACAACAATTTGACAAAAGGGCCCCTTAAAAGGCTATGCTTAAAACTTCATACCAAAATTTGACACAATTAAAATGTACTATAATCATAAGTTAAAATCGGTAGAGGAGCTATTTTACAATAAAATACACTGCAAAACATATAATTATCATATATAAATAATTAAATGTAAAAAAAACCCACAGATGCTCATTTTATAAGTGCAATAAGGCATTTTTGGGGTATGCATGATATTGATATTACTCCACGCCCGGTGGATTACAGGACCTTCAGGTTCATGTCTCACAACACTTCTGGGTACATGGTAATATCTGTACTGTGCAAGATCCCTCTTGATTTATTACATATAAAAGTCTCCAAACACACTAAATTGCATCACCACTTAGTACAACAGGATGCCACAATAATACAGATTAAAAACTAATGCACTACAGTGAAGATAACTTATAAAACCTGCCTACTCATCAACATGCCTCTCTCTAACGGTGGAAAAAAGGAACTATACCCAGTAGAGACAGAGTGGAAGGCATAAATATCTTCCTTGTCATAGTGACACAGTAATGCAGGACTGAGCATTGCTGTCTCACAGTGCCTGCTTCTCTGGTTTGGTTCTCAAATGGTAGTACATTCTGAATGGGATCGGCATGTGTTCACATACAGCTTTGCTAGAGTCTCCAGTTTCTTCCCATTTCCCAAAGACACAACAATAAATTAATTGGCAGTCTTCTCATCTTCCCATATGCACACGTGCAGTGTGTGTGTGTGTGTGTGTGTGTGTGTGTGTGTGTGTGTGTGTGTGTGTGTGTGTGTGTGTGAATATGGGTGTATATGCTCATGTGTATATGAGTGTGTGTGTGTGTGTGTGTGTGTGTTTGTGTGCACATGCGCATGGATGGCTGTGGTTGTCTGTATCTATGTCTGTCTTGCAATGGAGTGGTTCTCCATCCAGAAGTGATTCTCTACTGTTTGCCTGTTGCTTGCCAGAGTAGGTACAAGCACCTCCATGACTATAAATAGAATCAAGCAGGTGTCATAAAATAAATTAATTAAACTTTTTTGCCATCACAGCAGTCTGCTGATTTAGCAACAGTCTTTCATGCCCTTTCCTTTGTCTTAGTCATGAAAATCAGAATGGACTTTCACAACTCACATAAAATATTCTGTAGTGTTGCTGCTCTGAAATCATGCACAGTGCATACATATTTGAAGAAGTATACTTATTTACTTTGTATGTATTGCTTAAATACATATTCTATGTAGCTGGATTCATGGTACATTGGAACAAAATCCTGAGTAGGGGGTCATGTGTTGTGTCCCCAGTTCAATTAATGACCTAGGCACAGGAGGAGCCATCCAGGGAGGTGTAGGTGTAGGCAGCCAATGGCAGCTCACCTCTCTCAAAAGGAGAAGTTAGCATGCATCCCAGAGTAAGAGTAAAACCTGTGGGTCAAACTGCAAACATACCTTTCACAAAAAAGATGGAACTTGGAGGCAGAATCCTACCAAGAGCAGCTATATTTTATAGCTGAGAATAGCAGATGTGTACAAGAGTGCACCAGAGCAGGACTCTAACATAGAAGGCATAGTGCCAGGCCTGCTGGGCAACAAGAGCAGAGTTTATGAGCAGTGGAACAGCTCCTTTCTCCTCAAAGGATGACCGCTCACAGTCCCTGACTCTCAAATCTTATGTCCTGTAACCTTAGATGACGGAGGTCAGGGGCTCAGTAGCTAAAGGGGTATAATGAGTCCAAAAAGATCATACAAAAATAAGCATGCTGTACAAGCACTTGGTCAGTGTAGCAATAGAAGGCATGAGCTGCTATTCCTTTTACTGAGTCATTCCTCAACAGCTAGTCAGTTTCCTAACAACCAGTCAGAGCAGCCATCACCCACCTTAATTCCCATAAGCCCCTGCTGTTAAATCATTCAGTCTTGTTGATCCTGTCAGTGACAGATCTCACAGGCTGCACCTCCTCCTCCTAGATTTACACACTTCCTACTTATCACATTTCATTCTTACATGCTATCATGAGCAAAGCTGAATCTGGACCGGAGTTCTTTTTTTGGTGGGGAAGCGTCATCTGGTTCAGCTTTGGCTTGTTAAAGCAGTCTCCATGCCTTTTTTCCTCTGCAGTTCCTCACATACCTATCACACTGTCCAGCACATCTAAGTATACATGAGTAATTTACTAATATTTATTGTTATTTTCTATATTGTCACTAGTTTGTTGAGTCCGAGATGAAACTTATCCTACTGTATAGAGAAATTATACATACATTATGAATACAGAATTCTTGCAAAATGGCTTCAGCACTTTTTTCCTTTTTACATTGTAAGTTCCTAGTATTGTGATGTTAAATACCCAAGTCTAATTTGTCGTATTATTAAGAGTAAAAAGTCTACTGTGAAATATGTGTGATCTGGTTATAAGTTGTCCCATATAGCTCTCTGTTATGTTGTGCTGTACATCTGGAAGATTTGTTGATCGACACATGTAACTCTTATAACTGCTGCCGTATCTTAAAGCCAGGATCAGTTCTTACAGCTGTTAAATCATTTAAGATGTTTGCATATAACAAAATATACATTTAACTTTTAGCTTGTGGGGCATTTTAACCCTCTGCACCTTTACTTAAAACAGGTACTACCCCAGTTTGACAGGTTCTAGTCAACAATATATAAATAATATTTACTTTAGTTACAGATCTTAGATCTTAGAAGTAAATATACATTTTCCTTCATGTTGCTTTCAAATTTCATGACAATATTATCAGGTGGAATAATGCTGATGTTATAATTTTGTGATAGAGGTGAATGTCAGTCCCCTTCAGAAGGCAGCAATCAGAGGTGATAAGCATTTGATAAAAAAGGCACTCAAGCGCAGTAGGGATTTCCTTATGAAACATAATAATTGCATACCAGTAGTGCATATTAATATAAATGGAAATGAATGTACAGTAAGTCTGGATTTAGTTACCAGCAGGTGGACTACTTGGGTGTTTGAAACTGGGATATAGACACTCATGATATAAAATGCCAAATTAAATGGCAAGGTAAGCTTGGGGCATGTAATGGTAAGAGTCTGAATAATATATTTAGCCTTGTACCACATTTGAAAGCAAAGATGATATTGTGTGACTGTTGTGGTCTAATTATGCCATTTGTTATTTGACTTTGTTTATGCATTTTAATTTTGCTCATCTGTGATTTTAAAATGTATTTTACATCTCATCTTGTCATCTGTCTTCTTGCTCTATTTACCAATTATGTTCTACCAGAAGTGTAATATTTCCTTGTGTCCTCTCAAATATAAAGCTAACATTATGGCATTGGGAAACCAAAAAAATGTCTCTCACTGTATAATAAAACCAGGGTGTTCTTTATTATGATTTCCATGTTCCACTCAAACATAAAGCTAACATTATGGCATTGGGAGACCAAAAAAAGGGCTCTCACTGTATACTAAAACCAGGGTGTTCTTTATTATGATTTCCATGTTCCTTACAATGTTTTATTGGTAAAGCATGCTTTCCTAAACAGTATCTATTATACAAATATATTCTAAGATTTATATTATTTAAATAATAAATTAATTAATTGAATTAAGGATTATATTATTCTAAACATTATCTTAGTATCTTTTTAAGAATTACAAATTCTTGATTTATTCCTCAAAATGTGAATTTTGGTTCCACTGGAAGACATATGACAGTTAACATGAAGTCAGAAATATGAATCAACCAGCTTCCTACCTCCCAGACACATTTAACAATCAGTTGTTTAGGAGCTACATAGCAACCATGAACAACACATCAAGAAGCTAATGTTTACAGGGTGTGACTAACAGTCTTTAGATAGTCTGGATTTTCTTGCCAAAGTTCTCTGAGCAGGAGAATTTTTTTTTTGCAGTAGCAGGTATGACCTTCTAAAAAGTCAGGTTAATAACTGAATTAAAAAAGAACAAATTGTAAACATGTGCAGCTCTAAGTGTTGTGGTGGGATACCAAGATGAGGAAAACTACTCTTTATTTTATATATGTTTTCAGGTACCTCTGTACCATATTTGTAAAGACAGTTATTTCTGTAAAGTTTTCCTTTCAATCCTGAAATACAAATGTTTTTAGGTAACTTTGTTCTGACGTATACGATAGCTCATTTATTCTTTTTGATAAACTAATCTGTATTACTGTGATGCACATTCTACTGAGATATGCTTACACATTTTTTCACATAGTTTACTGATGCCTACGTAACACATATAGATAGATAGATACTTTTTGATAATGTACTAAACAACAGCAAGAAAAGCCTAGTCAAGGTAGAGTCTTCACTTTATAAAACCTTAAACCTCCTGTAGTGGAGGCCCATGGAATACGTGCAGATGACCCCTTTGGGATATACCAGTGTTTCAGCTACATTGTTTCTGAATGCCAAGTTGGGCTTTATTGACCTGAATATATCCATAAAGACTTAAAAAGTAAAAAGTTGTGGACAGGGGGTTTAAGGTTTTTACACAATGAAGTCTCTAGCTTGTCTGGGTTTTTCTTGCAATGTTTTACTAAATGATTCTTCTGTACAAACTTTTAACTCTTTGATTTAGATACTGTCTGATAATGGCTACACTCAAATAATCTTTTGATTAATTACACCAAAACAAATGTCTTGATAAGCTCAACCAATAAAAAACACCCCCTATGCTAATAATAATGGATATTAAAGGAAATATTATGTCTAATGTGACAAAAAATATGTAGGTATAACACTTAACCTCCTACTGGACTTCTATAAACATACTGAAAATATCACAAGTGAAGCCTTGAAACACTGAAAACTGTGTTACTGTATCTCCCCTCATCTATCCCCTGCAGCATGTTTGGCCTTAGCCAAAAATGTCCTCATACCCAAGCTGGAATATGCATTGCCACGGATTATCTTTCACTCCTTGCATAACACACAAAGAATGCAAATAGCAGAAAATAAAATATTCAGATTTGCTCTACTTGCAGATAATAACAGTCATCACTGCTTCCTTCTAGAAAAATCTAACTGGCTCCCCATTACCTAAAGAGCTAAATTTCTACCTGATACCCCTATATATAACATTATAACACTAGGTTACTGCCCCCTACAACAAAAAAACTTCAAATAAGAGACCAAAGTTACTCACTAGAATCAGCCAGGCAGATTCTCTCACTCTGGTTCAGCTTAGATTTAAACTTACAATTGGAAAAAAGCTTTCTCTAGGAGAGCATCTGCGATATAGAATAAACTACCTCCAGACAGGAAAAAACAAGAAGCAGTCGAGTTAAGAAGCATCTAATGAATGAAGCTAAATGCAACTGCTTTGACACTGGTTAATTCTTAGTCTTGGACTGTATACTCTTGAATTGTAATTGCAACAATGCCTCCTGTATGTACGTATTATAAATGTTATAAGACATGCATGAACATTCTCCTATTTGTATATATTGTAAATACTGCTTATTATACAATGGTAACTTATTAACATTCAAAAACATGCATACTGATTGGGCACCCCAACCAGCATGCCCATTGTAAATCCAGCATATACCAATAGGAAAAAGCCCGGCCGCTAAAGTATCATTGAGCTGCCATACTTTCCTATCGGCATATGCATACCAGATAGCTACATACAAGGAAAATAAGGTACATGCAAAAAAAAAACAAATTCAGAAATGTACCTAATTTTCCTTGTATGTAGCTATCTGGGCCATTTTGATTTCAGAACTATCTCTCAAATGAGTAAATATCTAAATAGATTAAGCCTATAACACTTGCACAATGTTCGAGAGAAATGCAAACTACTGAGTGACTTAACAGCAGACTACTTATTGACCTCAACAGTAAACTAAAGTTTAGAGGGATACTGCTGTCCTGAGCACCACCAACTAACAAATTAAAATTATACCTGCATAAAGGAAATGCAAACTTCTTAGCAGGCTTCATTTCCATGGCACTTAAGCCATATATGTTGCAAAAACATACAAATATATTAAACTTTTTTTTAATTATTATACAATGATTTTTTTATGTAACTTTTCAGTGACACATGTTAGTTATGACAGAATGCTCCCCGCACTAGACAGTTTAAGAAAGTTTAAGAGTATGCTAATTTAACACCTTCCAATCTGAACATATCCTGATAAAAACTGTTAGGCATGCTAAGATTTAATTATTTTCCTATGTAGCGTCAAGACATATTAGATGTGATGTAATGAAGAAAAGAGACAGACTGGGGAGTAAACAGAGAAGTACGAAATGAATTATTTGACTTTGTTCATGAAAAAACAAATAGGGAGATTTCCACTAAGTAAAGGTACAGTGTTATTGGAGGGGGGCATCTAAACAGATTGGTTTTGGAAGGAAAAGGAAACGACAAACCTGAAGGACTTGTTGTGGGAGTGACAGAGCAACAGCTCACCAGATTAAAACAAAACAAAGCTATAGCGGAAGCCAGGCTGCTAAGTTATTAAGTACTCAGCAAGGGTTCTGACAAAATCCTACATAGGAGGAAGGCTAACGAACAGTACGGTTTAAAAATACTTGTAAGCTTGACACTAAGAGTAAATATAACGCTCCAATTTCAAGGCTAATCTAAAAAGAAACAGCAGCTAATAATCTCTGACTATGTCAAATCACCTACCACCAACAAATGAAAAAAAAAGGATATGAATGCTGGCCACATACGGTACAAGGAAACTTTTGTATTCAAGGACTGCAAGTGCCACCAACGAGCAGCACGGCAAACAGTGGGACATACTTTCTAAGGTCCCAATGCATCAAGGTCCTTAATGCAAGAACCCAGTGTCAGTACTTTTGCCCTAAAAGATTGTAACCTGCTTCAAAATGCCATCACACTTGTCACATGTATTTTTGTGTTTTTAAGTACATGTATATTTGTGTGCTGTGTATTTAATATATTCTTTCAACTCACAATGGTCTGCAGACACACACAAACACATGCAGACATGAGGCAGCAGTGTGATGCCCCTCCTGCAATGAACAGGTGAGAAGAAGGGCAATTAGTCTTGCATTTTGTAGTTATGGTGTGATGTAATGCAATCGATTCTGTACTTATTTTGCCACAGGTGAAGGCTGAAGCTGATGCTTTGGTATCAGCAAGAGTTAGAAACTGGCTGCCTATTTCTAGACTGGTGTGGAAGATGACACAGAGTTCCTTTCTCCTAATGGTGTGTATGTGTGTGTGTGTGTGTGTGTGTGTGTGTGTGTGTGTGTGTGTGTGTGTGTGTGTGTGTGTGTGTGTGTGTGTGTGTGTGTGTGTGTGTGTGTGTGTAAGATACAGGATTCTTACACTAAAATATGGGCACGGCTTTGTGAAATATCCATACAGTGATCCTGTATATTTGTCCTCCTCAAACAAACTATACCTGTTTCTCTCTCAGATTTTTTTGTACTATTGGACGCCGAAGAGTGCCACCATCTGGTGGAGTTTTACTTCCGTTTCACTTTTCGTTTCACTCTGAAATCACACTACCATGCCTAAAGAAGTTTCACTTCAATAAAATAAATGAAGCAAATTTTCTCAGTCAATAAAATGTGTTGTGCTGTCCAATTTGCAGTAGTTAAAACAGCAGAGGAAGTCCATTAACATTACAAGGTGCAAAGGTATTCGAAGTGAGCTCCCTAGGCATACCAGTGAGGATTTGTTCTGCTAGCCCTGTGTGAAGGCAGATAGAACTCTGTGGAACTCCAGTGCTGACAGGTAGACAGGGGGATTGAGTGGAGTCCCATCTAACAGACTGGTGTCTATTGGAAAAGTAGCTGGAGAACCATAATATGGTATTGTTGACAGAGCCAAGAAGAGAAAGTTGTGATAAGAGTTTGGGATGAGAAATGGTATCAAAATCTTTAGAAAGTTCAAGAAAATGGTTGAGACAAAATGATCTAATATCTCTGGCTTTATTGACTGCATCAGTGAAGGTTAAGACTGCAGTAGTGGTACTATGTGCAGGTCAGAATCCATGCTGAGAGGGAGAGAAGTTTATTTTCATTACATGATTAAGGAGTTGTTTTTGGATGCATTTTTCTAGAATTTTGGATAGTGGTGACAGTACAGCAATAGGTTTGTAGTTGGATAGTTCTGTTACATTCCTAACCTTATGAAGTGGAATAATGAAGAGCATTTTCCAAAGGGCACAGACATAAGCTTCACTGATTGATCTATTGATGAGTATAGAGTCAGGTTAGACTATGGAACCAGCAGCAATTTTTAGAAATTTGTTTGGGAGATTATCAGAGGAAGAAGATCAGGGTTTGAGATTACTAAGGAGGTTTTTAATGAGTGATGTAGGAACAGATTTGAAAGAAAAAGGTGACTAAGAGGGGGCTATGGAGGATAGTGGTAGTAGAAGTGGAAGAGAAGTTGTTTGTTATGGTTGCAATGCTTTCTATGAAATATGTGTTAAATTGGGAGGCTATGTCAGTGTCAGTGTTGGTGTTGTTGGTAGAAGTTTGTAGTACAGAATTTGTACCAGGGTGAAGTATGTTTTTGATAGTTTGCCAGAATATCTTAGGATTGGATTTGTTGGTATGTTGAGGGTCTGAGTAATAAAGTTTTTTATCTTTGTGGATGTGTTTTTTTTTCGAGATTTTGCAGTTCTCTATAGTGTAATAAATTATGAGGATTTATTTTTCATGTAAATTTTCCAGGCCTTATCTCTGTTGTGCATAACATATTTTGTGTGTGATAAAAGCCAAGGAGAGATATTAGATTTGGTTCTTTTTCTTCTAAGAGGGGCTAGGCTGTACAACATGTTTAGAAATATTGAGTTGAAATTGTCAATTGCTTCATTAAGAGGTGAGTATTTAAGGGAAGATCATTTTATCTGTATTGGTGAAGATAAGTGAGTTGAAGTTAGTTAGGTCACGAATGTTTTTATAAGGGTGTTGTTAGGCTGAGAGATAAGTCTGGTGGTAGTGGTAGGTTGGTGATCATTAAGAGCATCAGGCAGTACTACTGTTTCTATATAGTTGTTTGGGTGGGATACTAAAATCCAGTCTAGTGCTGAGCCAGTGAGGTTGCATTTTTGTTGGTGTAAGTGGGGTGATATATTAGTTAGGAAAAAACAAAGAGATTGATACTGTTACTAGGGAAATATGTGGACAGTTTCAGACAATCAATATTAACATCACCTGCAACTGTGGTTTCATGAGAAATATTGGAGGAAACCCAGGGTAATATATTTTCTAGATACATTTAATTTCTCTTCTTATTATATCAAACATGTAGATAAATTGTTACCCTGTAAGATACAGAGAGTAATTGTAGCAAGGTTTTTATGTTTGTTTAGCTTAAGGTTAGAGGTGAGTAGTTCAGCATTACTAACATTAGGAATGGGATGACTACAAAGGGTAAGAGAGTAATGGGTAGGGTAAATTATGCCAACTCCCCCATCTTTTTTATTTAGATGTTCTGTTCTGAACATGTTAAATCCTGGGCGAAGTATTTCAGAGTCTTTGATGTGAGGTTTCAGCCAGGTTTCAGAGATTACAAGTATATCAGGAGAGTATAGAGTTATCCAGGCATGGAGCTCAGTGATTTTATTGCATGTGCTATGTATGTTTATAGAGAATAATTTGAGGTTGCTAGGTTTATGACAAGAGGAAGGAGGGGGAGTATTATTTGGATCTGGATTAGGGTGAATGCCTCCACATAGTAATCACAGATTGTTGAGCAGCTGAGAGATACTGATTTTGACTCTGGAGTTGTAGGAGATACGTTTGGCTTTTGGTGGATGAGAAGGGTAATAGAGTACTGGGAGTTTAGTGGAGTAAATTAAAGATTTAAAAAAGGCCAGGGGTAATCGGTAAGGATTAATGAGGAGAGGGGTGGTATGTAGTGGATGTGCAGGTACGAGAGATTTGGGCAGCATAGGGATAAGGTAGGATGAGAAAGAAGAAAGAGAAGAGGAATTACGTGAGAAGGCTTAGGAGAAACATGCTAAAGTAGGAAAGTAAGTAATGCAGTGTATTAGAAGACTGCTGGATAAATAAAGAGTTGGAGAACTGTTGGAAGTAGTATAGTTAAGCACAGTATTGATAGACTTGGTGCACTTGAGGAGAAAGGAGCTGTGAGTGCAGTGGTAAAAGGTGTTGGGGTAAAACCTACAGTACAACATGACAGAGTATAATAAAGTAATAGTACTATGAAAGTTAGTGGTATTGAAGCAGGTGGTAGTATTGTGGGATGGAAAAATGTAAATGCAGAGAGTACTGGGAAAGGGTATGTTAGCAGCTGTATGGTGAGCTAGGGTGCTAGAATTTCCAGTATCTACACTGTTTAGAAGATAGTGATAGTATAAATGAGTTAGCTAGAGGTGTAGGAAGGTTGTTAGGGGATTAGGAGAAGATGTAGACTGTTGTAAAATGAGTAATTGACAATGAAGTCTAGGAAGGATAAGATTAGAACAAGGGTAATATGGAATGCTAAAGACGGAGGTTGAAAGAGGATGTAGAGTGTAAGATTTGAGAAATGTGAGTAATGCAGGATGATGTGTGTTTAAAGGGGAGAGCAATGTGATTTAGGATGAGGAACATGGGGGAGTGGTCAGGATGGATTGATGGGGGTAGAAACAGCAAGGTGAGTTGTGCAGAAAAACTTTTGGTAAGAAAGCAGTGATTTGTAATGTAGAGATATTGTTGAAATATAGAGACAAAGATATGTTGAATAAAGAGGGATTAGAAAAACTAAGAAGTGGAGGGGGTAAGACTCTTATCATCCATTTAAGTTTCAGCTTGGCTTAGGTGCATTATTTGGATACAAGGTATTTAGGTAAAGGCTTTCTTGGGGAATAAAACTAGGAGACAGTTTCAGAAAAACTTAGCTGCCTTTAGGGAGGGCCAAACAGGTCATCATTACATAGCAGGAGTGTGGCTCAGCTATGCAATGTCTGCGGTATTTAGAAAATACAGCAACTGGGTTGACAATACAAACAGTAATTCAAGTAGAAGAAGCAGGCAGTATTAATGTTGCAAGATATAATTAGATAGAGCAGTCACCCACAAGCTCTATTAGGGAGTTTACCAGTAGAAAATGCAATTTAACAGTTGAGAAATGTCCAGCCTTATGTTTCATGTTTATGCCAGGGATGTTAAAGAGGCACGTCATACAAGTAAGACACTTAGATGGGTCTTGTAGCCAGAGTGTAATTACTGTTGAGCGAGCACACTCCCTAAGACATAATGGTGGGGGGAGGTGTCTCTTACACAGGTTACAGCAGGCTATAATGTGTTATGTGCATCCATTATGTTCACCTGACTCTCAGCTCCATCATTATCCCAGGTCTTCAGAGTTGCTTCTGTTTCTCTCAGTGTTTAACTGTTAACTGCGAAGGTTTTCCAGGTCACACATGTGACTATTTACATTTCAGGATATAAGCTGAGTGGAGTCAGTATGATAGACTGAGTTGCAAGTAATCCCTGTCTGACACAGGTGGCTGGCCAAGTTCCCTGCCACAAGCAGTATAGTGCCCAGTGGTAATGGTCAGTATGCCATTTAGGCCCTTATATGTGCATCCACATTCACATGTCACTCCATTTATACCTATTTTAAAGCAGACACACACATGCAAAATCCATGCTCTCTGCCATGTGTTATACAAGCTCCATTTTAGCAGTCACTCTTCCCTCAGGGAGAGGAGTTTCGGCCAGTGGCCATACCTGACAACAGCCTAGGTTCATGAATAACCAGTGGCACAGATGACACACTGTATACCTTTCTTACATTTTTTTCCAGAAGGCAATAATTCCTCAGTTTTTATTAGTCTTACCTAATCCCTAATCAGGCATAACGGTTAACTATCATATTTTCTCCTGTCATAATTCCTCTTACAAAGTACTTCTATAATTCTTTTTTGGTTAGCTTTTTATTGTGCAAAACTAGATTGCAGTCTTTAAAATCAGCTGGGAGCCATTTTGCATGTCTCAGATGGTAACTGCTATTATTTAGTAATTTGCTTGCATCATTTTCACACACACACACACACACACACACACACACACACACACACACACACACACACACACACACACAAACACCCATTCAGGACTTTCAAAGTTTTAATTGCCTACATTTAATTTCTCTTCTTATTATATCAAACATGTCACTCTTCTATATAGCTTCTGGGTATTCAGTTCTAGCCCACATCTAGCAATTTTGTAGTGCAACTATAGGCAGTATAAAAGTAAATTATTTATGTAACCTACAACATAGATTTTTCATAGATACATTCCTAAAATAAATGAATGAATGAATAAACATAAAGTTGTTTGGGAAAAGCAATGTAGGTATGGGACAAATGCAAGATATGGGATGGGGCAACCATGCAGTGATTTAACTATAACACTGATGGACTTGCTTGATCACAGATCTTTCTCTGCTTGGCATGTTTGGATGTAAACTTTGACATTATTTCGATACAGTCTGCTGTGAAAAGAAATCACCCTGGTTTTGCACCCATGTCCCCATGGATAGGGCAACAAATAAATGTCCCGTCTTATCCTTGCTCTGCCCACCTCTAGGTTACTCATACACAAAACACAAGGGTCAAAAGAATTTCCGTGGGAATGTAAGGCTAGGCTTCTTACGCTCCTCACTGATCAGTCACCTAATAAGTACCTGTGGACTTATGTATATGCATATAAAGTGACTATGTACATGGAGATAATCTGCTGTGAAAAGTGATTATGTACATGGAGATAACAGAATTAACTGAATATAAATCCAGTTATATGATAATATTGTTTCAGTTTTTCAGTTTAATTTTTTAAATATTTTAAGTCTGTTTGTAAAATTTATAAATAAGAACACAACAAAAAGGTCAAAACTTGAATATCTATGATTGTTTGTAAATTTGTTTTAATCAAAAAAATCAATAAAATAGTTTTTTTAAAAAAAAGGTCAAAACTATTGCATTTGAATAGTTTCTCAGTGTTCTTAGATTTTTATTGTTACAGTTTAGAATGTCAACCTATAGCTATACAGTTCAACAGAAAAGTAGCAAAAAAATCCTTTTCCCAATGCATGGCAGAAGGAAAAAACACCACCATACCAGAAGGAAAAGCTGACAGGGAAGATGATAATAAATGTGGCCTCTGGGTTAGGCTGCTGAAAATCACAGGGATAAACAGAGAAGTTATTGTGTAGTGACACTAGTGCTTCACTGGTGAACTCTAATACTGTTAAAATGATAACAAGCAATTTGCAGACATGCAAGAGTTACACTGAGCCAAAGGTTATTGGCAAATCTTTTGAATTTTTCCAGAATCAAATGCACTGTACAACTCTACGTAACTCTGTTGCAGAAGCGCCGAAACACACACACATTCACAGAGACACCAAGGCAGCCAAATATACACATTATCTCATACAGTGCAATTCATGCCCCCCTACACACACACACACACACACACACACACACACACACACACACACACACACACACACACACACACACGTGCATGCACAAACACATACACACACACACACACACACACACACACACACACACACACACACACACACACACACACACACACACACGCTGCGTGCACATTGTAAATCTACTGCATTTAGTCTTCATAAAATAGAACAGCGGAGCTTGTCTTTCAATCACTGTGCTAGGATCATGTTGTACAGCTCTGGTGCAAAGCACATGGGTGGTTGGGGTTGGAATAATGCGTAAGGTGTATACCTCACAGACACAAGGTGCACAGTTTGATTCTTGCCTTTGGTCACTGTCTGGTTATTCCCTAGGCAAATAGTCTAAAGACTGATTTGCCAAGTATTTACCAATGAACATGGGTAATTTACATTAGCCATGCTACTAAACCACCACATTTGCATATGTCAGCATACTAATAATGATATGACCCACGCTTCTAAACAGACTATGGTAATTCCAGACAAAAATCTTGGAATCAAATGAGATGAAAAAAAGGGCTGATAGCTGTTCAGTGGGGATAAGAAATTTCATGTTGGTAAATATGGAAGCCAGCAGTACAAACACAACGTAAGCTCAGTAACAGACACTGAATGCTTGCAAGAAGGGGTCCTAAATGAGGGACACGAGGACAGTGTATTTTAAATTCATGTGCAAATGAATAAAAATGTTAAAAGTTTTTAATGGACAGAAACCATGATTAGCAAAAACAACTCGTGAGCTGTGCATATAAATAGAGTTGTGCAGAAGAGTGCAAATTTAATTTCTACAGACTATTTGCAAACATACATTAGAAGTCTAATTATCAAATGTAAGTAAGGTGTATATATGTGTCAAAATAAACTCAAATAAGTGCCACAAATGTGGCTAAACCCCAAGCCAACTAACAATTTACAAAATAATAAAGATAAAAAAATTAACACAAGCAAATATTATTGTTGATTTCTTGTACTTTGCTGCATCATAGATTAGATTCAGACCACCTGAATCTTGTTTTGTTTGTATAATTGAGCACTAAACCAGGATATCTTTTGTTGGAGAGGGTGCACCTGATATTCCTTGAAGGTGGAAACACCGAGGCGCTAGGAGAAAAATATTTGCTTCAGATTGCTTCACTTTGTTGTCTGTGTTTTGACCACAGTCGGTGGTTATACAGGTAACGTTGGGTCAGAGTTGTTTTATATTTGAGGAGTGAAGGAAAGTGTTCATGTCTTGTATGTTATTGCTGATTTGTTGCACTTTGCTATAGCACAGACTAGATTCAGACCTGCTGAATCTAGTTCTGTTTGTATAACTGAATACTAAACCAGGGTATCATTTGCTGGAGAGGGCCCCCTGCATCCTTGTGGTAGGAGAGTGCAGTTAGGACTCATCTGATTGAAGGTTGTTGGAGCAGGGCTGAGTTTTGAGCTTTATAATTGGTTAAATTGTTTAAAAAAGGTTTGCCCACTGTTGTTACATAAGCCCTGCATTTGTGCAGGTTTGCTCTTGTTTTAACACAGCTTCACGGAGTTTGGTGACCAGCCACTGCTCAGCTGTATTTATCTGTATGCCCCACACCATGCACCACTCCACAGGGGGTAGGGTTGCTACCTTTCATTGTGGCTAAAACTGGAGTAAGGCCACACCCCTCCCATCACCCATAACACCGCCCATTTCTGCCCTCTCCCGCCCCCGTTCCACCCATTCTGTGATATCACTATGATGTCAGCAGACAGGAACATCTTTTTTTCCTGTTCCTGATGCCTGCTTTCAGCTGATTTACTATGCTTTTCTGTAAACAAAAAAAAAAGCATAGTAAATCAGCCGATTTAACAAACTCTGATAGTCTGTTTCCTTTTTTGAAACAGAATACTGGAGTTTGTACAGTATTTGATTTCCGGATAGTTAGGAAAAAAAACAGATAGGTGGTAACCCTAGGGTAACCATCGGTGATTATAGATGCACAAACTGCAGTAGATAAATTTTCCCTTAAAAGCTGCTGTAATCTGGTTGAGAAGGCCTTAATTTGCTCTTAGCTGCTTGTAGATCACATATTGCCACTTGAATAATCCCAAAACTGCTCAATCTCCAATTGTCTCATGCTGTTTAGAGAGCCCTCATGAGTGTAGACCCTTATTGAGCACCACATTAGTATAGACCCCATTTAGAGCATCCATCCATACCACACTCCTCCATTCCTCCCCTACTGTTAAAACAGAATTTTACCTAGCATTATGGATGGACAGCTTCCCCCTCCGTTTCTCCTGCTAGCCTGACAGCCTGATTGAAATGGGTATCCTGAGGAGGTATAGCAACTGCCTCATGTACACTGACAACCCTCTACTCCTAAATCACCCAAGTACAATTTGTGAGAGATGTATCTGCACTAACAATCTGGAAGCCTTGCTCTCTCACACACAGAACATTAACATTAAGCAGGTTGTCAGCTCACATACTACACCTCCTATGCAAACAATTCACTCAACACATAAACCATGGTATGTGGAGGTACTCACCAGAAACTCACCTAAACATCAGAGACCTCCCAAACACAAACATGCTACATGTAATATAGTACGTACAGCACTCAATACCCATAATAACATGAGCACCACTATGTCACCAAATAAGCCCCTAAAGTAAAGCATGTCTAAACCAACTTTTTTAGTCATAGGCGACTCTGCTGTGGGATACACAGATGTCCCATTCTCCAGGCTGGACAAGGAGAAGGTTACAGTCAGCTGCCTATTGGGTGCCAGGATTCGTCAGATCGAACAGGCACTCAAGTCTCTCAACAAGTACCGTTATGACTTCATCATAGTTCATGTTGGTGTGAATGAATTAAGACGTACCTCACTGGACTATATGAAGAAAGACATGATTGAGCTCTATGAATATATTTCCCAGTCAGGTATGTGCCTAGCCTTGAGCTGCATTCTACCCTCACCAAGGATGATACCACAATATAAACAAAAAATGATTGCTTCAACAATTGGCTAAGTTTCTGGTGGCATTCTAAGAGGATTCAGTTCCTGTCAGCCGGGGCTGACATGGTAGATAAACCATTGTGCTTTGCCAGAGATGGTCTTCACCTGTCACCTCTAAACTTTTGGGTACTGGTTTAGACACTTGCCTCCCCCATAGGGCTGTTTTTAGATAAGGTCTCAAGAACAAAATTTTCGACATGAAAATATCCCTCACAAATAAATTAAGGGTTATGCTGTTTAAAGCTAGAAGTTTAATTCAGAAACTGCACTCTCTGGAAGCATTCCTCTCCCTGGAGGAGGTTGACGTCTGTGCAGTCACTGATGCATGGTTCATGGCCTCTGAGAGTTCCCCAGCCTTGCAAGGCTACAATGCCTTCCACACTTTTAGACCGCAAAATGAACGTGTGAGAAACAAAGGAGGAGGAGTATCTACATTCATCAATACACCTCTCGATTGGTTAGACAGGAGAACTCTATGGAGTTACTCTAAGTTCACTTAACTGTAGGTAAGACCCCAACCCCTCCAAATCATTGTTAAGCTATAGGCATCCCTCAATAAACCAAAATACCCATGCTGCTTATTTGGACCTACTCGAGTCAGTTCAATTACAACCAAATATTCTAGTCATGGTCGATTTTAACTATCCCTCCATTGACTGGGAAACTTATACCAGTTCTAACATGCTAACACAAAGGTTCCTGGACTTTGTTCATATGTTCATAGGTAGGTATTAGGCTATCGGCCCAAGGGCCTACATAAGCCTAGCCAGCAAGGTACCAAGAAAGTTATTTTCCTATGCTACTGTCCAGCAGAGACACAGAAGTGATCCCCGGGGTGTATTTCCTATTTCCCATCCACTCACCAAGATTTTTCTTGAAGAGTGCTAATGAAGAACTTTGCTTGACATAGATGGGTAGCTTGTTCCAGAGTGTAGGAAGTCCCTGGGACAGGAATCTATCCTTCCAGCGTGTCCTGTTTTGTTAACACAAATGCCCTGGAACAAATAGTATGCAACCCCACAGGGGCCTTAAAATTCTCAATCTGGTCCTCACCAACATGGGTGACCATTGCATCACCACAAGTGTAGGACCCTCACTGGTTATATATGATCATAAATCAGTCACATTTGAAGTAGCAATAATACCTGAACCCCTGTTAGAAGAAATCAGGCTAAAAAAATTCACCAAAGCTAATTATACCCTCCTAAAGGATGGCATAAACAATTTCCAAGCACCTGTTCCCACAGATGTCATTGACAACTATACTAAGGTATACACTGATGCCCTGTAGAAACACTTATACAAATGTATAGACACAGCTGTACCTGATAGGATCAAAACAAGATCCTCAAGAAAAAAATAAGCCCCCCTGGTGGACATCTAGCATTAATAGGTTATACAACAAGAGGAAGAAGTTGCAGTCCAAGAATAAAAAAGAGAGGTCCCAGCAATGGAAGAGCATATTTCCTCTACTTTAACAAACAAATAAAACAAATAAGACAATTTGTAAAATCCCCTACGGGCAACTTCAAAAAAAAATTTAGTAACCATAGTTAAAGATAACCATAAGGCATTCTTCAGCTATATCCGTAACCTAAAAGGTAGGACCCAGATGTGTGCTGAACTAGCTCTGGATGGCATCACACACACTGATCCTGCAAAAACAGCTAACCTGTTAGCTGACAGGTTTGGTGAAAATTTCACCCCCTGTCCTCTCCAAACATGCCACAAATATTCCTTCAACATCTCCCCACCTTGCACCTCCAAAGAGCAAGTCATTAATGCTCTCTCCAAGGCCAAAAATGTAGCCTCTATGAGACTGGATGGCATCCCAGGTTGTGTTTTAAATGGTCTAAAACACGAGTTAGCAACTCCATTAGGTACTCTCTTCAACCATAGCTTGTGTACTGGTTTTGTCCCTGCTGAATGGAGAACAGCAACTGTCATCCCCCTTCATAAACATGGTACACAGCATCAGACCCTGGGAAATACAGACCCATAAGCTTAACCAGTCTTATCTGTAAGGCCATTGAACAAATCATCATGGACCTTATAATAGATCTCCAAACCCTTGATCCAACCCAGTTTAGTTTTGTCAAGGGCAGGTCTTGGCTGTTAAACCTGGTGGACTTCTTCGAAAACATCACCAGAGCCATAGATGAAGACAAATCTGTGCACACAGCTTATTTGGGATTAGCCAAGACCTTTGACACAATCCCACATTCGGGCATCACTGATAAACTCATCCAGTAGAATATCAACCCTTATGTTGTCAGGTGGGTTGCTAACTGGCTCACCACCAGATCACACACAATCATAGTTGGGGACTATACCTCAACCAGCAGACCTGTCACCAGTGGGATTCCACAAGGGTCAGTGCTGGGTACCCTATTGTTTGGAATATACTTCTCAGAAGTTCAGGCCAAAACAGAGGGGCTGTGGCTGACTAAGTTTGCTGATGACTGCAAATTAGGTGCAATCATTGAATCCCCAAAATATGTCAATATACTTCAAGAGGGACTTACGCAGACCAATGACTGGTGCCAAAGCCATGGGCTCAAACCCAGTGCTAAAAAATGCATTCATTCCCTTCTGTAAAAACAATTTCCCTGCAGGCTATCAAATAAATAATAATACCCTAAGTAAAAACTCAATAGTGAGAGACTTGGGAATGCAAGTTGACTCTGGCCTTAACTTTGACCACCATGTGTCTACTGTGGTAAGGAAGGCATTCAACATCACACACCTCATTAACAAAGGCATCGCCTCAAGAGCGAAAGAAGTTATAACTCCCCTGTACTCATCCCTCATCAGGCCAGTAATTGAGTACAATGCTCCCTTTGGTATGTACTTTACCAGGCACCTGCAGCAACTTGGAGACACCTCAGAAATTTCTAACTAAGAAAATTCAGGGTCTCCAGCACATGTCATACATTGACAGACTGAAATTACTGTCACTGTACTCAGTAGTATACAGACTGCTTAGAGGAGACTTGTGCTTGGCCTACAGAGCAATCACTGATCCAGACCTAATGGAAATGCTTCACACCCACAAGTCAAATGGTACACAATTCACCTGTTCCAGGGACCTTAACCTGGCGTGCGACAGAAATAGGACCTGATGGAGATGCAATTATGTCTCTCAGAGGTTGCCACTCCTCCTGAATAGGCTACCAGTCCACATCAAACAGAGCCCCTCTATGACTTGTTTAAGCATAGCCTGGATGACTGGATGAAAAACTATAAATATCTGCCGGGGATTTCACCTATGACCCTCCTAGATATGGGCAATCATTGCTAATTAAGACCTTGAGTTTAGGCAATATCACTTCCTCTAGCCTTTTTTTGGGTACTTACAGCTAGGCTTGTAAGGATTTTTGGGTCAGTAGCCTAGTAAAATCTCATATAAACCTATGAACCTATGAACTAAAATAATTTGTAGGAGAAAGGAGCATTGTGGAATAGAAATGCTATCAGCTTGACATAAGTCATTTTAAAAAAGACTCAAAACATTTATGCAGAAATGCATTTGACAGCATCATAAATAAATAATTCAATGCACTTTGTTATCCAGATAAGTTCACTATCTCTTCTTGAACTCTTTCTACCCAGGCTCATATAGTAGTCAGTGGGCTTGGTGACCCAAGTTCATACAGTAGTCAGTGGGCTAGATGACCCAAATTCATACAGAAGTCAGCGGGCTGGGTGACCCAAGTTCATGGTCTGGGTCGCCCAAGTTCATATGGCAGTCAGTGGCCTTTGCTGACTCATGTTCATGAAAATTTCCACAATTTAAATAATTACTCCAGATCTCTGAGAAAATGTTGGTCAGCAGTTTGCCAGCAGAATAGTAAAGAAGTGGCAATACTGCCCTTCAATAGGTAACTCCATATAGCAGTGTCTGCTGCTGTTGAGGTGAGAGGAAGCAAACACCTTTGGCAGCACTTGACCTAAGGTGAGGAAAAGCAGACGTAGAAACTTTCCAGAGAATCCCAAAGCTGAACCCTGACATTTGACTGGGTGCCAGGAAGGGATCCTGCTGTCTTGGCAGAGGCACAGTTAGGTATAAGACACTACTAGCACAGATTAATGCCCACCATGTGGCATCTCTAGTCACCAGATGTAAAAACAGCCATACTCCATCTGATTCCATTTGAAGAGGGACACCCAGGCTATAACATATGGAGCTGTCATTCTGTAATGAAATGGAAAATGGAGGGAACTGCCAGAATTAATACGACATCTAAAGGAATAAGGTGTGAGATACACATAACAGTTTACAGTATACAGAATAATAACGTGCATTCTACAGTCCACAGCACCCAATATGATATGAATCTCTACACTCACTCCTATATATTCTATGTATAATCAATAAGACATGCTGGGCATGTGCTGAACAGATATAACATACCCAGGATAATGTGAAGCAAAATGCTGGAGTAATGCCTTACTAGCCAGGGTGCATGACAATTTTCATTCAGTGCATAACCCAGAATATGTAATTGCACTTACGTGTGATAATATTTTTTGTAATGTTTTGTGGAAAGAATTTTATGCATGTAATAAAATAGTCCAACTCACGCTAAAGGTGATTCAGGTCAAAGTAATTCAAATTAGAAGAAATCCTGAATGCATCACCACAGCAGAAGCTGTAGGCTAATAAAGCTATTGAGACAATAAAAGATAAAGTAAACTTTAATCGGTAAATTTGGACAGACAAAAACAACAAACAGGCCTAAATACAATGAGCTTTTTCGGCGGAACTCACCATCATCAGATCTAAGTATACAGAGGTTCCTGTTGGTTAAAATAAAAATAAATAACCAATCACATCACTATTGATGGACACACCTTCATTCTGCAACCTATGGCAATTAAGTAGGAGTGAATTCAGGAAGTAAAATGTTACAGAGAATAAGTGTCCAATCATAAGATTACAGGAAATTCATCAACCAATCCCTAGGGGCTTAATAGAACAAACAAAGTTAAATCACAAAATACAAAGGAAAAAACAGTTAATAAAACAAGAAGTAAAACAAACAAAATCTGTTAAGAAGCAGCATAACATAAGCTTCATATCACATCTTGGATCACTTATTATTAAAAATCAAAGGCACAGAGTTGATGGTAATCCAAACTTGGGAATACTTGATTAGCTAATCTATTGTTCAGGTGTTGGTTTGTGGAATAACTATGATCCAGAGTAGATCTTTGCGTCATTTATAAGTAATACAAGTAGTGTTATTAGTCTTGTCTGCCTGTTTTCACAGCAGCAGGCTTGAATCAATAGACAGATGGAAAAACGCCTTGATTACGTCTGCCTGCTTGCGCGGCAGCAGGTATGTAACAGTGAAAATCTTAAAACAATTAAAAACTTATGATTGAAAAAATATAAATAAAACAGTGCAGGTCATGCTTGCAATCATATGCACCCGCATACGAGGCTGCGAGCCAGGGTACCACAACAACTAAAAACTTATTTTCCCAAAAAAATGTAATTTAATTTTTTAGCCCATTTTCGTTGCCCAATTGCAGCTGTTTGGTGTCTGTGAGCTAGTATTTTTCTTTTATTAAGTCATATTATTTTATTCGTGAGTGTAAAATGGCAGATACTGCAGTAGATAAAACCACCCCCGTTATAGCTAAGGATCTTAAAGAGAAGAAAGAGGTTGTAGAGGAAACCGAGAAGGCAGAAAATGGAACTGGAGATGCACCTGCAAATGGGACAGAAGAAAATGGTACTGAACACTCTGAGGAAGCTCCAGAAAGTGGCAATGAGACTGCGGATGGAGATGGTGGTGAAGAGGAAGAGGAAGAATCCAGTGAGCAGTCAGGAAAAAGACCTGCAGAGGACGAGGAGGAAGGTGAAACAAAAAAGCAGAAGACAGAAAATGGAGACTCCTCAAAAGATGAAGCACAAGCCTAAAGCTTTTCCTCTTGACATTTTTATAGTTTCTACACATTGGTCAACTTCATTGTAGAGGGTGTGCTTTTATTTGTACATTTTTAATTACTAATTAATTAGTTAATTACTAAAAAATTCTAGTCACTACACTTTCCTTCTTAGTATGAGGATAAAATAAAAGGCTCTTCTCTCCTTTGCGTCTTTCTCAATCTTACTATTTTGTTTAGTTTAATTTTTCTTTTGACCAATGTTGCCTCTGTACTGTGATTTTAAGTGTCTTTTTTCTTTTGACCAATGTTGCCTCTGTACTGTGATTTTAAGTGTCTTTTTATATATTGTAAACTTATTTTTGACTTATTGTCACTCTTCATGCTTGGAGCTTTTCTCCCCGGGCCTCTACTGAAAATGAACATATATCCAGTTAGACTAGCCCGGTCAACAAATATAAAATAAAAAATAAATAAAATAAATTCTTTTCCAATTTGCAAATATCAATTGGGTAAAGAATGCCACTAGCATTTGCAATCATGTCTGTCTGCATTACGTGGCTGCAGACAATACGAGGTAAAGCACTTCTTTGAAAAAAGTAGTTGACACGTTATTAATGTAAAAGTCATAATGTTGAAATAAACTACAGAGCAATGACTTTGTCCAATGGAAAGTTATAAATCCATCAAGATGGCCAATCATTGACTAGCCAATAGGCAGTCACCACCTCAGTTAAAGGCTTCCATTCCAATATAGAGAAATAAAGCATGTAAAAAATGCAACTAGCATTTATGATCAAGTCCGCCTGCATTTCATGGATGTAGACATATAAAGTAAAACATTTCTTTGGAGATGATTAGCTCATTATTACTACGATAAGCAACAAAGTAAGGGCTCTAGCCAGTAAAAATTATAGGCGTTTCAAGAAGGCCAATCATTGACTAGCCAATAGGTAGTCAACAAATACCAAGATAAATCAAATGTATGTTGAAGTAAATATTTCCTATTTATGCATGCACGTGTTATAAGCAATCATAATATAGAATTGAATAACATGACTAATGACGTGGAAGTCCAGTATGAGATAAGTTTAGTTTATGCTGCTATTGAATATGATAAAATACCAAAACATAATAAAGATGTAAAACAGAAAGACAAAAAAAAAAAAACAATCTAATCACATATCAAATATAGTGCATTGAGATGGTATAAAAAACTACTACACTGCTTGAGTTACTAAAATCATGCAAAATATAAAAAATTAAATAAATGCTATGTATCTTATCTGCTTGTTACGGAAATCAAAGTATTATTAAATGGAAATTTTTTTTTAAAAAATGGAAATGCTAGTTCAATAAATCTCTAAGTTACTATAACTTACTACTGGCCAATCAAGACTGATACACGAAGGAAAGAAGACCAATTGCTACAGACATAGTAAATCAAGCAGATATTCACTGGAGCAAAATGTTAAAGCATGTCAGGGGCTCATGATCATAATATCATAATGTGTTGCGCTACAACGGTTATATCACTTCTATGAACTGCTTTGAAGCTGAAAACATTAAATAAAGAACCATTCGCTTGTAAAGTTATAATAATTCTACTATGTAGAGCTACTGCCAAAAAAGTGCACAACCCAGAATATGTAATTGCCCTTACGAGTGATAATATTTTTTGTAGTGTTTTGTGGAAAGACTTATTTTTATGCATGTATTGGACATCTTAGACAACCCTGTTAGCTAATAACAGATTCCAGCTCTGAATTTTCAGTAACTCCACCAAGTGTATGTTTACAACAGAACTCGAATGACCTGTAGTCCACATCTCTCCGGTCATCAGACATGCTCCTGCTTACCTCCCTGACTATCCCTGCCTAAGGACCTAACTTTCAGAACTCTCCCCACATCTCTGGCAATCCCTGCTTAAGGACCTAACTTTCAGAACTCTCCCCACAGGCAACCCTTTTTATACATCAGTCACTGACAATTTACTAGGAAGTACGAACTGATTCCTCAGTAACAATGTGGGACACATTTTGTCAGACCAGCATTTTATATATCTACATGTCTACATATATATATATATATATATATATATATATATATATATATATATATATAAAACAAGTAGGAGAGCCTACCCAAGAAGCAGTATGAAGTCCGCCAAGTAAAATGGAGTCAAGAAAAGTGGCAGGCTCTACTGAGGTTACTGCAATTATGGACAAGCTGTCCAGTGCACTATGAGAGAAATGGTTCCTAAGTTTTGTAGTAATAGTATAAAGAGAGAGGCATATGCAGATGGCTGGAGGATATGCATTCTAGTATACAAAAACAAAAGGGATATTCAGACCTGTGGCCAGTATAGAGGTATTAAAATCCTGTTGTACTGTATTAAGGTGTTGTACATACATGGTGTTTGATACATGAATATGCAGAGTAGTAGAAGCAGGATGACAAATGAGAATTCCACATTCATATCAGGATGCAGAATAACTGATGATGTTTGCAGTGAGACAGACAGTGTACAGGTAGCTTGAGATGTGGAAAGAGCCCAGCTGGGCATTCCTAGTCATCGAGAAAGCATAAGACAGGGTCCAGCAAAAGCTGAAATGAGCAGTCCTGCAATGCTTCAATGTCTCTGAAATATTGGAAGCATTAATGCAGAATATGGACCAAGTGACACAAGTACAAACAGGGCTTGGAGATGGACTCACAGAGAGGTTAATGGTGGGAGTGGGTGTGCCTCAGGGTTCAGGTCTGATTCCACTAGAGTTTTTACTGATGATGGATCCGCAAACAGGTTGGAGGGGACCAATTAACAAAGCTGCTGTATGTAGATGATATGGCATTATAAGCAGATTCTGAACAAGAATTTCAGCAAATGATAGGGGAATGGAAAACAGAAGACACCTAAGATGAAACTGAGTACAAACAAGACAGCAGTTATGGCAGCACATATGGGAAATCAGAAGATGAAAAACTGAGACGGAAGAAAAGATAGTGGAACAGGTTAACAACTATGAATCTGTGAGGTGTGAGTGAAGAGAAATGAAATCTGAATGAGGAGATCAGAACTACTATCAGAGGTGCTGCAGCCAGATAACATGAACTGTCAGGGTAGTGTGTGACAGAAGAATGCCAAAGAAGCCGAAAAGTAAGATATCCAAAACAGTGTTAGACTAACAGAAACCTGGGTAGTAAAGGCAGAGTAGCTCAGGAAGCATGACGGGGTGGAGATCATGTATTTGAGATGGAAAGTAGGATGAACACTTTGGGAAAATGAAAAAAATGAGGAAATCGGATCTGAAGCTAAAATACTCCCACCTGCAGAGAAGGTCAAGGAGAATAGATTTTGGTGATTCATTCACACTTTCAGGAAAGTGGAAGATGATTTTGCAAAGCAGATTTGGAATAGACAGAACGAAGGCAAGAGGTGCTAAGTGCATCTAGCCAATGAATGGATGCACTGCTTGGGAGAAGGCTTGTGGCAGTCAGGCATGATCTTTGAAGAAGGTAGGCAAGTGGCACTGAATCCAGGAGAGGTGGCAACAGTTCACACAACAATCTGACCCCATATAAAATGGGAAAATGGATTGTTGATTTTTATATATATATATATATATATATATATATATATATATATATATATATATATATATATTTTTTAGCATGGCTTACAACAGAAGGCACATGAAGGAACACAAATGGAAATTGATACGCATACATTGGAAGAAAAGAGCTATGCAAAAAGGGATAAGCAGCGCACAGGCATTAAGAAAGTTGAGCAGGGGAGTAACTTTCAGATGAAGAGCAGGACAAAGAAAGGAAGACTCAATTACAAGACAGCAGAGGGATGGTTTACTGGTAATGTAAGGAGATATTTTAACACAGAGGGAATTAGAGTCCTGAAATCACAATAATGGTGGGATTCAGAAATGCATGACAAAGACACAAATTCTAGTGGGGTGGAAGAAGAAGTGGATACTGGTTAGTGAGGACTTGCTGCTTGTCCATTAGATATGACAATGGGCAGGTTAGATATGCCTACAAGTCCTTACTTACTGAAAGATTATTTATTCATGTCTTTCCATCATTCTTCAAAGAGTATGCAGGGGCTTAAACTTCTGAAAATCAACTTTCCTTACTTCAAAATTACATACGTCCTTACGTTTGTAATAACCTATGGCAGCCATATTGCATGTATTACAAAGTTAACAATTATGATCTAGACATATTCTGTTGTCACTAGTAGCCAATGGCCTTTTTAAGTATCATTCATTTTAGGACATATACTCTGAGTACCACTTGACAAATTTTCAAACAACCTGGCTACTGCATTGCTCTGATAGCTTAGACATACCCACCACCCTACGTACAACAATCTTATGTAATTAATCTGAAATTAAAATACATCTGCAGAGTTTTACAGTGTGCAAATCACCCCATGCATTACCTGTCATTTGTATCTTCCATTCTCATCTCCTGTACTGTAAATGCATATAAATGTGATTGTAAAAGTTCCAGACCAATTATTATAATTAATTCAATGCTACATACAAACTAAGAAGTTAAAAGAAATACTGGAGAATTCTGAAAAGGTATAAAAAATAGATACAGTTTTGGACACAAAATAAAGTTAAAGTAAAAAATGAACATCTTTGTAGAGTGGAAATGTGTTTTGGAGAGTTGTAGTGTGTCGGGTTGGGTGTTAATATTTGTTGTTGGGGAAGCATTCTGTTAAGTTTGCTTACAGGCCACATAATCAAGGCTCTTAATGTAGATTTTAAAGAAAGCCAGCTTCCTCAGCACAGCACACTGGTGGTGCTGGATGGTAGACACCAATGATTCCGGATGTCCCTTCAGAACATTGCCTGCAGGGAAGGAAGATGAAGGCACCCCCAGGACAGAATATGTTCTATATTTAACACAGTATGTTAAATAGTGTTGTTGTATCTTTCGTCTTCTCCCGGTTAGGGGTCGCCACAGCGGAACTCCGGTCAGCTAATGACTGGCAGCAGATTTTTATGTACCGAGTTGCCAGCCCTGATGTACAACCTTCAACGAAGGTATGCCTATTCACGCATGTCTCCACACAGAAGACGCTTTAGCTGAGAATCGAACAGGACAAAGTCTTGCTGTGAGGCAATAACGCTACCGCAGCACCACCACCGCAGTATAGTATGTTAAATAGTGTAAAAGCAAGTATTTTAGAAATCCTGTGGGGTAACAACCATGCCTTATCATTCATCAGAATAAACTGAATCCTGTACTAAATTATTAACAGGCATGGATGCTAACTTGAGCAGGAAATACATTATTATGCTTCATATAATTACAGTTATAATTAAAACTATGGTCTCTTTATTAGAAGTGCAAAACCTGATATTTCCAGCCTTAATACATCAAAAAAAATTACAGTACCAGTCTACCAGCGAATCATCAATTTATAAAACTTATTGTTCCACAATATCCTGTGTTAACTATATCTGTTAATTCCAATACCACTGTACCTTTGAGTAGGGGAAATATTCTAAGATACTTTAGTTTCAGATTTAGCATATTTTCCCAGTGTTAGGATATGTTATGATTAATAGTATGTTTAATTGATATGAGATGAATTGCAACTAGAATATCCAAAGTCCCAAAAAATCACATTCACAAATAAGAAACACTTCACTGGTCATATAACACACAAACCAAGTCTGTTTGGCGAGAAGGGAAGCAGCCCATCATTGTTTCTGCAAGCCCCCATGTCCCCAGTTTCTATTTATACCAACGCTAAGGTTGCACAAACTTTGTGAATCGAGAAAAGTTGAAAAACAAACAAAATTTTAATTTTCCCCTCTTCTCTGTGTCCTTGTGCAGCACAGCATCAGCAACTCATATAGTTTTAACTTTCTGAAATGATGACTACAGGAAGTTGGTATGGCTTTGGCTTCCTATTGGAATGTCGGCACTTGCCAAATGCCAACATGACAAAAAAAAAACACTGAAAAATGCAGAAGAGCAGATCTTGAACATCACTCTTCTCCGTTTGGCAGGGGGAAAGCCCTATCCCTTACTCAAACTTATATATACTAACGCGAGATTGCTATACCTCTGAGAAAAGGGAATATTGCAAGAAATGGGCATCCCAGACTTAGCATATGTAAGACCATTTTTATCGCCCATTTAGTCTCAGAATTATAGGACTCACTAAAGTGGGACACAATATATCAAACAGTTACCAGGTGGACACTCTTTCTGTAGCAATGTTATAAGACTTGCTCATACAGTGAACATGAAACAGTTGTTCTTCAACATTCACTACTGCTGTGTTGCCATTCTGTGGACTGCATTTATGGTCTCCAAAATTACAGCAGTTACTCACAGTTCTGAGCCTGATTTCATTTCTCCATAATTTTAATACATTACAATAATCAGCTTACGTCCAGGGTTTATGTTAATGTGCTGGTTACTCAGCCTCTGAGAAATAGCCAGTAACATGATATGGTACTGATATGTCCATATGTTACACATCTCTAAATGTGTCTTTTCAAAAAGCTGTTACATTTTTAATTCTTCTATTTCTAAATTTAAATAAATGTTTAGGTTCAATTAAAGCTTTGTGTAAGTGTAATATTTCTCTTCTACTAGTAATTAGCACTACCTTACTTTTCATCATCAATTGTTTCAGCAAAATAAATTTTGTTGAATTTTAGATTATTAACCAGTAATTGGTGGTATTTTCAGTTACTTTTTCCTGCACTAACATTCAAATGGAGAAAGGTATAAAGATGGTGAGAGTCAAGCAGACATGCACATAGGTTCATAGGTTCATAGGTTTATACTAGGCTATCTGCCCTAAGGCATTTATAAGCCTAGCCCAAATTATATGAAAAATACTGTGCCCATTAGTTTGTTGTGCCTCTGTCCAGCAGTGACACAGAGATGATTCCTGGGGTAAACCTACGATCTCCCATCCACAGGTCTAGATTTCTCTTGAACAGAGTCAGCGAGGTGCTCTGCCTCACATGGACCGGGATTTTATTCCACAGCATAGGAGTCTCTGAGTGATAAATCTATCCCTCCAGCATGTCCTATTTATATCTGTGCTAAGGTTTAAGTCGCTTGCTCTAGTGGTTTTGGTGGATTTGGATTTTTTGAGGTGGAGCATGTCCATTAATTCGGGTTGGACATGGCCTTGTATGTCAGGCACATGTCACCTCTGAGCAGACGGTATGCGACTGAATAGAGCTGGAGTTTCTTCAATCTGGCAGCATATGACAGATTTTGGAGTCCCTTTATCCTTTTGGTGAGGAACTTTTGGGGTCTCTCCAATTGCTGCAGATGTCGGGTGAGATACATCCCGAATGGGGCATTGTACTCGATCATTGGTCTGATAAGTGAAGAGTACAGGGGAACAATGACCTCACTAGATCTGGATGTGAATCCCTTCATGATCAGGTGGGCAATGTAGAAGGTCTTTCTAACCACTTTAGCAATGTGAGTGTCAAAAGAAGGCCACTGTCAACCTGGGTCCCCAGGTCCCTGATAACCTCTTCTGTGCTTAGTGGATTGCCACCTATATGGTAGCTTGGGGTTACCTTGTTTTTGTATGACTATACATTTTTGGCGTTTAACTTCAGGCCATGGCTCTGGCACCAGCTATCTGTTTCCATGAGTCCCTTCTGAAGGATATCCGTGTCCGATGCACTTTCCACTATGGCGCCCAGTTTGCAGTCGCCTGCAAACTTTGTCAGCCAAAGTCCTCCCATGTTGGCCTGTACTTCTGAGAAGTAGATGCCAAACAATAGGGGCCAAGGACCGAGCCCTGTGGGACACCACTTGTGACCGGCTTGGAGTCTGACACAGCGCCAGCAACTCTAACCCTGTGGGTTCTGTCCTTAAGCCAGTTTGCAACCCATCTTGTGACATATGGGTTTACATTTAAGCTGGTAGTTTTTCTACAATACCCGAGTGGGGTATTGTGTTGCAAGGTCAAGGTAGGCTGTATGGACTGCCTTTCCCTCATCAATGGCCTTGGTGACTGTTTCGAAGAAGTCAACCAAGTTCAAAAGGCATGATCTTCCCTTGACAAAGCCAAACTGGGTTGGGTCCAATGTCTGCAAGTCCCCTATATCTTTGTTTATGAGCTCCATTATGATCCTCTCCATAGCTTTGCAGACTAGACTTGTTAAGCTTATGGGGCGGTAATTACCAGGGTCCGTAGAGGCACCGCCTTTGTGGAGTGGGACCACAGTTGCCGTACGCCACTCCTTGGGCACGTATCCTGTGGTAAGGCTAAGATTAAACAGCTGCCTTATGTGCGGGTTTAATTCCTCATTTAGCTTGTAGCACACAGCCGGGACACCATCCGGTCCCATTGATGCTGTGTTTTTAGCTTTAGAGAGAGCAGCTTTCACCTGCGCATTTGAGATGTCCGGGAGGCTACACTCGGCTGGGATAGTTATCTCTCCTTTAGGGGAGAGGGGTGAAGTTTGCACTGAACCTGTCTGCCAGTATGTTGGCAATGTCTGTGGGTTCAGTGATTTTTGTATCATTTTGGACTAATTCTGAGCATATCTGGGAGTTTCCACCCAGGTTCCTAACATAGCTGAAAAAGGCCTTATGATTGTCCTTTGAATCCATGGCAATTTTTCTCTCAAAATTGGCCTTAGTTGATTTTATGAGTGCTCGTATTTTTTACTAATAATGATCAGGGTGACTTCCTTTTATGGATTTTGTTCTATCATGTAATAGCTTTCTCCTCTTATTGTAAAGTTTGTTAATGGCTGGGGTCCACCAGACTGGACGTTTGCCCTTTGTGGAAAGAGTCTTGGTTTTATTTGGGATTGCCTGATCCATGCAGTCCTGGAGGTGTTCATAGAAGGCATTTGTAAGGGCTTCGTTGTGGTTTCCTCTGGCTCAGGGGCCTTGAAGGATACCACACCAGTCTTGAGTAGTGTGAAGTTTGCTTTAGAAGTTCTTCACTATGGTCTTTTTGCTTGGGGTGGGGGCGGGATGTGGATTTCCAGTGAGATTAGTTTATGATCAGATCTCACCAATGAGGGATATACTTCGTGTGGAGCATTTTGTCCCCATGTTTGTGACAATGAGATCTAGTATATTTTCTCCTCTCGTGGGAACAGTGACTAGCTGTTCCATGGCATTTGAATTTATGAACTCCAGGAACCGTTGGGCTAGAAAGTTAGGGCTTGTGTAATGTTCCCAGTCTATATTCAGGTAGTTGAAGTCACCCAATATGATGGTGTTTGGAGATACATTTATACCCTCCAGTGTCTTCAGGAAGGCTGTGTGGGGTTCCTGAGTTTGAGAGGGTGGCCTGTAGCATGCTACAATTTGTAGAGCAGTTTTGCCTATGGTTAGTTGCACCTGGATGGTTTCCAAAGCCAACCTGGAGGTGTGAGTATCCTTTATGAATATGGATACACCCTCCTTTTGTGGTGTGGTCCGGGTTTTGGGGCGGAACGCATGATATGAGGTAAAACCTAATAGTGCGGTGCTCTCAGGAGCCTTGAACCAGGTTTCAGTTACAGCACAGACATCGATGTTCTCCATACTGAGAAGGGTCTCGAGTGCGTGCATTTTGAGATTTAGACTTCTGGCATTGAGCAGCATTACCCTCAGTTTCTTCCCATTTTTGTTTTCTAGGGTGGTAGGTTTAGAATTTGAGCCTTGCCTAAAAAGGCACTATGGGGTGGCAAGAGCCTTAGCCAATATCCGAAATCCAGGGTGACAGGTGCAAGCCGTCCCTTGCGAAGCAGCGTGGCTTGTCAAGCATGTCATCCCAGGCAGACAGACACTGGATCCCCTTTGAATGACACCAGACATTAAGCCAATTGTTAAAGCTGATCATCTTGTCTCTATATTGTGGCATCATTCTTGGTGAAGGAAGGATACTGCTCAGGGTTAGGGTGAATAAGAGCAGGGGGGAACTATTTTTTCATGAAAATGGCCACATTATTTTCAAAGGTGAATCATTTGGTATCTCCATCAAAAGAAATATTCATTTCCTGGCTTAGATCAATGATTGTCTAAACAAGTTTATATAGTATTTATTACTTCATCTTGTATTTTTTAAGGGAGTTATCTGTCTGTCTGTCTACTTACCTCAATACTCAGATGCAATGATTTCAAGGAATGTACTAATACCTGTATCAGGTTCATTAAAGGCTTGGTGTGTCTGAGTTCCATTTAAAAGGTTTGATTACAGAATAAAGACGATGACCATCCTCATGATGTATGGTCTTTTGTTGGGTTGCTCAAGAATTACAGGCTCATACCACAAACATACATGACCTATGCTTCAGGAAATGGAGATAACCAATAGAACTGCAGCATTTCACACACTGACAGTTTTCAGTCAGTGACTCAAAATATCCGTAGCATATGGAGAACTTCTTAGACACTGTTTATGTATTATTATTTTAAGTAATAGTTCCTGCATAATTTAGCAGATAATCCACTTGTGTATCCCAGGCTGTCATAATTTGCAGCACTTATCTAAAGCACCTTTCAGACAAAAAGCTGTACAAGAAGAAGAAGAGGGTACAGTCTGAAGACACAAAGTGGGTAGCGCAGAGGACATATGAGAGACTTGTTTCACTGGAAGAGTGGTGGATGATTTTAGCAGCCAGCCTGAGGAGATATTGAAGTTAAAATGGCTAGCTATTTCAAACCTGAATGGGACAAAGACAATTCTTGCTGAAACAGACTTTGTAAAACTTATCTGTTTTTAGAAGAGGCAGTAAAAATGTGAAAGAAAAAAAAAAGAAAAACTCTAAGCTAAGTTAAATGTAATTATTTTCTTTTTAGAAAAAGTATTCTCTGGGACTCTCTTTTGTTCAGAGTATAAATACTGAGCAGGAATTTGCCATTGTTTTCTGGAGAGAGGAAACAATTTCTTGGACTTGATATGTCTGGAATTTACTGTCTGTGAGTCTTCTAAAAATGCTAAATGTTCCTAAAAGTCAGAGGCAGACAAATTTCTCTAAACTTCCTGCTAATGTTAGAGCTGTTCTAACTGTCATCAGTCTAAGTGATTTGCTATTGTGCAAGCATATATTTGTTTATATGATGACTTTAAAAATACATTATTTAATTTTACTTCTTTTAGTGCATGTGTTTGGGAGTGTGTGTGTGTGTGTGGGTGTGTGGGTGTGTGTGTGTGTGTGTGTGTGTGTGTGTGTGTGTGTGTGTGTGTGTGTGTGTGTGTGTGTGTGTGTGTGTGTGTGCTACCATACTCATCCCCCAACCAGGCCACCATTGTAAGTCTACACGACTTGTAGGCTGATCTATTCCCCTGGTGTGAGAGTTGGGTAGTAGGTTGCAGTAAGGCTTCCCAAGCACTTATGACTGGACCTAAGGGCTCCTGTCTAGCCTCAGGATACCCAGCTCCTACCCCCTGCAGAATAAATGGGCCAGCTGGTTGTTCGTACTACAGTCAGCATTTGTGAGAAGGACCACATACTACAACTTAGCATTTGCTTTGAGTTCAGACCCTCACTCAAACACCTAACTAAATCTGCAAGATGTGAAAGCCACCCAGCATAAGCTTTAGAAAACATATACCTACTCTTTACTTTTTATTTCTCTGAGCTGTTTCTTCAAGTCACCTTTAAATTATTAACTCTACATTTCATTCCCCTTCCTTTACCCAGTAATTACTCCCACATATTGCACAGATTTATCCACCTTTTACCTACACTTCATCCCACCACCCTCACTACCCAGGTCTCTTTTCTAAATATTATAAATATCACATAATTATCAAGTGCTGCCTGGAAGTGTGAAATTTTGCTTCCTGTTGTACGGGTATTCGTCTTTGTAGTTTGTGAAACTATTTGTCTCTACTGTTTAGCTTATCATGTGCATGAACAGAAACTGCTTACATATATTTTTGATATTATTGTATAATTCTATTTTCTTATTACACAAAGGGTCTTTTGAGATCAGTGCCCTAAACAGTAAACACATTTAAATAAGTAAATACTTTGCATACAGGGAAACAGAATTCTTTTGTTTCGTCATTTAGAGATGATCAGGATTATTTCAGCCTGATTATTTATGTATTTGTCCCTGATTCACTGAGAGCTGTGTATGAAACCTTGCATGTTTTAGAAAAATAAACATGCACTGTCAGTATGCAACTATGATTTGCTTATACTTAAAAGGCAGCTTACATATGCACAATACTATGTAAGAAACGTTCTTAATTTTCAGCACATTAATTGTCGTATTTACATGTACTTTCAAACTTTAATTTTGTATAGCACCCATTTGTTGAAATGCATTTAACTCAGCATACTTTCTTCATATATAATAACCCTCCTCATATGTACAGTTGTATAAACAGACAAAAAAAATAGCATCACAATTCTGTGGCTCCGTGTAATGCCATATTTCCCTGCTGATGATTATTCATTCAGCTCACATTATTGCCTCACATGTAGTCCTGCCAAGTAAGTTTAGTAATTATCTCATCAAATCTCAGTGATCATCACATTGTTACTGTTATGCTGTTTGCTCTAAGTTCATCACAGACTTTTACTCTTAACATAAAGCAACTTGAATGATATTTTAAAATGAGTTTTGTCCTGTGCCATAATTCTTTTTCCCTGTTCTTGGGTGATGAACAATATATACTTCTCGGGTGAACATGTTAAAGCTGTGATGCATTTATCAGTTTATATTAAAACATTTTCATCTACTTCATTTTCTAAATTTACCCAAGCACTTCTCTGGGACCTTAAAATATTAAACAGATCTATATTACTTCATAATTTCAAACACACTGAATTTCATCAATAAAAAATTGAATTGATGACTCATACTCTAACAAAAAATAATGAAATGAATTAAAGACTTAAGGACACATTAAGAAAATACATGTGAGTCAGAATAAAGCCAAAGTGCCAAGTACTGTAGCAGTACACAGGGCAATAACAGTTTATAAAGGAAGGCAAGCAACCAAGTCACCCAGAGACATCATAAATATTATAATGACAGCATTTGCAAGCATCGTGCACTTCAGAAAACCTGAAATGAGATGCACTAAGTAGCAATAAAAAAAGATATAAATATGTGGAGTATATTATATGTACTAGAGACAGAGACAGGACTGTGTCCCTTAAAAGCACTATTGAGAGATATTTATAGGTGCATATTGCTGCTCAACAGATGGCACTGAAACCAGCATAGCTAGTATTTGCAAAGATAAGCAATACGCTGATTACAGCTAAAAGTCATGCTTCAAGGCCTCCACAGCCAGAAAATTCCAGACTGAAGAAGGGTAAGCAGGGTTACCCAAGCAGAAATCTGAGGCATTTGCAAACTCTGACACGACACATTAGGATGGCCCTGAGCCAAGGTATGTACAGTACTATGTGCCCCAACTACAGGCACATTTCAGAGACCAAATGGTGACACTAGTGGAAGAGGTATACGTATACAAGATCCTCAGTGCTTTCTTGGATGTCATAAACAGAGTTTCTAGCAACCCACCAAGAGCATTGTTCCACCACAGAGACCATTCACAGAGTTACACATATGGCCTTCATGCCTGGGGCTATAGTATTTGCACATATACACATGTAGGAAACAACAGATCCTGATGGGTCATGATAATAAAATGAAAGGAGTGTTATAGCATCAAATATCAATCTACGATCAAGCCAAGGCATACAAATGTCATCTACTCCATCTATGTACATGATGCATACATCTATCAGACCAAGGACTTCTGTTGTGCACTCACTAATATAAGAATAGGAAATAAACACCTGGTATGTATTGTGTATTACAACCAGAGAATGTCTTGTAGGAAAAACAGAAATGCACAAAGTTAACAGAACATGAAGTGGCAGGATCATGTCCATTTTATCTTAAGGAGTTGCTGAATACTCCCTTGCAGTGATGACCGACATCACCTGTAAGGCATGCATATATAGCAGAGGAAGAGGCATACAACCTTGCTCATAACCACACATGGAGCATCAAATATGGTCAAGTGAAGCAATGTTTCAAAGTATGGATACTTTAGAAATGTCTCTAATGTACACTCCTAGCAAAACCAGCCATACTGTTTTAGTGTGTGCTTTGCCACTTAACATCTGCAGCATCACAGGACCAGTGAGGAATATACCTTACATGTGAATGCTAACCCAGAAGTCCCAGAGGTTGCACAGTGAAAAAGGAGGCACACAATAGTCATGAAACACTATGAGCTTCACATTCTAGCCAGCATACAGTTTTATGTTGGGTATATCACTGCTCTGTTGCAATATTTCTGTGTAGGCACAGTCAGTTCCACAAGCAGTTACCTACCAAAAGTAGAATGATGAGCCCAGAGCAGGTATACTCAAGATAAAGTGACAGTCCACACTGACCTGCATGTGGAGTACAATTGCATGATATATCAAACATTCTTATAATAGAACATCAGATTCAGTGGAGTTTCAAAGGATATTAGTCTTGTGACCATCAATGCCTTTCTAATACCTACTCTCAGACTGTACCTGTTACTCAAAGAGGCCAGTTAGCCTTGCAATTTGAAGATACTCATGCGGTCATCCGGGTCCTGTTGGAAGGATGACAATGTATTGTACTGCTTAACCTGTAGGGGTGGCTTACTCCAGAGATGGGAAAGCACTGAGTAAGGAATCTCAGTCTCTCTGTCTCTCTCTTCATCACATTACTATTTATCTGCTGGTGAAGATCTAGGTCTCTGGTTCTGGTCTTTGCTAAGCCATCAGGTTTGTGGACATATAGGAGACGAGTGACAATGGGGCATGTAATGTTATGGTAAACAAGGCACAGAGTACCCCAAGGACAATGGGTCATGTAATGGTACAGTAAACAAGGCATAGAGAACCCCCTCAGAATTCTGTAAGATTCTGAGTAAAGGGATAGAGCTTCTCTCCAGTCTTGGTAGCTCAGTGTCTTTAAGCCAGAAATCATCTTAATTAGGAACCTCTGGGGCTTTAGTAGTTGTTTACGTGTTAACATGTTGAATGAGGTGCATTCTGAAGGGGGCATTGTATTCTATAATTGGTCAAATCAGTACTGAATATTAAAGAACAATGCCATCTTTAGATCTGAATACCCTTTGCTATTAATTGTGCTACATAGAAGGTTTTCTAACTAGTTACTGTTAATGATCAGAGCAAAGGGAACTGTGATACAGGTCCTGGATTACATTTTCATTTAGTAGTGGAGGATTATTATATCACATGTTGACTGCAGGAGTTTGTCAAATATAACGATGGTGCACTTTTCCAGATTTAACTTGAGCTTATTTTCAGTACAGCAGGCATTAGATCTTCCTGAAGGGTGCAGGTGTCAGAGGGGATCTAGAAATCCTAGCTGTCAGTTTGAAGATCAGAGAAGTAAATGATGATAAGGTAGGGTTGCAGTACAGAGTCCTGAGGGATTTCCCCAGTTATCTGTATCTTTTCAGATGAGGCACCTACTACATGAACTATGTTGGTTCTTCTCACCAGTTTGTTATCCATATTACCACATAAGGATCTATATTTAATGCATTTAGCTTACCCACAATGCTTGCATAGGGTATTGTGTCAGATGCTTTGGCAAGGTTAAGATGTCCTGTATGGACAGCATAATCTCTTTTAACAGTCTGTGTGACCCTTTTGAAGAAGTTAACTAGAGTTAATAGGTAGGATATCTCTTTAACAAAGCCAAACAGTTGAGGATCTAGACCAATGAGATTTTTGATATCATAACTTATGATGTCTGTTATGATATGTTCTATAGCTTTACAGATCAGGCTCCTAAGGCTAGGGGAGTCTATAAACACTGGGGACCATGGTGGGGACACCCTTATGGAGGAGCATCACCACTGTGGTACACCATAATTTGTGAACAAATCACGTGGCTAAACGTAGGTTAAATGATTTGAAGAGTGGCTCAGTGGGGGTGGAGCATAGATGGCCAACTGAGAGCAGTGAATTTTGAGAGCTCCATAAACTGGTATAATAATATAGGAACATTTTATTATTTTCAATTTTAAAACATCAGAAATCTATCGATAAACTACTAAACTACATAAATATCAATTTTGGTGGAGATTTACAAAAATTTTCCTGTCAAGTAACTTGGAGCTATATTGAGTCACTGAATATGAACAACTCAAGGAATTCTCATCCAAGTGCTGCTTTGAAAAAAGAACTACAATTGATGGCATCTACCTTACAGGAACTATCTTTGAAGATGGGTGGCCTTAAAAATGACTTAGAAAACCTCAAATTAAATTCTCAAAAATAGACTGATACTCTTAAGGAACTATTACAGCAACACCATACAAAAATAACAAATATAGAGACTTCTCTAAATGACATTGAAGGGAGACTCAAAGAGGAAGAATTCCAAAAATAATTTCTGCTTAAACAAAATACATGGCTGCTTAACAAAATAGATTAAGAAAACAGAGAAAGGAGAAACAACATAAGGATCTTTGGTCTGCCTGAAAACACACTGAAGGAGAAGACATTATTTCATTCTTAACAACCTGGATTCCTGAATTTTTAGACTTGAAAGAGGGACTTTCATTTGGAATTGAAAGGGCGCATAGAGCACAGAGGAAACCTGCTTCTAACTCAACAAATACTCCACCTAGATCCATAGTTATAAAATTTCTTTCATTTCTGGACAAAGAACTAATATTAAAATCTGCTTGGAGAAAATCACCCTTAAAATACAAGCAAAGCCTAATAAGGTTTGATAATGATTATTCTGCCAGAATACTAGAACAAAGGAAAAAAGTCTGGCCAATAATAAAACTGTTAGAAATATACTAATAACAAATAAGAAACTAGAAGGGTCTCATAATTTAAAGTCTATGGACTGTATAAACATGCTTGGAAGGAGCTAATAATAAGAATAAGCATTAAAGCTTGCGGTCTCTCAAATAATTAAGCAACAGCCAAAAAAAAACACAATAGTTATGTAATGTATGATTTTAGTAAATCTAGACATAAAATATATAATTGTCATATAAGATGAAGCAGTCTGCTGAATTTAGATGTTAAAGACAGATTTAATAACATGGGCTTGTATATAATAACACTTACTGTCTTAACTTGTCATAAATGACACACACACTACATTGAACATCAAGGGGAAGCATGATGATTTTCTTATATAAGTAAATATGCATAACAAGTCATGCAATTGCTTTAACTTGAATTGTAGTTTTTGTAACCCATCTTGACCATACATAATACTGAAGTGGTTACCAAGGTAACTAATGTTTTATACATGACATCAAACTGACAAAGTTGTTCAAGAGAAACAACAGAAGCCTGAACTTGAAATGTTGCAGAATGTAACAATAATATTCTGAATAAATATTATTAAATTGACAACAGATAGTTTAATAACATGGGCTTGTGTATAATAACACTACTATTTTAACTTGTCATAAATGTAAATACACCATATTGAACATCAAGGGGAAGCATGATGATTTTCTCATATAAGTAAATGTGCATAACAACTCATATAATTGCATTACCTTGAATTGTGGTTTTGTAACCTATCGTGACCATGCATAATACTTAAGCTGTTACCAAGGTAACTTTTAGTTATGTACTCACCATAACTTCAGATGTTTGGGATCCATCTCGCCTACATTCTGACTGATGGGTTCGGAGCCGATCCTCGGCTCCGACTCGGCACGCTTATGCCAAAGAGCGAAGTCTCTTATTGGCTGAGCTTACTATATCCCAGGATGCACCACTACCAGTCCCCCAGATCTAGTTTGTCCGCATACATGCACACACGCATGCACTGCTTATATAACATTGACAGATGATACAAGATAAAAACAGTAGAACTCAAACCGTTCAATCTCTTCTGATCTCCAAGGCAGGGGGAAGGAGGGTGGGTATTAGGAATGTGGCGAGATGGATCCCAAACATCTGAAGTTATGGTGAGTACATAACTAAAAGATGTTATGTGATCCTATCTCGCCTACATTCTGACTGATGGGACAGCGTCCCTAGCACCTAAATCCTGGGTGGCTCACTGGAAAACACTCCTGAGTACCGTGGAACCAAATGATGCTCGCCCTTTAGATGCCACATCCAATTTATAGTGGGAAATGAAAGTGTGCGGGTTGGACCAAGTAGCATAGCACAAATCTCAGAAATAGCGAGCTTGGAATGGAATGCAATAGAGGTAGCCATAGCTCTAGTAGAGTGAGCTTTGACAGATGTTGTAAGTTGTTTATTTGAAGAGGAATAAGCCTGAGTTATGCAATCTCTGATCCATTTGGCAATAGTAGCTTTAGTGATGGTTTTACCCAGTTTATTATCTGAAAAGGACACAAACAATTGATCTGTTTTTCGAATTTGTTGAGTCCTGTCTAGATAGAAGCGCAATTGCCTGTGAACATCCAATGTATGCAAGGTGTATTCCGCTTTGTTTGAAAATTTTGGAAAGAAAACTGGTAGCTCTAGAGATTGTTGGAGACAGAGTTTAGAACAAACTTTTGGAACAAAAGATGGATTAGGCCTAAGTGATACTCTATCCTTGTGAAAAATCAAGTACGGTGGTTTGATAGATAGGGCTTGAAGTTCTGAAACTCTTCTTGCAGAGGTAATTGCAATTAAGAAGGCAGTTTTCCAAGACAGATATTTCAACTCACATGTAGCAGCCGGTTCAAAAGGGGAAGATGTTAAGGCACGAAGTACCAAATCAAGATCCCACGGAGGCGCAGGATGAAAAACTGGGGGTCTTAAAAGCACAGCACCTTTCATGAAAGTTTTACATAATCTGCTGCTCATCAAAGGTGGGTCTATGGAATCGTGAAATTTGGAGATAGCTGCTAGATGGACTTTAATAGTTGAGACTGAAGATCCTTCATTAAACAAGGATGTTAAAAATTTCAAGACCTCTGGTATTGGGGCAGTAATAGGGTCTAAGCCTCTGAGTTGAGCCCAGATAGCAAACCTCTTCCACTTACTGTGATACAATTTCTTAGTGGTGGGTTTGTGGGCTGAAGATAAAATGTGAATAACTTCCGGGTCCAAGGTGTGATTTCTGACTATCGTCGGAAGTGGAGGAGCCAAGCTGTTAATTTCAAAGTGTGAAGGGACTGGTGCTGTTGTCCCGACTGATGAACCAGAAGGTCCGGAATTAGATCCAAGAACTAAGGACCATCCAGGGTATATTTCTGTAGGTAAGGGAACCATACTTGATGAGGCCAGTCAAGTCAAGTCAAGCCAGAATCATTGTGGACCTCAACTGGGAAGCTTTCTGGATGACTTTGGGGAGGAGAGGAATCGGAGGGAAAGCATAAAGCAGTCCTGTTGGCCAAGGTTGGACTAGAGCATCCATAGCTGTCTCCCCTTGACGCGGGGTCAAGGAAAAGAACCTGTTGCACTTCGTGTTTCGTGGTGTTGCAAACAGGTCGCAGCACGGAATCCCCCATCTTTTGAAAATCTGAGCTGCTACTGTTTCGTTCAGAGACCACTCATGAGGAGAAAGAATAGTCCTGCTCAGTCTGTCTGCTAATACATTGGATTTGCCTGGAATGTGGGTCGCTACCAGGAAGCGCTTGGTAGCCACTGCCCATTCCCACACCCTCATGGCCTCTCTGCAAAGGGGGTAAGATCTGGTCCCTCCTTGTTTGTTTAGATACCAGACCACCGACATGTTGTCTGTGTGGATGGCGATAATGCCTTGAGGGAGAAAGTTGTGGAGGGCTTGTAAGGACAGAAGTACAGCCCTCATTTCCAACACATTGATATGGAGAGATGTTTCGTTTGGAAGCCAAGAACCCTGAACTGACCTGCCCAGACAATGCCCCCCCACCCCGTCTGAGAGGCATCCGTTGTCAAGGTGGCCACGGGAGGGGGTATAACAAAGGGTCTTCCCTGATTCAGATTGGATGGCAGAAGCCACAAGCAGAGGTCCCGTTTGCACGTTTCTGTTATCAGTATGTGATGATTGAGGGGGAGATCCTGAAAAGACCATTGTGTCGATAATAGCCACTGGAGAATCCTCATGTGCAATCTTGCCAGAGGAACTAGGAGAACCGTGGCAGACATTGAACCTAAAAGTTGCAGGACCATCCTGGCTGGGGCTTTGGATCTTAGAAGCAGGGCTCGGACTTGATCTTGTAATGTTTGTATCCTTTCGGTAGGAAGGAAGATTCGCATTAATTTTGAGTCTATCTCTGCTCCTATGAATCTTATGCTGAGAAGGCAGCAAGACAGACTTTGACCAGTTGAATGTAATTCCCAGGGAAGCACCCAGGGAGATGGTGGCTTGTAGGTTCTCTAGTAGTAGATGCCTGGTGGTGGCAGTCAGGAGCCAGTCATCCAGATAGGGAAACACTTGGAATCCGAGACTCCTCAGGTGAACAGTCACTACTGCCAAACACTTGGTGAACACCCTGGGGGCTGTGGTGAGACCAAAGGGCAGAGCACAAAATTGGAAATGACTGTCTCCCAGGCTGAAGCGCAGATACCTCCTGGACGCCTGATGTATCGGTATGTGATAATAGGCATCCTTGAGATCTATGGAGCACATCCAAACATCTTTCTCTAGCAATGGGAGAATGGATTGTAAAGTGACCATTCGGAATTTGGACTTCATGACGGACTGGTTTAGTTTGCTGAGATCCAAAATGGGTCTCAGGTCCCCTGTCTTTTTTGGCACTAAAAAGAACCTTGAGTAATTTCCGGATCTGATTTGGTCTGTGGGACCGGTTGGATGACCCCTTTTTCTAGCAGCTTTGAAGCTTCTACGGCTGCAATTTCCCTTTGACTGGGTGGTGGGTCCGGGATTTTTTTGGACGGAGGGGGTGGGCGTGTGAAGGGAATGGTGTAACCTCCGGCAATAATCCAAAGCACCCATCTGTCCTGAGTAATAGACTCCCAGGCTTTTAGGTGCTTGGCAAAACGGCACCCGACTGGCTCCGGAGCAGCACAGCTGGGCAATCCCTCATGGAGTGTGGGAGGCTGAAGAGCCACGAAAGGACTCGCGGTCTCCAGTATTGCGGGGGCCACAGCCGCCTCTGGGTCGGCGTCTCCCAGAAAAATTTCCCCTCCTCTGCCTCTGGAAGGGAATCTTCCTGCTGTTGAGGAAAGAATTTCTGTGATTTTGAACCACATTTTCCCTCCTCTTTAGCCTTGGGATAAGGCCGAAGGGAGTGGAAAATCATGCTCTGACAGATAAAGTCTTTCCCTCCTGCTCACAGCGGGTAAGAGTGTCTTTACCTTGGGTCCAAACAAAGAGGACCCATCAAAGGGCGTCGGCAAAGGAAGACTTGAAGGCCTCCGAAATGACACAAAGCGGAGCCAGGCTTGTCTTTGTAGAGCCACGCCTGTGCCTGCCGCTCTGCCGCCCCGACCGCATATGAAATGAGCCGCATGGACGAGTTAGAAATCGAGTTAAGGGTAGCCAACTGAGCTAACCGACTGGGCTAGCTGCTCAGGTAGGTTACCTGAGAGGGAGTCTGAGAGCTCCTTGATCAGATCCCTCTGTAGTCTGGTGAAATGTGCCAAATAATTCAGGGACCTCAGAGTAAAGGCCGCTGAACTCAGGGTGCGCTTCCGTGCAGTCCATGCTCCTAGACTCCTTATTAGGAGGATGGACGGACGTTGAAGCCTCTGCCACGTCCTGCTGGGTAGCAGATGCCACCACCATGGCATCTACAGCCATGCCTTTCGTAAGAACTCCTTCTCGGGTGGGGCAGACAAAAATTTGTTAGGCGAAGGCACTGGTTCCACAGTATCTGGATGTTCCCACGCCCGACAAACCAAATCTAGGAGCTCGTCAAGGGCGGAGACACCCAGGAGGCGGAGGGCTTAGCCCAAGGCCTTGAGGAACACCGACTCATCAGCGTGGGGTTTGGAATTCCAGCCTCGTTGCTTGAGGATCTCTAGAATGTCTGCAAATGAGACATCATCTGAGGACAACTTTGGGGACCCCTCCGCATCATCAAGATCAGTGTCCGATGTAAGAGACTCATCGGGAGTCGTGCTTCCTCTTGCACGATCTCTTCCTTGGGGCTCCTCCGAAGACAACTCGAAGACCCTCAGGAGGAGGGAACCCCCAGTGGGGGTAACCTCAGGCCCCGGGGCTCCGCTGTCTAGAGACAGGGGAACTGCCAAAGACCCAGTCTCCATGCCCAGGGAAGGTGCCGGCAAAGCTGTAGAGATGGCCAAAGAAGATTTGGCCAAGGCACTCCTCATAGCTCTGAAGGCCGGACCCCCAGAATCCTGGGAGGGTCCAGTCGCCGGAGCCTTGATAGCAGACGGAAGTCCCGCGGCCGAAGCACCAAGAGGGAGGCTTGGAACCAACTGCATTGGTCCCGAAACGTCACCCCCGGGCCCGGCCGAAGAAGTCCGTGTGCTAAACTCCGACCCGAAGGCCGGGGTTAGAGTAAGGGTCGGAGCCGACCTTAGGATCTCTACTGGCTCCGTCAGCACCTGCTCCGGAGCGATCGGAGGAGGAATGGCAATGGAATAGGCTATCGGCTCCGAAGCCAAGTGGGTCGGAGCCGAAACTAATTTCTGAAAGACTGGGGACTGAAAAAGTCTTTGGAGCACCCTGTCTATGTCCGAATCTGACATCCTTGATGACCTGGAAGAGACCGAACGGGTCCGAGTAGGCCTCTCCAACGGCTCCAAGGGACTAGGGGACCGGCTCCGAATCGACTCGATAATTATCGGCGCCGAAGGAGTGTCCAAACCAATTTCCATCGGTGCCGAGGAGGAAGTGTCTGAGCGGACAACCTTCATCGGCTCCGAGATCAGTGGAGCCGATGAAGGTGACCCGCCTCTCGAGGCCCCAGCCGTCGGCTCCGAACCCAGAGGAGTCGAGGCTGGAGGCATCGAGGCAGACTGTTCCACCCTCGGCTCCGAAGTCCGTGGAGCCGAAGGAGAAGCCTGCCTATGTCTTTTGGCGGTCGGTTCCGACGGACTGGTCGGAGCCGACGCCCTTTTCTTCTTAGCAGGAGAAGGAGAGGACGCTAATGCCTCTTCAAATGAGGGTTTAATAAGGCCTTTTAAAATAAGTTTATTTTTCCTCTCTTGGAGGACCCTCGAGGAAAACGCGTGGCACACGCTACAGGACTCCTGCAAATGTTTAGCGCCCAAACAGTACACACAGAGAGAATGATCATCTGTTATTGACATTTTGAAACTGCACTTAGTGCACTTTTTAAACCCTGAAGGCCTAGGAGCCTGTGACATTATGGCAATCAAATTAGTGAACTAGCCAAAAACACAAAACACACTACCTATCACAGAAAATTTTCTTTTCTCTCTTTTTTTTTTTTTTTTTTTTTTAAACAAGGACTGTCACAAATAGAAAAATAAAACTAAAGGATCCAAGACCCCTAAAAATAAAAAGGGACTCGCCAGACAACGGACCGACAGGGGAAGGCCCTTCAACTCAAATGGGACCTCTAGTCAGACAATACGCAGTCACCACACAAGTATTTCAAAAAGAAAAATCTTCACTCATACAACAAAAAACACGAGATAGCTGTTAAAACAGCTTTTTGTTGAATTTTAAGGAAATCCCTGACAGGAAAGTAAGTGAAAAAACACTACTTAGCTCAGCCAAGCTCGAGACCACGTCTTTGCTTGTTAGCGGCAAACGAGATCTGGGGGACTGGTAGTGGTGCATCCTGGGATATAGTAATCTCAGCCAATAAGAGACTTCGCTCTTTGGCATAAGCGTGCCGAGTCGGAGCCGAGGATCGGCTCCGAACCCATCAGTCAGAATGTAGGCGAGATAGGATCACATAACATCTAATGTTTTATACATGACATCAAACTGACAAAGTTGATCAAGGGAAACAATAGAAGCCTGAACTAGGAATGTCACAGAATGTAACAATCACATTCTGAACAAATAGTATTAAATTGACAATAATCACTCAGTTTAACCTTTGCTGATTATACAAAATAGAATGCTGCCATTTAAATCTAAAAACGTTCAGTATATACCATAAAATGGCAATTTATGAATATGGAAAGGGAACTTGTAATCATTAATCAAAATAACTAAATCTGTTGCTTTTAACCTATAATTTCACTCATTTTATAATAAGAAATGACAGATATGAAAATCCTTATATGTAGGAAATGGGGGAGGAAGGATGCACTAATAATTAAAATACACTAACTTTCATCAATGTTCACATAAAACAAACTTGACACTAAGTAAGTTAGCAAGAAACAAAATGATTACTTAAATGCTGGCAAACAATGAAATATAACTTCTGATATATCCAGTAAAATGCATTGTATTATAAACATTAGGTATAAATATTATTACCATCTATTTATATTAAGTAATAAGTTTTGAAAGACTTCATCAATAAGGGTGAATATGTTAAATAACTGTGTGCTATAATCTTTTACTGAGGTTTTATATATGATACATCCTACTTTACTATGATTGAATTGCTTGTCACCTATCTTTCATATAAATATGAATTGCTTGTACAATAAGTAGACATTTATATTGTATTAAAATTCTGTCTAATCTGCAATAGTACTATATCTGTTCAAAATAACATAAATATTGTTTATTCCTATTACAAATATTCCCCATATAATAATTCAATTTATGGAGCTCAGATATTCTGGATTGTCAAGGTATGAGTGATAATCTGATGGACTTAGGTTTATCCATCATATTAGGAATGATTTTCATTCCATGGCTAGTACGAATCCTAGTTTTGTTAACATTTATTAATTTAAATTTGTTATTTCACAAAAACATTTTTAGTATGCCTGACCAAAACATTACTTTATTGGTAAACACTCAAAGTATAAAACGGATAATTTCCTTTAAAAGCTCAAACATATACTTTATAGTTATCAGAGGAAAATGTTTAATAGTCACAATAAAACAAAAAATACATAATCTAAATAACCTAAGATGGATTTAACTTTAACTTTAAATACCAATGGCTTAAACAATCCTAGCAAGAGATCAAATCTACTGAAATATTTAAAACTGAACAAAGCAGAAATTGTTTTCCTTCAAGAAACTCGTTTCAGGACAAATGACGATTATAAATGGAATCCTAAGGAATATATGATATTGGCGCAATCCACTTATAAGACAAAGACAAAAGGGGTAACAATTTTATGGAAAACAAATGTGATTAACCCAGAAATCATTTATAAGTATGAAGATAAAGAAGGCCTTATAGCATTAGTAATAGTTAAATATAACAACAGAATATGGACCCTAGACAATCTATAGTGGTTCCCAGGCATTGGAACAGGAACTGTTAAAAAACACTTGGATTTCATTTCCAATAATTGTAAAGGCAACTTAATATTAGGAGGAGATTTTAACTGCATATTTGATATTTCTGAAACTACAAATAAAAGAGTGATGTGTACATCTGCTGTTTCAAAAGCTTTAAACAAGTGGGTAGAATCATTTCATCTTGTAGATGCTTTCAAATTTAAAGAAGATAAATCTTTGTTTTCCCATCAAGATCACAGACTTGGTATCCAAACTAGAATAGATAAAATATTTGCTGCCCATGACTTACACTCTAAAATCATTAATTTCTCAATCACCTTGTCCCTTTTCAGACCACAATTCATTGATACTAAAACTTCAAAATGGGTACAAACCATTAATCTTTAACTCCAGAATTCCAGCATATATAACTAAAATTAAAGAGTTCAAACCCTGGTTATTACCTGAATTACAGTTCTTCTTAGATATTAATTACACCACAGAGATAAAATAATGATATGGGACTCATTAAAAGTTTACATATATGATAAAACCCTAACTTGGTATAAAAAGATCAGAGAATGGGATTCTGAATTATTAGATTTACAATCCAAACTTTTGTCAGTAAAAGGTGAAGAAATCAAAATCATTTGGAGATGAAAAAGAAAGTAGAAGTATTAAACAATAAATACAATGAAATTCTAACACATACAACTAGTTTACCTTTAGAAAAACTAAAAATTAATACCTTGGCCACTTCTCCCAAATATCTACATAATTTATCCACAAGAATCAAAATACAATCAAAAGCTAAAAGTATCTTCCATGGAAAGAAAGGGAAAATGTCTTGGATATAGGTGACATTCTTGATGCCTATAGAAATCACTATATGGAACATTTCCAAAAAGAAAATATACACATTGATCAATTAAATCTAGATGAAAAATGTTCTAATACAAAACAACCCAGAAAAACTAAAACTAGATCTGCAAGCACCCATATCCTACAAAGAAATTACAGATACAATAAAAGATGGTAAAAATAATAAAGCTCCAGGTATAGATGGCATAATTATGAAAATATATAAACTTGTACCTTCAAAGATACTATCCCTCTTCCATAAAACTCTATTAGCAATTCAGTCACAAGCTTTAATACCACCCTCTTGGAGATATTCTTTAATCATATCAAGCCTAAAGGAAAACAAATCCCCAAACCTCTGTATCTCATGCAGACCTATATCATTATTGAATAATGACTAGTAGATATTCATGACAATATTAACTAACAGAATGAAAATATCACTATCCAAAACAATAAATAATGATCAGACTGGATTTATATATCATAGACACACACATGACAATATTAAAAGGATAATTTCTCTTATAGATTATGTTAATAAAGAAAATAAAGAAACACTCATAATTGGCTTAGATATAGAGAAATCCTTTGCTTCCCTAAATTGGGGCTATTTATTCAAAATTCTAATGCTATTTGAATTTCCTGCATCCTTTGTTCATCTCCTAAAGGATATATATATATATATATATATATATATATATATATATATATATATATATATATATATATATATATATATATATATATATATATATATATATATATATATATATATATATATATATAATTTAGCATATGTCAACTTAGTTCCTTATACCTCTGAATTTATACATATAACAAAAGGTACTAAACAAGGATGTCCCATGTCACTGATTTTATTTGCACTGACTATTGAAATATTGGCAGATTCAATTCGTAACAATATAAAAATCAAAGGAATAGATGTTTATGAGCAATACAAGTCTAAAGTATTGCTATTTACTGATGACATATTGCTAACATTATCTAATACAAAAGAGACATTAGAAGAATTAGATATATTAATTGACAAATTTCACATGACTTCAGGACTCCATTTCAATAAATCAAAATCAACATTTTTATTTTTATATAAAAAAAGAACTGCAGACTAAGGGGGGTCACATCATAGGGAAACAAGAATCTACCTTAAAATATCCAGGAATTTAGTTATGCAAGGATAATAATTAATTACTGTCAACAAACTACAATAATATCATCAATACAATTAAAATCTCAGTGGAAAAATGAAAAAAAATAATATTAACATTTGAAGATAGACTACATTTAATAAAAATGGTTTTACTGCCCAAGAGCCTATATATAGCCTTGGCAATACAACTGTTACCAGAAAGGAATATACTTAAAGAAATAAATTCATGCCTAATAAAATTTTTATGGTTTCCCAAAAGAAACAGAATAGCTTTAATACATCATATCAGACCATGGAAACAGGGAGGATTGAACTTTTCTGATATAGAAATATATATAAAAGCATCACTATCTAAAATAATCTCAGACTGGATAAATCCAAATTACTCTGCAAATTGGAAAGAATTACTAACTGCAATATCAATAAATTAATTTGATTTACAAAAAAAATTTCAAATAGCAGATAAAAGCAATTTGCCATGGCACATATTATATATTAGTATGCAATATAACTAAACCCACTAAAACTCGTATGATTAATTATTACATTGACTCATTTAGGAAAATTATTAATGCAAATATAGATTTAAAAATCTGGTTTGATCTTTTAACACCATTTATAGTCGCAAAGAACTTTCTACATAAAATATAAAGAGAAATTATTAATTCCTGGGAATAGAAAGGATTTGTTTGTTGGCTCCAATGGATCAAAGAACTAAAAGTTTTAGATATGCAAGTAATAAAAACAACATACAACATTCTACAACAGGATTGGCTAACTTTACAGAGTATTCTGTCATATTCACAAGTTTTAAGTAGAATAATTAACAATTCTTCATTTAAAGAAATACCTACATTTATGAAATACATACATGAAATCATATATAATGACTTTGACATGGGAAACCATATTTCAAAAAATTACAAAATATTGATAAACTAAAAAACAACACCCAAAACCTCATATTGGAAATACATAACAAAAGGACATTGAATACAGTTAACTGAAGATATTAAAACAAATATCTTATTATTGATAAAATATACATCCTTTGCCCAATACTGGAAAGTTTTTATTTGGAAATGCTTGCACAGAGCATTCTTAACCCCAGAAAGAATCAGTAAAATTAGTTCTTCCATAAAAGGAATATGTTGGCAATATGAGCAAGTACACAATGCAGATTGGAACCACATTTTCTTTGATTGTGTTAAAATTAAGCCATTTTGGAATGGTATTAATAACTTTCTACAAGCTCTATTTAATTAATCATTTTATTCAACTAAAGCTCTTGCATTATTAAATTTGAATGAAGGTCCTCATTTGAATAGGTCACATATCTAGTATGGACTATACTTACAATTTCAAGGAAGTGTATAACAAGTAGATGGAATACAAACACAATACCAACTTTGGAAGACTTCTGCAGCCTACTGAAGATCACAGCATTATTGGAAATTAAAATTAAAGAACTAAGAATTTATCCAAAGCCATTTATCAACAACCATTGGGGGAAAGTCTTATCATTGATTGACACTATACAATAATTGATCAGACACTCTGATAATGGATTGGATATACTTATAAAGTAACTGTATACATTAAGATCTGTTATAGTGTCAGGCTAATGTAAATAGTATACATAGTTATTTAAGATGGTGTGTATAAATACTATGGAATTCATTCAAATGTATTTGAAAAATAAAAAAAAATTTGAGGAAAAAAAAGACTGGCTCATTGAGGGCGTGTTTGACACTATTTATTAAATGTCTAAGTACATCATCAGGTTACATTAAGGAATTATTTTAGGTCTTTGATAGCAGCCTAAAAAACATGCTTCTTGGTGATAATAAGGGATGTAAGGGATTCTGGGATTTTTGGAGTTTGGATAGATGTTTCAGATAGGAAGTCTGTAGTAAACTAGTTTGCTGCTGTACTGGTGATGTCTACTGACCAATTTAGGAACTCTTCTGAGCATCATTGAGTATTGTAATTTAGTTTCTTAACATAGCTAAAGAAGGACTTGTAGTTATCTTTAGCTTCAGAAGCTTAACTTCCGGGGTTGCTTTATTAGTCCAAATAATATGATAATTTTATAATTTTAAACTATTCTTGTTATGAGCAGTTTTGAATCTGCTGTATACAACAAGGAAAGTTTATTCACAACAATGCAGGCAAATGCATCAGTAGTATTCCAGCATACATGTATATGTCAGCGGTACATAAGCATGTAAAATATATGCCACATATCAGAGCATTCCAAATCTATTATCTTATAAATGAGCAGAATGAATGCATCTTTCCTTGTACAGGATAGTCACTGATTCTGAACCAGCCATACCGAGCAACTTTGTGGAGGGAAGCTGGCCACAGCTATGAAATCACTATTGACTTGCTTCTGAGATATGATAGATAGTCAAGGGCACAGCCGTGGGTGACAGTGCTTTGTATAACAAAATCTAGTGCTTTGTATAACAAAATCTACCAAGAATTACTCCTAGGGTGCAAGGTACCAGCTGCATGTTATGGGTTCATGGGTAAGTACTAGGCAATCAGTCTGCAGACGATTTGAAGCCTAGCCAAAAACTCCTATTTAAAAGTTCACTCTAGCCTCAAGCAGGGCAAGACTATATAGGCCAGGAGAGAATCTGAGGCTGCCCATCCAATTATCTAGGTTTACATTTAAGGTCACAAGTGTGCTATTCTGTTGGACATGTAGTGGAAGTTTGTTCCAGAGCTGAGGAATACAATGGGATATGAATGTATCACACCAACATATCTTATATATTTGCTGATGAAGGTTTACTTCGTGTAACAAAGTATTTGAGGTACAAATAGTTCTGTAAAGAAATAGTAGGTCAAATATGGTTGGATCCTTCATGGCTCAAAACGCTAGACACAAATCTCCATGGAGGAATCTGTAAGAGACTAAGTACAAAGAAAGAGTTTCCATCTCCCCTGATAACTAAGATTTTTGAGGCCACTGATATTTTTAGTTAGGAATCTCTGAGATCCCTCAAGTTGTATGATATTTTTAGACAAATATTTGACAAAAGTTGCATTATATTCAATAATGGGTCTAATAAGATATGTGTAAAGGGGAATTCAGACTTCTTTGGATCTAGTGGAGATGCCTTTGGAAATTAGAAGGGCCAGATAAAAGGCTTTCTGAACTACTGTGGAGTCATGATGGTCAAATGATAAGGAATTATCCACAAGTGTGCCCAGATTCCTTACAACAGTGTCTGATTAGAGGGGTGCATATCCCACATAGTAAGTGGAGCTGTTTTATTTAACAAAATGAACTGCGCTACAATTCTTTTACATTAAGTTTCAGACCATTGACTTGCACCAATTAGTTTAACCCATGTTGGAGCAACTGTGAGTCAACTGAAGATCAAATAACAACACCTAATTTACAGTTATCTGCAAACATATTAATCATAGGCCAGGAGTGCTGGCCTGAAAGTCTGAGGAAATATATGCCAAATAGGAAAGGGCCCAAAACTGAGTCATGTGGTACACCACAGGTAACTTTTTGCTTTCAGAAGTGGCACCTGGGACGCTAACCACATTGGTTCTGTCAGAAAACCAGTTAGCTATCCACTACACAATATAAGGATTTATATTCAGATTTACAAGTTTATCAATAATGTCTGCATGGGGAATAGCTTCAAATGCCTTGGCCAGGCCTAGATATGCTGTATGCACTGCATAACCACTACCTGCTTCAGTTATTTTTTCAAAGAAATTAATGAAGTTAAAGAGGCAGGACCTTCTGGGGTGCCTTCTGTGTGGAGTCTGCATGTCCTCCCTGTGGTCATGTGGGTTTCCTCAGGGTGGGTGCCAAGTTTTCCTCCCACATCCCAAAGACATGATGTGGGTGGATTGGACACTCTAAATTGGCCCTAGGTGTGCGTGTGTGCCTTCTGTAGAAGGTTGGGCACCGGGCTGGCAACTCGACACAGTAAAACTCCACTGCCAATCATGAGCAGACAGGTGATCCGCTGTGGTGACCCCTAACAGGGAAAAGCAAAAAGAAGAAGAAGAAAGGGGCAGGACCTTCCTTTGACAAAACCAAATTGATGAGGGTCAAAGGTTAAGAGATTTTCAATGACCAGATTAATGAAGCCTATAGCAATGTACTCTATAGCTTTACATATGAGGCTAGTGAGACTAATGGGTCTATAGTTACCAGGGTCAGTGGTTGTGCTACCTATGTATAGTGGTATTCCAATGGCTGTTTTCCAGGCTTCAGGAATGTAGATTAAAGAATTTAGGAAAGGATTCAGAAAGGTAATATTTGGCACAGATAGTCAGGTATCCTGGTACGTTATTAGGGAACGTGGATGAAATATTCCATTTCTGAGAGGGCTGACAGAACTTGCTTCATAGTGATTAAAGGGAGTGTCTGGGATTGTGGAACCTGTGGAATAGCTATGACTGTGAGTGGAGTAAAATTTGCAGTAAATGTGTTAGCTAGGATATTAGTTATTTCATTTGAGTCAGAGTACAGTATTATTGGGGACTTGCTCTGAACATTCTTGGGTGTTAGTTCTTAACTTCCTAACACAGTTAAAGAAAGATTTGCAGTTCTCTTTGATTTTAGTAACTATTTTAAGTTGAGCTTCCTAATGGTTCTCTTAAGCTCTCTGTTAGTTTGCTTAAGTGTGCTCTTAAGGTAGATAGAATGATACCTCTAATAAACATTAAGCGGTTTCTTTCTCTTGTTATATAATTTATTTATATGGGTATTCTATCACAGGGGTTTATTTTTAAATTTTTCATTATATTTGGTGCAGACAGGGACTGCCTTATCAATGCAACTATTTAAGTTGTAGTAGAAGTCAGAGGCATAGGTTGCACCTTTATCAATGTGATCCTTCACAGGAGGATTACAGCAGAATTTATTTAAGTCATCAAGTAATGAAAGAAGGTTTGTTTTTGAGACGTCCTTAAACACAGAACTATTTACAGGGGGAAAGTGCCTCCTTTTTTAAAGGAAAATGTCACTGCTGTTATTAAACAAGAAACAAGGTGTGATGATGCATATGGAGATGTGCAAGAAGTGGCCATACTTGTGAGGACTAGATTAAGGATATTGGGACCCCTAGTAGGATGGCTTGTGAAAGAGCATTAATGATGGCAAGGCATTGGCAGTGTACGTTGGCCAGGTTATTGATGGATAGTTGAAGTTCTCCAGTAGAGAGGTCTTAGGTCTAATGGGAATTTCAGCTAATGCAATAAAATAGCTATCATCCTCAGAAGGAGACATAAAGGGTGCTCTATAGCTAGCTATGAAGTGGTAATCAGTTTAGTTTATGATTAGTTGGCTTCTGGGAGTTCAAATATTGTGCCCCAAATCTGTCTTGAGATGATGATATCCTTGACAAATACTGATACTCCTCCAACTGCCAGTAGGTCTGAAGATGTGATAGGTATTATAGCCATGAATAGAGGTAGTGCATTAATTGCCCTGAAATCGTATTTTTCTAACTACACATATATGAATATGTTCAAGTTGCAGGAGAGTCTCAAGTTCAGGTATTTTTTGAGTCATAGCACTGAGTGAAGATACATTATTACATTCCAAATTAGAATGCATTAAGCTGGAATTTCCATCACATGGAATCTGCCTAAAAGGAAGTATGGGGGTAGCAAAGGCTTTAGCCAGTATGTGAAAACCTTGGTAAGAGAGGTACAGACAAACCCTTGCAAATCAATAATGCTTGTCAGCCATCTCATCCCAAGTTGACACATACTGGGTCCCCCTAGAATGACACAAACTACATGGCCAATTATTAAAGCCAATTATCTTGTCATTAAATCTCAGCATCATTCACAAGTTCCTTGTCTTTCCTGCCTCAGGCACATGCATAGCAAGTTCAATCATATACTTCCTCATGTCCCTCTGGGTGGAGCATCTAAGGCCATTCATCTCCGACATGGAACATTGCCAGGGCATAATCATGTTTGTTAGGATGGGGAGCTCTAAAAGCTCTTGTTACATCCCTGATCCTGTCTACAGAAAGACAGCTAACTATTACCCTATTCTTATCCAGCCTGGTGAAGGTGGTGTCCATATGCCTTATATTAGAGTCACCAATTACTACAACATTACCATGGTTTGATGCACTCTCAGTGACTTGTAACGGTTTGGAGTCTGCACCCGTATGAATCTTAGAGGTATGTGTCCTAGGTGTGGGCAAGAAGGGTGAAAGTGGGTGTCCTGCTATGTGAACTAATATCTGAGGTTTCACAGTCTTTATCCTGAGAGTTTTAAGCAGTGTTCTCTTAACCTCAGAGTGAATTAGTTTAGTGGAAGTGCTCTGTGCTGTGTATACATACATACATATATATATATATATATATATATATATATATATATATATATATATATATATATATATATGTATATATTATATCTATACATATATATATATATATATATATATATATATATATATATATATATATGAGTTGTGCTTATAACCTCCATGTTAAGTAACTACTTACACCTCTCACATACTCTTATCATTGTGACATAATAATAAAGAGTTATTGGTAAGCGTGAAGCAGTTACTACACTGCCTCAAAATACCTAGTGCTACCAGGCTGGCTACAGAAGGGGAAATAACTGCCTGAGATTCCATATTGGCCGGTGCAGATGAAGGGATATAGGATAGGTTAATAACTTACTTTTGGTATAAGACTCAAGAGGATAACTTACTGGGCTTGGAAAAAAGTGATAAACAAGAATATGCCTAAAAAATGAGCTGTGACTACTGTAGTAGTTATAAGTGCACAAAAGAAATTCAAAAATGACAGACTATGTAGGATCAATAAGGAAATCAGTGACAGCTGAAAATTTAACTAAACATCTTTACCCAATAGGATGATGTGGTTTCTATCTAACCACTAAAATCAATGAACAATGGGTAGTCTAACTCAATGCATCTAGATTCAGTAACTGTAATGGCTACAGCTAAACTAAATGAGTAGTTTCAAGTGCATTAACAGTATGACAATGCTTGCATATATATGTCCACTGCAACCTTCTCATGCATATATATAAATGTGGGGCAGCAGCAAATAAGGTTACACGCATTCCACCACTCTGCCTTCAGCAAAGCAGAGGTACAGTTTCAGAATCATGGTATCATGGTGGTTGCTGGTCAGCACCTTAGACACAGATGCATAAAACAACCTATGGCAGTAAAACACTGTGGCCAGATATCTCTGGTTGTCCTCGAGGGTCATAATCTACATGTGCTACACAGTAGTAAATAGCTCACCACAGGAAATGACCTGACAGGGATATATGCATAACCTCTGATGGCTCCATCTGTGTTACAGCAGCCATGTATTCCAGAATGGCCTTACAAAGCTCAGCCCTCTGGTAAACAATATTAGTGGAGTCTTCTGTTAAGAGATTCCTTGTTACTGTCCATCATCAGTAAATCCACTAAGACACAAAAGCAGGTTAAGACAAGACATTTATTGTTCAGAATAGAATGGCAGTGTAAAGCAAAGACTAATGTGATCTAATATAGTCAATTCAAAATGGCAGAAAGTACAGTTTTGTACCTACCATAAATGTAGATGTCCGAGAGGAATGCATCTGCAGTCATAACAAATGGGTTGTCCTGTCATCAGGCAGCCCTTCGGTCGGCCGGATTCCAAAGTCTGGGTCTGGCTTCGGCTGGAGTCGCACTTCACCCGACGTCATTGCGGCAGTTTTCGGGTATAAAGGCAACAGCCGACGCCATTTTCCTCAGTGTTTCTTGCCCCAGATGCCAGGTGCCCTCTTGGTAGGCTAAATTTGGATAAATGTCAGTTTCCAAATAGTAGAGAGCAAACACACAAAAAAAACATGTATGTACATATATACAAACAAATACACCATAATAGATCCCCCCCAAGCTAGCTGTAGATTGGTAAGTACCCTAGGAGTACCTCAGAGGGGAAGGAGGGTGGGTAATCCCGACTGCAGATGCATTCCTCTCGGACATCTACATTTATGGTAGGTACAAAACTGTACTATGTCCTTCAAGGATGCATCTGCAGTCATAACAAATGGGTAGAATACCATAGCTAAACTAGGGGAGGAGGAAATGAGAATACATTATGGTGTAGTCAGGATCCCTTGCAAAACAGCAGTGGCAAAGCCAGCACGGGATCTAGAATATAGAGGTAAGTTATAATGCTTGGCAAATGTATGCACAGAGGTCCAAGTAGCAGCCTCTATAATGTCCTTGGTAGCCACTCCTCGTAGAAAAGCTGTGGTAGTGGCTGTGGCCCTTGTGGAGTGAGGCCTGATGTTCTCTGGATTTTTCTTTCCATGGTAGGAGTAACAAAGTCTAATGCAATTTCCTATCCATTTGGAGATTGTCTGTTTAGAAATTGGTTTTCCTTCTTTTCCTGTTGCATAAGCTACCAGAAGCTGGTCAGTTTTTCTATTGTTTTTAGTCCTGTCCAGGTAGTAGCGTAATTGCCTGTGTACATCCAAGGTATGTAAGAGCTTTTCTCCCCTGTTCTGTGGATTGGGGTAGAAAGTATGAAGGTGGATAGCCTGATTTAAAGAGACTCTGGATACCACCTTAGGCATAAATGTAGGATTTGTTCTCATGGACACTCTATCTTGATGGAAGATCAGGAAGGGTTGTACTGCCATTAATGCTTGTAGTTCAGAGACCCTTCTTGCTGAAGTTATTGCCAGCAGGAAGGCAGTTTTCCAGGATAGGTATTGTAAGTCTGCTGTAGCTGCTGGCTCGAAAGGAGGCAGAGTCAGTTTTTCTAGCACAAAGTTCAAGTCCCAAGCTGGCAATGGAGGTTTCCTGGGAGGTTTTACATTTTTAATTCCCCTCAGAAACTGTCTGAGAAGAGGATGCGAGAAGACAGGAGGATGCAAACTGTACTGTGCTGAAATAGCTGATGCATGTATCTTAATGGAGGAAAAGGACAGGCCTGTGCGGTAGAGCTCAGCCAAGTACTCCAGGATGTTGGCTATGTTCACCGGTGACACCTCGTGCCCTTTTGCAGCACTCCAGATGAGATCTTTTCCATTTTGCTGCATAATTCTTTCTTGTTGAAGGTCTACGAGCCTCCAGGATTATGTCTTTAACCCTTTGGGATAAATGTGGGTTAATTTCTGTCATGTAATGTTCCAGGCAGTTAGCTGCAGAGTTTTTAGGTTTGGATGCAGAATGTTGTAGTTGTTCTGTGTCAGCAGTAATGGGATCAGGGGCAGTGTCCATATTTGTTCCCGGGACATGCTCCTCAGCAGTGGATACCAATGTTGTCTTGGCCAGTCTGGGGCTATCAGAATGATCCTCGGACGTTCCTCTTTGATCTTGAGAAGCACCTTGTGCATCAAAGGAAGTGGTGGGAATGCGTATGCTGTCAGGCTTTTCCAACTGAAAGATAGGAGTCCACCTTCCAAGCAAGTGGGTGGTAAGTCCTTGTGCAGAATTTTTTCAACTGGTGATTGTATGGGGATGCAAACAAGTCTATGTGTGGTAATCCCATTTCCTTGTGATGTCTTTGAAGTTGTCCGGATGCAGCATCCATTCGTGGGCATCTGTTGTAGTTCTGCTTAATATGTCTGCTAGAATGTTTTCCTTCCTGGTACATAAATTGCCAGTAACTGAAGGTTGTAGCCCAGAGCCACATCCCATAGGTCTAGTGCCAGCCGGCATAGGGGTATGAGTGTGTGCCTCCCTGTTTGTTGATGTACCACATAACTGTGGTGTTGTCTGTCCTTATCAACAGCTGGCCTTCGTGGAGAAGAGGTCTGAATGCCTGGATTGCCAATTTTACTGCCATCATTTCTTTTAGGTTTATGTGTAGATGCAGTTGGTCTTGAGTCCATAGGCCTTGAATGCACTTGTCCATCATGTGTGCCCCCCAACCGAGGTCTGAGGCATCTGTCGTGATAGTTTGTCTTGGATGACTTTTGCTGAAGGGCAGTCCTGTGTTTAATTGACAGGCCTGAGCCCACCATAAGAACTCTTGCTTCAGGCATGGGCTCATTGGAAGTTTGGTTTCCAGGCTGTGCTTGTGCTGAGACCACAAATTCTTTAGGTACCACTGTAGCTTTCTCATGTGAAGCCTGGCATGAGGGACCAGAATTATGCAGGATGCCATGAAGCCTAGAGCTTGTAACACTTTTCTTGCAGTTAGGTGGCTCTGCTTTGTTAATGTCAAGAAGTAGAGAGGAAGTTGTTCTTTCTTTTCTGCAGTTAGAAATGCCATTTGTTTTGATGTGTCCAGTTCTGCACCCAGAAAGGTTATTATTTGGGATGGAATCAGCCTTGACTTTTTTGTATTGACTGTGTATCCCAGGGCTTGTAGCAGATAGATGACTCTTTGTAAGTCTTCTGTTAATTTGTTTTTGTTGTCCGCTTGTATCAGGCAGTCGTCCAGGTAGGGATAGATTTGAATTCCCTGAAGTCTGCAATGAGCGATTACTGATGCCAGGCATTTCGTGAACACTCTGGGCAGTAGATAAGCCAAAGGGCAATGCTGAGAATTGATAATGCTCTGATCCTGCAAGAAATCTGAGGTATCTTCTGCAAATTGGTCTTATGGGGACGTGCAGGTATGCCTCCTTGAGATCTAGAGTTACCAGCCAAGACTCCTTGCCCAGCATGGGAAGAAGCTGCTGTAGAGTCAGCATTATGAATTTTGGAACAATGAGGAATGTGTTTAAAGCGGACAGGTCTAGAATAGGCCTCCATTTGTTTTCTTTTCTTGGTACCAGGAAGAGCCTGGAGTAAAATCCCTTCCCTTGCTCCATAGATGGTACCTTTTCCACAGCTCTCGTTCTTAATAATTGAGATATTTGTTTTAGAGCTTCTGCCCTTTGAGTAGGTGGTAGGTTCGGCATTCCTCTCCTTCCTGGTAGAGTATGGAAATGGAACCTGTAACCTTGGTCTATAGTTTGCAAAATCCATTTTTCTCTTGTAATGCAGTGCCAGTTTTTTGAAAATAAGGTTAGCTTTACGCCTAAAGGTGCTTCCATTTGTTCCCTGGTAGGCGGTGCCACCGCCAAGTCACTGTGATTGAGTTGTTGTAGTGGTGGTGGCTGTGTCCGTGCCTCGTTGGTTGTTACCCTGCCACTGACGACCCCTGTAGGCACCTCTGGATTGGTTTCTGCCTCTAGAGCCTATACCTGCCTCTTTGTGCCTTAGAGGACTCCGGAAAGGACCAATTCTTGGAGGGCCAATTCCTGCTAAACCTTGGAGGTTGAACTTGTAAGAAATCTTTTACTGTTTGCACAGATTTTGCTTTCTCTTCCATCTTTTTCAAAACTTGCTGTGCGGGCCACCAAATAAATTGACCTTGTCCATAGGTGCATCCAAAAGCTTAGATTTGATATGGTCTGGTAATGCCTGTTCTTTCAACCATGCATGCCTCCTGATAACTGTGCCCATCATGGCTGATCTAAAGGAAGCCTCCAGTGCATCATAGCCACATTTTAAAGAATGGTTACTAACCTGCTGAATGTTATGTAACATTTCTTGAACATACTTTTTATCTAAAGATTCTTCAGAGGACAGCTTTTTAGTTAACTGGTCAAGCATAAAATCTTGATATAGAATCATATGAAATTGGCAGTTCAAAGCTCTAGCTGACAAGGTAGCAGAGGTGTAAACTTTTTTACCCCATCTCTCTAAGGACCTGGAATCCCTTTCAGAGGGGAGGATTTTTTTAGAAAAAGTAGCTGCTACAGCTTTAGGGCCCTGGGAGATAGTCTCAGGATCTGCAAAAGGGGCCTTATATAAGTGGTGATGAGTGTCCGGGACCCTGTAGTACCTATCTGGTTTAGCAGGGGCCGGAGGTGACATATCAGGAGAAGTGCAAGCATCATTAAATGCATCATCAACAACAGATAGAACTGGAGGAATAGCTAAAGGCCTATGCTGTGGTAAGTGTAGAAAGGTCCTAAGCCTTTTCCTTGAGTCTGAGAAATCTTGGCCCTGCCACTGGAATTGTTCCCTCATAGCATGCAAGGTTTCCCCAAAGGAAAATTCCTCAGGAGGAGAGGCTGAAGGGATGGACTCCTCAGCATCGGAGTCTTCGTAAGGAGAATAAGAAGCCTCAGGAGGATCTGAGTGTTCTGAATCATCAGAAGAATCATCTGTGGCTACTGGCTCAGGGGGCTCTGCTCTAGGTCTCTTTTCTGGAGGAGGGAGAGGCCCTATCTGGATGAGGCTGGGATCCACGGATTAAAGTGATGAGATCCTGTGCCAAAGAAAGCATATGGGAACTGGTGCTGGGCCTGTGAGAAGGGGGCTTTGCAGCCACTGGCCTGGAAGTTTTGGCTGCTTTAGCCCTGGCAAAGGCCTTAATAGACATAGCTGGAGGAGGCCTAGCAGCTCCACATGCAGGAGTAGAAATATCTAGAGGGATGGTGTCTGATAAATCCTGTGAAATCGCAACAGAAGGCTGGATTTCAGAAGCCGTTTCTACCAGAGTAGAAGAGGCCTCGGTAGAAGGCAAGTTATCGGCTGAAGAAAGAACCGCTTGCTCGGTTTCGGTCGAAACCGAGACACTCGCGGTTTGCTTGGCCGTGGTTTCAGCCGAAACCGCAGACCGCGAGTGTCGGTCCTTTTCTTTGCGTTTTTTAGTTATCTGCGTAGTCGGAGGATCCGACGGCATAATGTAGGCAAATTGGGAGCCGGAAATCTGTTCAGCAAAGTCCGAGCGACGTCTAAGCGTCCGCCGGTTAAAAGAAGCACAGGCTAGACAAGCTGCTACGTCGTGGTCTGGGCCTACACAATGAATGCAATAGGAGTGGAAATCCTTATGAGGTATTTGTTTCCCACAAGTTAAACAGTTATTAACTTTCTCTGACATCGGCTGAGGCAAGAAAGAGTCCCCAACGGGGTACTTAGCTTTATAGAAGTCTTCGAAATAGTATTTGGTAGTAGTAATTTCTGGATCTGACCGACCGGCACTTGCGAACAGCTTCTGCTTCGGCGCAAGAAAGACTGAGGAAAATGGCGTCGGCTGATGCCTTTATACCCAAAAACTGCCGCAATGACATCGGGTGAAGTGCGACTCCAGCCGAAGCCAGACCCAGACTTTGGAATCCGGCTGACCGAAGGGCTGCCTGATGACAGGACAACCCATTTGTTATGACTGCAGATGCATCCTTGAAGGACATCTACAGACTTTAAGTACAGGAAAAAAATATTCTGAAAATTCTTTCCAATCATAATTCACATCCTTAACTGACAGCTGATTAGTACAATCATTACTCATAACCTGTCAATGTTGTTACACCTCTGCATTTTCTCACACACAGTCCCGCTTTCCATGACTTCAACCGTGCAGTACAGAAACAATGCTATATTCATTACAAAACATGTAATGTAACAAGGACATACTATCTAACTCTTAGAGAAGCAATGTTCCATAATATTCCTTTCTTTCATAACAAAGCAGTACTATGAGCATTATTTAAAGTGGCAATATATAGTTTTTGAACTCAAGACTTTCAGAATACAAACATGTTTCTGATCTGAAATGCAGAAATCTCTTCAGACAGTTGTAATGTCTGAAACAATTATACTAGAGAAAATACATTCTTACACTTATTTTTTTTATTTCAATATTATACTCAACATCATGGCACAGTCACACAATGCCACAGTGCATCCAGCACAGCACTGTGATGACACACTTAGCTGCCTGCCTGTGATGCAGACATAGCCTAAGCCATTTTTGAGACAGAGAGATTCATTACCAAACAACCAAGAGATGGACTACTACAGCATGGCTGTGTCAGTTCCACAACCTGACTGTTCAAGTTGACCATTGCTGATCTGCAGTCACTGATAATAATGCATAAGACCCACAGTGTGGACAGGGACTCACACCCCACAGGCAACACATTCATATTGTCCCAGCATGATCAGCATGATGTGCATGAAATGGGAAACATGACCCACCTCTGTAGTTCATGTAACACCCATTAAACTTAGGAAAGGCCTGTTGCACATGCGTGTGTGTGTGTGTGTGTGTGTGTGTGTGTGTGTGTGTGTGTGTGTGTGTGTGTGTGTGTGTGCGCGTGCATATGTATATGTATACAGCTTTTACCAGGGTGGCAACAATCATGCTCATTTGATGTTCCTGGCACAGGTCCATTAGATTTAGATATGGAACATTGTACTTCAACCACATTTCTGTCATGCCTATCAGAGATCATCTCTAGTAGAAAATTACTTGTATCAGACTGCAGACTGAATAGTCAGTGCCATCTGCAAGGACTCACATAGATTGCCATGGATGGCCAGTAGTACAAGCACAACCGCCATGAGCTACTGGCTACACTCAGGGCTTAACTGGATCCATATCCAATGGACACTCTGAACATATAATGTGAGTAACCCAGGAGCTTCATCAACATACTCCAATCCCCCCACCATTACCACCATCACCATAGGGCACCTGTGTTGGGTTCATAGATGAGATACAAATGCATTTTGGAACCTGCTGCAGAAAGATGTTAGAGGATGTACATTGCCACAGCAACACTCTTCCACTGCAACAAATAAGCATACAGCACACATGTAAAGGTATATAACATAAATCAATCATTAGCCAGCAGTGTGCAACAGGCAAAACTATACACCACATCCACTGTAGCATGCAGGTAACACAAAGGACTAATCTGACACACCCATTGCAAGTCACATCAACCAGGTGTGTGTGTCTGAGACTGGGTGTTCTCCGCACTTAAAAAAAATAGTACATAGCATGCCTGATACTGATGGCAGCAAGAAACATAGACATGAAGCAACCATCAGTACAATAACCTTTTCATGGATGAAGTAACTGTGGAAAGGACTGAGTCTACTGCTAGGGCTGCTGACATTGTTGGCCCCATGAAGGTCATATACTGTCTGTCCCTGTGCCCTGCCTGATGATACTTCAGTGCTGCCTGCCTGGAAACAGTATCATGATATGACTGGCATGTTATGTGTGCTAAGTGGGAATTTGTAGATATACCTTGTGTGCACATCAGAAGTTACACAGGCATGACACTCAGAAATGTTAAACTGCCAAAGAAACAGCTGGAACCCTGTAATTTAAAAAGGCTCACTCACAGTCATAGCTGCAAAATCTGAAACAGTGTATAGCATTCTTTTCACAAGTCAGTTTTTTTTAAACTGTGATTTTGCAAATAGACTGCAATTACTGCACCCTCTCCTCTCTCCCCTTGTGTGTGTGTGTGTGTGTGTGGGGGGGGTTACCCTCACACCCCTACCTCATCTTATACTAAATTTGTGGTGCCCACACCTCATGGTAAGGTGAAAAGCACTCTATAAATATGTTTTTCAAAATTACTGCTTTTTTAGTTTGGGCCCTTGAAATTACAAGATGGGCCTAAGTAAAAAGTGCTGCAAAGCCAACATATTATACCAGGGATAAGAACTCATTCCTGCTACAACTGAGGAGGCCATGGAAATTTCCTCTAAAGTGAGTTGTAGCAATTGTTTGCACCACTTATTTGTATCGTGGCCAGGTGGCTCTGGGGTACCTTCCTGTTGGCTTTGTCATGCCATCCAGCAAATAAACAATCATATAAATATTTGCCATTACTGACCTGCATTGCTGGACAATGAGTGCATGGCTATCAACAGTATTAATAATGATCTTTATGGTATTCTATGCCTGTTCTTTTGATTCCAAGTGGCCCAGTAGCTGGGATCCATAGTTTTATACAGCCTTAACCAGGACTTCACTGCTTTCATCTTTCTTGAAGTTGTCCTGATATATCCACTATTATTCTGACATCACAGTACAAACTGAAAGATACATTGTGTGGCTAGTGAAAGCCACCAAGTGAAATGTGCAGTGATAGCACAAAGTATAAATTCTTATGATGATGATGAGGAGGAGGAAGATGACACTGGGAACCAGTGTATAAAGTATAGCCATTACATAGCACCATAAGTGAACACCACTGATACTGCAGAAGAAACAGTACCAAAAGGAATGCTGAAAAGATAAAAATCCATAGGGTATCAGAACATCATGATGCTTAAGGTAAACAGACATTGACAACGGCTCACCCAGTCCCAGCATGGCTCCATGGCACAGAGGGAGGGAGTCCTGACTGTGACCTACAAGACCATATTGAGATTAGTGGTCCAGCACTGGAGAAGCCAGACAGGGAGAGGTAGTGGGAGGAGTGAATGGGCATGTCCTGTTTGCCTCTATCAGGGGAGGGAGGTTGCATGCACACAGGATAGTGGGATTTCCCTGGTGGAGACCAGAGGCAACCATCGCTCATGCCATGACTAGGAGTAGGGATGCTTGGAGGGAATACCCCTTGTGGAAGTGAGGTGATGTCCGCTGTGGAAAACCACTGCATGTCCTTCCACTGTACCTTAGCAGATATGTGTGAGGTTAAGAACAGTGTGAAAAGTAAAAACCTTCAAACCAACCCTAATGGCTGCATGCATGATACTCTCTCCCTTCTCAAATGGCTCTTGCATGTTATGAGACAACTGGGATAATTAGATGAGAGAGGATCTGATCAATGGCTGGGAGGCAGTCAGAGTAAAAAACTGTTAAAAAAGTCATCAATCCCAATGCCAAGCAGGTAATTTACAATTAATAAAGATAACATTTATCACACTCCTGACATACCATTCAGGTAATATACATGCCAGACACAAAATAAGCTATAAAGAAGCAATCATCTAAGCAACTGAGTACAGAATTTAAGTCAGTGTAGTCCAGTCATACTAACTGCAGATCAGTACTTGTAGGAAACGTACATCAGGACTGCAAGTATGCACACTCATCTGTAAATATAAATGCATGTGTATACAAAACACAAAGACAATGATGGCACATAGCTAATGCCTGGACAGCAGCACAATGTCCAGCATCTTTTTACAGGATGGCAACAACCTAAGGAAAATACAGAATACTATAACCTTGTCCAATGCCTTTATCTTCTGAATCACTATTGAGAACTAAGGTCAGGACCATTAGCCTAGTACACATCTATGAACCTATTGCCAGCATATGCATAGCCTAACACTGACATGTGAAACACTAAGGTATATGTTAGCCATTATGAATACTGCACAAACAGGTACAAAGTGTTTAAACTTAGCAACAACACTATGTTGTATGCACTTCAAGAGACTATGGGCAATGTATCCTGAAACAAGTAGGATGTCTACATTACATATTACAATATTCTCCATTTTGAGATTTGTACCTATAAGGAAAGGATTCGCTGTATGAGTCTGACCTAATACATGTATTTAAATGGGCCTTTTCCCTATAGCTAACTCTAAACTTTGTTTAAACAGCACCTATGCCAAAGATGGTTCTGTTCTTCCTGCTCACCTGGCTAGCTCTACTCAGATTACTCTTCTCCAAAGTTTATTGCCATGTAGCCTTCCCATCATTTGTACCTTATTGCTCCTCCTCATACTGAACTAATTTCTTAAACTCTTATGCTTCCTCCTTCTCTCACACCCCACCACTAATGACAGCTCCTACTCTGTCCATTTATTCTCCTGCTCATTTCCATAATTTCTCCTTTTGTATAGCTCTTAGCATCAAATTTTAAGGTACATTACTACTTGTCTGTCTGTACATTATTACTAACCTCAAAAACACCTTACTTTGATCTCTTCCCTGCAGCCATTATGCTACAAATACATTAACTTTTGCTGTATTTTATTTTTATATTCAATAATTAGCCAATGTATGAGAATGTCTCTCTTGTTTTTGTGTTAAAATACTATGTTCATGTACAAAATATTTAAAAATCATATAAATAAGTTCATGTAAAGATGCTTTATCCTACAATTATAAATGGGTATCGTGTGTAACTTAAATGTGGAGCTTTTCTCCCTGGATGTCTGCAGAAAATAGGTTTTTACCCAGTTGGACTTTTCCAAGTTAAAAACAACAAATAAAGAAATAATAACCATTGCAAAGAGAAGAAATTGTATTCACATATGAAATTAACCACAAACCCATTGATTTGCCTTTGTCATAGAGTAATAGACCTCCATATACCCTTGATGCATGGCTGGAATGTATGTCCTCCTTGGCCAGGGTCATGTTATACAGTTGCTTCCAGGTCTTTCCTCAAACAGCAGTCCTATAGGTGGATGAAACCAACCCCCTTCCAGATAGCAAGCATATGCTACTGTCTCACTTGTCATCCTGGCTGGCCCCTCCAACTTCCCTGGACACTGCTTGAATTCAGGTCATCTAAAGTACACCCAGGGCTCTAATATCTAAGCCAAAGAGCTGGCTGGCCATTTCATTATTTTAATAAAGATCGACTGTCTAGAATATTTACTCATCTGCAAATATAAATGCATGTGTATACAAAACACACAGACAATGATGGCACAAAGCTAATGCCTGGACAGCAGCACAATGTCCAGCATCTATTTACAGGATGGCAACAACTTAAGGAAAATACAGAATACTATAACCTTGTCCAATGCCTTTATCTTCTGAATCACTATTGAGAACTAAGGTCAGGTGGCACTATGCCAGGGAAATCCTATGGCTAGGCTTGTAAAGGCCCCAGGGCCATTAGCCTAGTACACATCTATGAACCTATTGCCAGCACATGCATAGCCTAACACTGACATTTGAAATACTAAGGTATATGTTAGCCATTATGAATACTGCACAAACACGTACAAAGTGTTTAAACTTAGCAACAACACTATGGTGTATGCACCTCAACAGACTATAGGCAATGTATCCCGCAACAACCAGGATGTCATCTAAAGTACACCCAGGGCTCTAATATCTAAGCTAAAGAGCTGGCTGACCATTTCATTATTTTAATAAAGATCGACTGTCTAGAATTTTTTACTTTTAAGCAAAATATAAGCAGTTATATGTCAGGATGGATATTAATGTTTTCAGTCCTTAGTAAAACCTCAGTCTGAATTTTTTACAAATGGCATCATTGTGTTAATGTGTTGTTTATTTAAATTATATATATGTATGTACATACATTCACACACACACACACAAGAAAAAAGTTAGGCTGTGTGGATAAACAGTGCTCAAGCAATGAACCAAAATAAAAGTAAAAAATATATTGAGCACTGATTCACGGCATATTATACACTTTGCCAGTACAGATCTTTTACTTTAATGACTTATAAGGACCACTTGAATCACTCATTTCTTTAATATACTGCACCTGCTTAACTAACCTCCTATTTCTTTCTCTTCCACCCAGAATAATAACTACCATATCTGTCACATACATTCTTTAATCCTATTACTAATTTTGATGCTACTCTTTTCCTTAATGAAGACTGTCCCAATCATCCTCTAATCTTTTAGGCAAGAATACGTTTTCATAAGCTGCACCACGATGCAGCGGGACAAAGTTCAAACTACATTCCAGGTGACCATGTTTAATCAGCAGCTCAGTTTTCTGAGGAGCAGCAATAAAAGGCCAGGCATGCTTATCTTGGGAGGAAGGCACACATATGGACATTCCTTTTATTAGATCTATGGCAGAGGCTGGGGACATATGGGGGGTGTTGTCTGGGGACATTGGCTGAAAGCAGGATGAAACATTGCATGTCCCCTTTGAATGACTGGCCATCTAACCTTGTGTGTGTGCGTGTGTGTGTGTGTGTGTGTGTCTGGAGTAACAGGAAAGTTAGGGCATAAGAAAACTCCCCCCAACAGCAATATGACACTATAGTTGAATGTCTTAATCTCCTCAGCAGCCGAGTATAGATTGAAATAAATCTGGGAACAATGAGAGTCTGGTACACCCAGTGGGCAAGGAGAGGCATTGGTGGCAGTTGATGGGCAACTGCAGAGTACAGTGCAGAACAAACAAACAAAAAATACCTTTTCATAAATCCCACTTAGTCCTGTATTTTCAAATCATGTTTTTTTTTACTCTTATATATCTCTTTTTCGGAATGAACATACATGTTTGAGCTCTGTATATTGCTTTATGGCACTTAAATGTTTCTGTCATTTCCCTCTTCTGCCTCCCTTCTCAAAGACTGTGTAGGCTTTGTGTATATAACTTCCCATGAAGATTACGCTTCATCACTGCTGCCTTCTTCTACGATTGCTCTATCTCACATCCTTGTGAAGTTTCCAGAAGAGGGTACTATACATCAAATAAGGTCTTAAAAACTGACAACAGACAGGGTGAATTTCTTGTTTGCTTTTGGTGATGACTTTTCCCATACATGCAAGTACTTTGTATAGCTTTTTTGGGTAGACTATATTTAACTTACTTTATATTACTGGGGGTGCTTAGACATCCCTGTTTGATATGCTACATCTATATCAGATTTAATTTATTTTCATTTTGCATCTAATTTGGTAAGAGTAGAAAGTGTTGATGTGGCACAACAGAAGATGGACATTTTTGCTTTATTAACATGAATGGAGAAAATGTAAATTTCTCCTTATTCTTTTGCTAGTTCTAAACTCTGTACTGGGGAGTCGAGGTTTACTGTTTTGCCATCTCTGTCCAGCCCATAAAGCTTTGTCTGAAGCTTTTAACAAGTGCCCTAAAAAGGGTATTCATGAAAGAGATGCCTCTCAACTAAAAATGGAATGAAAATCTACCACAAAGAATGAAATGTTCATTAAGAATCCAGAACTTATCAAGTTATACTGTTGACAGAAAAACTGGCTGAGCTGTATAGGTTAACCGCTCTTCACTTGCAAAAGTTTTTAATTGTCTGTCTTTCCCAGGCAAGTAAATATACGGACCTCACATGAAAATTATTTTCAACCTTTTTCTGCATGCTGTGGATTAGAACCAGTGACCTTGCGATAAAGATCACCTTGAGCAACTTCCAGGTGACTAAATTGTGCAGTTTTTCGGCAACATGCTTACTTACAACAGCAACAAAAACTTACTTCCCACATCTCAGTCCACTTTTAGCTGATGATTTAACAACATAATGCAGTAAATATGTAATGTGCAGTGATACCAATGTAGAGCTGTTTTTACATCTAGAAAGTTTTAGGAGGTTACCTTAAGCTTCGCACTTGTAAAATTGTTATTTTCCATGTACTGCATGGAAATCTGTACCACTGACAGAAAACACATTACCTAAAACTAGTTTCTGCAAGAGCACCTGAATGAAAGCACTTTCAGATTAAATTTATTTATGCATTTTTATACAGTGATAAGTTTGTTTCAGTCAAAATGACTGCATTCCAAGTTAAGGTATGTAGGTACTGAGTTATGGTGGTAAATGCACAGCATGGTGAGTTCAACAGTAACGTTTTTAATTTTATCTAACAATGTTAACATTTTAGTGTCACATAAAATTTGCTAATGATATATATTTCGACATTCCTTTGTAATGATCTGATTACTTGTCACAATTTGAATAAACTGCACAATTGATCCATACTAAATAATTACATTCCAAACAAAACGAAGGAGATCTCACTATTCAGTCATACCAGATATTTCATTTAACGGGTATGTGTTTAAAAAAATGTAGTACTGTCATATAATAGCAAATTCCAATAAGTGAAAAGGGAAACTAACCACAGTAACACATTGATATGAGGTTTTGCACATGTAATAGTTTTAGCCTGAAAAAAAATCACACTGCCAAGTTTGCATGCATTAATGATCTGTCCTGGAAGACAAGGCTAGAAAGTTATATATTAACTTGAAGAGAGGGTAGAAATAATGTATTGCATATTTATGCAGTTATTCATATTTTGACAAACTCACTATTAATTATTGTTTCAAGTCTCTATGGCATGAAGCCAACCTTATTTTGTGTTTGCATTTGATGTGCACATACTCCTCTGACACATTTTTATAGGTAAGGCTCTTACCTTTATTAGTGCTAATCAGAGGTGGTGAAAGTACTTCACTTTCAGGGTTAGGAGACAGTGGCTTGTTATGTTCAATGTCTGCTTTCTCAGCTGATTCTTCATTTTCAAGTTTAGGAGATGGGGATTTTCTGTGTTCACTGTCTATTTTTCCTGCTGTTTCTTCAGCAGCAGAGACCTCCTCTGTTCCAGAGTCATTCTTAATAGCTTCTTCCATCTGGCTGCAGTAGATGTAAACTATACAGATATTGCAAAGTCCTTATGTACTCAGGAGAAATTCTTAGCTTAAAGGGTAAAGATGGCTTGGGTCCATCAGTGGTCAACAATTTCACAATGCTCAAGATAATTTGTAGTTATAAAGTAGCATAATGCATTTTCACGTGCAAGCTTTCTGCTATTTAGAAAATGCATTTATTAAGTTCTTTTCTCAAGCTTCCTGTTCCTCTAAGTTTTGTTAGACAGTCAACATGTACATCTTTGTTTAGAATAACTCAAATAAAATAAAAAAATGTCCTCCTGCTACAACTCACTGATGCTTCCAGTGTGCTTGTCTCACTGTTTTCCTTAGTTTAGTGCCAGTGTTTGGGTGTTGCCATAGTAACACCTGCAGCATGGTCACTGGTGATTTAAGCGTGTAACTCACCCAACCAGCTTCTTAAAATTTGCACCTCTGGAGTTTTTCCAAGCAATGGTTTGTATTTGTCTTTCTCTGTCACTCTGTCTGGAATGAAAATTAATGACTCTAAACCCTGAGAGGTTAGTGACACCAAGTTTTGTTCCTCTGTTGCTTGGGGACAACAACATATAGTGAAATCTCATTGACATTTAAAAGAACTACTATTTAGCTGTATCCCAGCAATCTATTTCTTTTTAGAGCAGTACCCCAGGGTGACCTTGCATAGTGCATAAGCACATTAGTCTAATATGAAAAGTTGCTGTGGGTTGCCACTGTTACTTAGTTATTGACGCAAACACATCTTTGTTTACATATGTTATTGTTCTTTTAAGCACAATATAAAAGCCTGTATGGTCACAAAATACAATAAGCTGTCATTTACTGTTGAAATAATAACTGCAAATAAAAGCAGTTCTAAAACTCGATTGTCTGATTATTATAATTAACATAGGATTATTTAAATAAGAACAGTGAGGGGGAAAAAGGGAATTAGTTATGAAAATGTTTTGTAGTACTCCATAGTAATTGACCTGAAGAATAAAAATTATTTATTCGTTTGATTGTTAGATGAATTTACCATGAAAGTTACTGATTATTTTCATAGTCTGGCAAGGAATTCTATGAATACCTAATATAGTTTATGTTTGCATAAAGCCATAATTGTTACACTTCTATCACTGCTTTCCAGTCAAGGTGAGTCCTAAAAACTACAGTACACACTTTTTTTATAGAGTAAATACAGTGGCTCTGTCAGTCTGAAAACAGTGAACATGTAATAAATTGCAAGATGTTGAGTGTCACATTATAACGTTTCAAATACCTTACAGTTTTGGGATATTGTGTTACTACTTGTATAATTATACTGTTAAAATCAAAAGCAAAGCTTGCCATCATTTGTCCCTTCATCCTTTATATTGTAAATGTGTCTAGGCATATTTTGTATCTATCAAACTATAGCCATTGACCAATTAAAACTAAGTACATTTGTATTACTTTGCTTACAAAGAATCTGCAGACCCTTTATCTGTACCTTTCCTTATTAGGCACAAGTTCTGATTTTTCATGTTAAAACTTTTTATGCTGGCAATATTCATGATGGCAGTAGTCACATTGGCAGTGAAAGAAAATTAAAGACAGTCCTAGCCTGTCAGTCTCTTTTTTGAAACAAGATGGATTCCAAAAAGAGAAAATATTATGCATACACTAATCATTTTTCCACTTCTCCCTTCACATTGTCTACTGGCAGAGTGAAAAATGCCAGCTTAAGTGAAAGTGAGGGAAATGTTTTGGACCTAGTGCCTATAATTTATTTATTTACTTACTTATTTTTGTTTACCAGGGTAGTAAATAGATTAATATTTATCAAGTTCAGGCTCAGCATGAGTTATTGTGGATGATTAATGTAGGTGAATATGGCCCCCACACATCCAAATGTACTTATTTTATTTTATCTTATTTTATTTCAGTTTGATAACCAGGTAGTTAGACTGGACAATGTGACCTTAGTCAGCCATGACCCATGCCCATATGGGAGTAAAATGACAACCTTATGCAAGAGATGGTCATAAATGTGAGAATATTACAGAAGAGATCATACACCATTATACCATGGTATCCATATGATAGCAAGAACATGCTACGTAATCAGTAATAGTATATATATATATATATATATATATATATATATATATATATATATATATATATGTTTCACTACAGTTTAGCAAATGTATGTCTGATAAATGAAGGGGTGATTCAAATTGCCAAACTTTTAGAAACTGAGATGTGTTTGACAGAAAAAGGCACATCGGGGTTGGGCAGAGATGTGTGTTTGTGCATGTGTTTGGGAGTAAGGGTTATGGTAATAGGTAAGTGCATAGCTGTAGTGTTTGTATGTGTGAGTGCATGCAGGTTAGGAGTAGGGAATAGATATGGTGTTGTGGGTATGTGTTGGTACGTGTGCGAGTCTGTGCCTGTCTTGTTTAGTGGTACTTCTATGGAAAAGGGTGTATTTTTTAAGGTACTGTGTAGGGTTAGGGTTACTGGGAGGGTTAGAATTATCATACCTTACTAAGGTGGTGCAGGGGGAGGTGAGGACAAACATGGATTTAACATTATGTAGGGGTTTGTGTAAAGATCACAAAAGGAAATTGTTTTTCTTTTGCAATCTTTTACAGGCAGGTTCAGTGATTAGAGATTTTAGACTTATTTGAATAATGTTTGAAATTATTTTGCCAGTAGTTTGTATCTGGTATTAGATAACTTTGATCATTTATACAACTATGTGTATATCCATATATATATATATATATATATATATATATATATATATATATATATATACACACACACATATATGTGTATATATATATATATATATATATATATATATATATATATATATATATACACACACACACAGGGGATAGATATTGATATAGATATATAAAATAACATTATATGGTGGAATAGTTCATTGATCATTTTTCTGTTATAATATCTTTTCCTCGTTTTTAGACAGTGACTTCTCTATTACTTCTGAGGTAGTTAAATGTATCAACTTTCTCTAAATGTTTCAATTTGTTACTTATGTACTCAGCTGTCATCTGAGTTTTGATATAAATCTGTAGCTTATTCCAAGAGACCGGGTTTATATCAGAGAAGACTTTTTTCACCTATCACTTAGTGAGTTTTATTGGTATGTCTACCAGAGTAGGACATCAGGAACCAAGAAACAGTTTGATATAACTGCCTATGTTGTGAAAAATGACCTGGCAGTAAAGAGGAAGAGAATAACAGCAGTAGTAGATGTAAATCTACACAGCTGACAAAGGGGAGTAACAAATGTTTCAAGGCAAGGTGCCACAAAGAGGTCTCTGTTGACCTAGGGAAGAGTTGAAACAAAAACAGCCTGGGTTCTAAAAATAAGATAGTTATCCTTGATAAAAGGATTAGATGCTGTGAGTTTTGTATATTATATAAAATGTACAAAATATAATCATATAGATATGCAAAATACAAAAATCTGCACTTTCATCAGTTAAGGTTAGATTGGCTACAGGCAGGATCTATAATGACAGTATAGACTGCAAAGCTTCTGTACACAATGAAAATTGTATCAACTTCTGTTTTAATATCTCGCAGTATAACAATGTCTGCCTCATATTTTCATAGAGTCACTAACTACATACCTACAATACACTACATACATTGGCAATAACAATATGCAACAAATATATATATATATATATATATATATATATATATATGTTAAACAATGCAACACACAAAAAAAGAAGTTATGTACTTACCATAAAGTTCCATGTGATGTGTTCATCTCGCCTTTGTTCTTACACACGGGTTCGGAGCCGATCATCGGCTCCGAATCGGCCGCATCGCAAAGCTCTGCATCTTAGAGAAGCTCGAGACCAGACTATATCCCATAATCCTCCCTGCTATTCCTCAGATCTAGTTTACGAGAAACCAGACCGCTAACCCTCACCTTGGTGCAAGACACACACATTCACATGGATATCCATGAATATCATCTGACTATAATAAGTAATGCCTATGGGCGGTGAACTACATCCTAATGAGGACACAGACCAATGAACCCTAGAAAGAAATAAGAAAAATCCCGACCAGACTCTAGTCTTACCTGTTCTTCCATAACATGTGAAGGGGGGGAAGGGAGGGAATGTAAGAACAAAGGCGAGATAAACACATCACATGGAACGTTATGGTAAGTACATAACTTCTTTATGTGAAAGTGCTCAATCTCGCCATTTGTTCTTACACACGGGTAGCGTCCCTAGCTCCGTCACCCTGGGTGACTCATGGAAGAACGTTCCTGAGCACAGTGGAACCAAAGGATGTCCTGTCCTTGGAGGTCCTGTAAACCTTATAATGAGTGATAAATGTATGAGGTTTAGCCCAGGTAGCTGCTGCACAAATCGTGTCCAAAGGTAAGCGAGCTGCATGAGCCAAGGAAGTGGACACGGACCTGGTAGAATGAGCCTTAGGCTTGAAAGGTAATGACTGATTCTTAATAGAGTACCCAAATGCTATACAATCGGAAAGCCATTTAGATAAGGTACGTTTCATGACTGCCATACCCTTTTTGTTGTCTGCAAACAAGACAAACAGCTGATCTGACTTTCTGTGATCTTTAGTCCTGTCCAGATAAAACCTTAGCTGCCTATGAACATCCAACTTGTGCAGCATATACTCCAGTTTGTTTGTATGATTCTTGAAAAACGTGGGGAGCTCTATGGATTGGTTGATATTTAGGACAGAACATACCTTGGGGAGGAATGACGGGTTTGTGCGCAAAGAGACTCTATCTGGGTGAAAGATCAAGTATGGTGGCCTGACTGACAATGCTTGTAGCTCTGATACTCTTCGAGCTGAAGTGACCGCCACGAGAAATAGTGTCTTCCACAATAAGAACTTTAGGAGGCAGGATGAAGCCAGTTCGAAGGGAGGTAACATCAGTTGTGACAATAATAAGTTCAAATTCCATGGGAAAAAAGGTTCCCGAATGGGTGGATGAAGGTGGAAGGTTCCTTTCATAAAAGCCTTGCAAAGCCTGTGAGACATAATAGAAGAGCCCCCCTCACCAATATGAAAGTTAGATATAGCCGCCAACTGTACTCTCAAGGTGGAAGTTGAGGCCCCTTCATGAAAGAGTATTGATAAGAATTCCAGAACTTTGTGTAGTGGAGCTACCAAGGGATCTATGTGTTGGCTTGACGCCCAACATACGAAGCATTTCCATTTGCTTCTGTTAAGCCTTCTGGTGGAGGCTTTATGAGAGGCAACCAGAATGTGTTGAACTGCTGGAGAAAGAAGATCTGACCTGGCTAGAGAGGGAAGCGGAGCAGCCAAGCTGTCAGTTTGAGGGATTGGAAAGATGGGTGAGGAACTCCCGACGAATGAGTCAGTAGATCTTGTACTGGGTCCAGAATCCAAGGTTCCTCCTTTTGATGGGCTCGAAGAAAGGGAAACCATATCTGCCGAGGCCAGAATGGAGCTATGAGTATTATTGTCCTTTCCAGGTTCCTGGCTTTCTGTAGAAATTTGGGAATCAACGGGGTAGGAGGGAATGCATACAGGAGACCCGGGGGCCAATCGTGCACCAGTGAGTCCCTGGGAACATCCCCCGGAGGGGGTAGAAGGGCAAAGTAGCTTCTGCATTTGGCATTCAACGGGGATGCAAACAGATCGCAGCAAGGCTGGCCCCATCTGCGGAAGATCCTTTCCGCCACCTGTGGATTGAGGGACCACTCGTGAGGTAACAGGATGGCTCTGCTCAACCTGTCCGCAATGACGTTGGATGACCCTGGGATATGCATTGCCACTAGAAAGCGACCCGTGGACTCTGCCCATTGCCAAATTCTCATGGCCTCTCTGCATAATGGGTAAGACTTGGTTCCCCCTTGCTTGTTTATGTACCGGACCACAGACATGTTGTCCGTCTGAACTGCCACTGTTCCCAGAAGTAAGAGAGCTTGGAAGTGTTGCAACGCTAGGAACACCACCCTCAACTCCAGAACATTTATGTGCAGGTTGTACTCTATGTTGGACCATTCCCCTTGGACTGTTCTTCCCTGAAAAAGTCCCCCCCACCCTATCAGAGAAGCATCCGTGGTTATTGTGGCCGTCGGGTTGGGTAGGACAAACGGACGACCCATTGTGAGGTCCTGACTGTTTACCCACCATGAAAGATCTCGTTTGCAAGAGTTTGTTATTAGTATCTCGTGCGATAAGGGTACCTGCTGGAACGACCATTGCACGAAAAGCAGCCATTGGAGGACCCTAATGTGCAATCTCCCCATGAGAACTGCAATCAGAGACGCTGCCATTAGTCCCAGAACTTTTAACACTAGCCTGGCTGGGGCTTTCCTGTTCTGAAGAAGAAGAACCTGTTCTTTGAGGGCTGACGCCCTTAGTGGAGGAAGCTTTAACAGTGTTAACCGTGTATCTAGGTCTGCTCCGATGAATGAGATATGCTGTGAGGGCGATAAGGCAGATTTTTCGAAAGTGATTGAAATTCCTAAGTGGGAACAAAGGTCGACTGTGTAGTCTCTGGCTTGAACAAGACGATGCCTGGTGGTGGCGGTGAGGAGCCAGTCATCCAAATACGGAAACACCCAGAATCCTTGTTGTCTCGCCACTACTGCCATGCATTTGGTGAATACCCTGGGGGCTGAGGTGAGTCCAAAGGGCAGAGCTCGAAATTGAAAATGACTGGCTCCAAGCCGGAAGCACAGGTGATCTCTGGACGGCCTGGCCATTTTGATGTGGTAGTACGCGTCCTTGAGATCTATCGAGCACATCCAATCATCCTTCTGTAAGAAGGGAAGGATCGACTGTAGCGTGACCATCCAGAACTTTTCCTTCCTTATGAAGGTGTTGAGATTGCTGAGATCCAAAATCGGTCTCCAGTCCCCTGTCTTCTTTGGAACTAAAAAGAACCTTGCCATGGGACGGGATGGTGTCCCGGCTGTGTGCTCATGAACTCAACGAGGGAATTAAAACCCAAGTTAGGTTAGGACAGTTTAATCTTAGCCTCAGGATACATCCTTATCTGCTACATCACAAGATGGGTTGCAAACTGGCTAAGTGACAGAACCCACAGGGTCAAGTTTTGCTGGAGCCATGTCAGCTCAAAGCCTGTCACAAGTGGTGTCTACCATATAGGTGGCAATCCACTGAGCACAGCTATATCACCCACCTGAGAACTCCAGCTCTATTCAGTCTCTCTGGCCTTGTTCAAGAGGAATCTTGTGTGGATGGATGGAGATTGCAGATATGGGATTACTTCAGTGTCACTGCTTGACAGAGGTATGAACCTATGAACCTATGAGTAAGTTCCGGATCCTCTTTGGTCCACTGGGACTGGCTGGATGACTCTTTTTTCGAGCAGCTTTGAAATTTCTACAGCTTCTGGACCTCGGAGATGGGGTGGCACATCTGGAAGTCTCTTTTGTTGAGGTGGTGTGGACGTAAAAGGAATTATGTATCCTCTGGTTACTATGCTTTTTATAACAACACACGAATCACTAAAAACTCTAATATTTAATAAGAAGCTTTCGGATTATCCACCCTTCATCAGCATATAAAAACAGTGAACAGGATTTGGTAGGTTGACTGTATCATGTGACTCTAATTGAACCTCTATTTAAAACTTGAAAAAGTTCACTGTTTTTATATGCTGATGAAGGGTGGATAACCCGAAAGCTTCTTATTAAATATTAGCGTTTTAGTGATTCGTGTGTTGTTATACAAATTCTGCAGTGTGGTAAAGAGTTTTTCTAGTAATAGTTTCACTTTTGTGATACTATAAACGCTGATTTAGGAGGGAGATTCAGCCAGCCTACTTTACAATTCATGTGGTGACGAGATGAATCCATCAATCAAAAGACTTTTGTACAAGACCAACAATCCCTTATTACAATCAAATGTTACTGTAACCCAGGAGGTAAACGCTGACCAGAATCTGGGTGAATTTAGCAATTTATTAAATGCACTAGAGAAAAATGTTAACTCATATAAACAGCTCCAATGGCAGCATTTAAGCTTTTTAGCTTATTTGGAGCTGGGTGTAATACCGCGTGGACTACGCATTCTAAAAATGCCTTCCTATGGTAATACCCATCAAGAGTTATTAATACAGTGGCAGCAGCTAAACCTTGAATTAAGTGCTAACTACATGAAATTAATGAATAAATTCTTTGAAGGTATAGAAAAGGACCTAATAGATGAAATTGAAAAACTGGAAAAAGAAGTACTGAGTAAGTTAACATCTGATAATTTTAATGAGCAATATCAAGCATTTTTGGATCGTGTGCAAACGTAGGTTAGACAGTAGACTTGAAAAGAAGAAGTACAAACTGCAACGCGATTTGACCGATTTCAAAAATGGCCATATTTTTTCATGGCCGAGAACTGAGTATAAACTAAATATTATCACTAATACTCAAGGTGTAGTTGGCACAAGAGGTAAAGGAACTGTCCCTAAGAGCTTGGATCAGCTTGATGAATTTGAATTACCGCTGACGCCTGTAGGACTCTCGACCAATTAGAATGTACGTGCACCGAGTTCCGCATGTGCTCCATGCAGTCAGCATGGGCAGGAATCCTCTTTGAAAATTGTAATTGAAACAGAGAAAGCAGTTGAACATGGTGTGTCTAATATTCAGGCGATTGTGGACGAACATTCGCAGACAAGGTCTAAAATAGACACAAAAGAGAGAAGTAAACAGATGGAAATATCTTCTTTTTTGCCCTTTCGTCTGAAACAACCAGAAAAGGTAACAATACAACACAAACAGCCATTTGAGAAGCGTCCATTACAGAAGCAGATTCAACAAGTGACGCCGGGAATGAAAAGGAAAAACAGCAGTCCGCTGGTACCCAACAAGAATGTACGCCGTTGAGAGGGACAATAAGTTTAATAAAAGGTACTGTAAATTTATCAGATCAGCAGTTAACTGACCATTTTGATCTGCTAGGAAATGGTTTGAAGTTTACTCCATTTGCTAGAGACAGCATTGTAAAGGCAATTACTGATGCTAAGCTGTTCACCAGAAGCTTAACATTAAAACTGATTTTCAAGCAAAATGTTGAAGATAATCATAGTTGTAAAAAATTGAGCACATTTATACCACAGCTCTGTCCAGTAGTATCAGCATTTCTATGTATAGTTGAGAAGGAACTTGGGTTATTATATGCAAAACGACATAAAAAGGAAAGCTTTAATCTATCCTATAAAGAGTATATAGCCCTTAAGTATTTGAAAGAGAATGATAATATTATTATTAAACAAGCGGATAAAGGTGGGGCAACTGTGGTAATGAATAAAATAGATTATATGTATAAGTTTAAACATTTTCTGGCAGATCCATTAACATTTAAACAAATAACATTCATAGAAATAAAAAACTATATTTCAGAAGTGAATATGATCATCTATGATATGCAATTAAATCAAGATATAACAATTGATCTGTTCAACTATTTTACAGTACCTTGCCCTAAGACACCACAAATATATGGGAGTCCTAAAATCCATAAATCCTTAGAAGATCCACCTTTGAGGCCTATAGTCTCAGGCAAAGGATGGATAACGGTACCTATATCCAAGTATTTGCAGAAGAAACTAAGTATTTATCAAAATGTACTAGTATCATAAAAGACACAACACATTTTCTGGAAAAGCTTTCTAAATGGTACGAACAAAGAAATAATTTTAATTTCTTGCTCGTGACTCTGGATATAACTTCTTTATTTACAGTCATTCTGATAGACTATGGTGTGGAAGCAGTAAGAAGTTTTCTTTGTACAGAAACAGAATTACAATCTAGAGAAATAGAGAATACCTGTATGCTTTTAGAAGTGGTTCTGACAAAAAATGTGTTTATTTTTGATAGCATTCCTTAACTGCAAACTACTGGAGTAGCCATGGGCACACCAGTAGCAAATACATTTGCGAACTTGGTGCTCTATCAATGGGAAAAGGAGTATATATTGAGTGATTATAATGAGCTTAACAGCAAAGTAAAGTCATACTGTAGGTTTGTGAATGACTGTTTTTTTGTCTGGAATGGCACTGATATAGAGTTGAAAAGTTATGTTATATATCTAAATACAACTACGAGTTTTTTGAAGTTTAAAATGGTTTCATCACCTGAAAACATTGTATTTTTCAATGTGAACATATACAAGAAACAAGATAAATTAGAAACCATGATCTATAGGAAAGAGGTGCATGCAAATAGGTACTTAAAAAGAAACAGCATGCATGCACCCCATACATTTAAAGGTATTCTTAAATCACAATTAATAAGAGTTAGCAAACTGAATACTGAAGAGAATAACTTTATAGATCAAGCAAACTTAATGAAGGATGAATTTATTAGGAATGGTTACCCTATACACAGTATAAATACTATATATGATGAGGTTCTTTCAGGCAGGAAAGATAAATATAAGCCTATTTCTGGTAAGGATCCAATGTTACTAGTACAAGGTACGCATGAAAATATTGATAAGAATATAGTAAGATATGTGACTACATTTAATGGCAACACAAAAGACGTTTGTGATATCATAGGAAAAAAATGGATAATCTTATTAGCAATGCCAGAACTAAAGGATTTGATAGGTCCAAAACCAAAATTTGCTTTTAGGAATGAGGAGACCTTAAAACAAATGCTGTGCTATAAAGACTTTAAGAATAAGGACATAGTAACTCATGGTAAAAAAGGAACATATAAATACTTTAATTGCACCTGTTGCATGGATATTTTTGATAAAGGTGATGACTTTCAGCATCCAGTAACAAAAGAAAGGTTTATATTTAATTGTTCAGTAAATTGTAATATGACAAAGCTAGTATATCTAGCAACATGCACAATGTGCACGGCATTTTATATAGGAAAAACTATGAGAAAATTAAAAGACCGTAAAATTGAACACAAGTCAGAAATAAAGAGGAAAGTAATAAATAATGGTCTTTGTAAACATATTATGGACTTCAGTACACACACATTTAGATTTAGGGGTATAAATGTCGTAAGTATGAATCCAAGAGGGGGTGATGTAAATAATGAACTTGAACTGACAGAATATGAATGGATTATCAAGTTGCAAGCAGACTCACCACCAGGCTTAAATACTACTGTTAGTTTAAAGCCGATACTGGTAAAAAGACAGAGAGATAATATTTGATGGAAATTTTATGACCTTTCTACATTTTGTATATGGGTCTATTTTTGTGTATAGTTTTGCATTTTATTTTACACTGACATCATATGGTATTTTTATATATATGTTTATATATAAAGCAAATAGAAATTAGTCATTACTAAGTTTTAATTGTTTTAATTGTTATTAAATGAACAGGATTTGGTAGGCTGACTGTATCATGTGACTCTAATTGAACCTCTATTTAAAACTTGAAAAAGTTCACTGTTTTTATATGCTGATGAAGGGTGGATAACCCGAAAGCTTCTTATTAAATATTAGCGTTTTTAGTGATTCATGTGTTGTTATACAAATTCTGCAGTGTGGTAAAGAGTGTTTCTAGTACTATGCTTTTTACCCAAGAATCCGAAGTAAGATTTAGCCAGGCCTGTGGGTATAAAGTCAAGCGACCCCCGACCGCCTCCAGAGTAGGACAGTCGGGCCTCCATTCAGGAGTGCTGGAAGGGCTTCCCAGAGACTGTATCCCTGTCGCCCTGATTTTGCGGACCCCCTCTGCCACCAGGGCGGCGTCTTCCATTTCTTCCCCCTCCTCTGCCTCTGGAGGGGGCATCACCCTGTGTGGCTTGGAAAGATCCCTGAGTCTTACGGAACCACATTTTTCCGCCTCGTTGCCCTTTGGGGTACGGTCTAGATGGAGCGGAAAAACGGACCCCAACAGCAGACAGGGTCTTCCCCTCTTGCTCACACCGAGTTAGAGTCTCCTTTACTTTGGGCCCAAAGAGTGTGGCACCATCAAAGGGGGCATTGGCAAAGGAAGACTTGAAGGCTTCCGCAAAGGAGCACAGCCGCATCCAAGATTGTCTACGGAGAGCAATTGCTGAAGCTGCAGTTCTACTCGATCCTTCAGCCGCATATGAGATGAGCCTCATGGATGAGTTTACTATTGAAGTAAGGGTGTTGAGTTGTGCTGTCACCTTATCTGAGACAGCAGAATCTGTGTTACCCTGGAGGGTATCTCCCAGTTCCTTAATGAGATCCCTCTGTAGACGTGTAAAATGTGTCAAATAGTTTAGCGAATGCATGGAAAAAGTCGCTAAACTAAAAACGCGCTTCCCATATCTGTCCATAGTCCTAGAATCCTTATTAGGAGGATGAAAAGAAGAGGAAGACTCAGACATTTCCTTCTTCGTAGCCGCCGCCACCACCATAGAGTCGACTGGAACTCCTTTAGTGAGATAGGCCTTATCCTGGGGGGCCGTGATAAATTTGTTTGGTTTTCGGGGGACCGGTTCCACTGTGTCCGGTGTTTCCCATGCCCTTCGCGCGATCAAGTCCATCAATTCATCGAAGGGCAGGGTCACCCAGGAGGTAAAAGGTTGAGCCCCAAAAGCCTTCAGCAACACCGACTCGTCCTCAGTGGGGGCTAGGGACTGCCAATCACCCCTCTGTTTCAAGATCTCCAGGATGTCTGCAAATGACACATCCTCAGAGGGGGGATCGTGGGGACCCCTCTGCCTCATCCAAATCGGTGTCAGACGTTAGAGGTTCCTGTGGGGAATCAATGTGCTTCCTCTTGCACAATCTCTTCCTCGGAACCTCATCAGAGGGGGCTTCTGGTGAGGCCTCCGAGGAACAGGGAGCACCCTCTGGGGCTGGCTGAGGCAATGGGGCTCTACGCTTAGGGTGAATCGTGGGAGCAGAAACAGAAAGCGGCCCTTTAGGGGAAGGAGAAGATGCCTCCAATGAAGTAGTTGTCTGAGCAGACAATACCTTCCTCATAAGGTCGAAAGTCCCCGAGCCCCAGGCCGAGGACTCCTCCGGTTCCCAAGAACGCGGAAGCATCACCGACACCGGAACCGTGGGCTCCAACCTGGAAGTCGGAGCCGAACCAATCTGCTCCGAGGCCCCGAGAGGGAGAGTCTGCACCGAAAATTCGGTACGACTCTCGGTCCCGGAACCAAGGGGCGATCGTCGGCTCCGCAACTCCCCTACGGGCTCCGAAGGAATCAAAGTCAATGGTGCCGATCGTGGAATGGATGGGTTCGGCACCGAGGGCTCCACTAGCATCGGTTCGTCCTCTCCCGGCTCCGAAGACTGGACGAGTCTCGAAGGAGGACCTGTTGGAGACACGGAGAGGCCTTCTAGTTTCAACACCAACTGGGACGAAACCGCAATCAGCTTGGAAAGGGCCATGTTTTCCGGTGGAGGTAGCTCCGACACCGATTCCAAGACCTGGGGCTCGGTAAAAGATAACCGTTTGATGCTCGGCCCCGAGGTCTGTGGAACCAGCGAATGAATCTTTGAAGATGAGCTCGGAGCCGATGGCATGGGCTCCGACATCTTCGATGTCTTCGACCCCTTCGAAGACTTAGAAGCCTGGTCAGACTTCTCCAAGGCCTCCTGAAAGTCAGGTTTAAGTAAACCCCTGTCAATAAGCTTCCTGCGCCTCTCTGTCATGACCCTCCCACTAAAGGAATGACAGATGGAGCAATCCTCCTGCAAATGGAGAGGGCCAAGGCAGTAGACGCAGGATGCGTGATTGTCAATGATGGACATTTTCTGTCCACACTGACACCTCTTAAAGCCGGATTTGGCTTTCTCCGACATGGTACAGTCAAGTCCAAACTCTGAAAACAGTGAAAAATAGAAGGATAGAAAAACTAGTCAACAATAACTATATAAAATAAGCAGTACACAACAAGGCTATAATAACACACTATTAGAACAAAGTCATAGTTCTGACAGAAAACTAGTAGGCTGAAGCCCAAAACCTATGTATCTAAAGTATATATATATAAGATATATATTAAAAACACACACACACACACTCTATACTATCTATCTAAAGTTAAAGATAAAGTTTTGTTAAAGATTTTCAAAGAAAAATTGCTTATCTCAAACGATAAACTAAATTGCTCTCTGGCCCGAGCTCTCCTCGACCGATCTGTTGCAGTGGCAAACTAGATCTGAGGAATAGCAGGGAGGATTATGGGATATAGTCTGGTCTCGAGCTTCTCTAGGATGCAGAGCTTTGCGATGCGGCTGGAGCCGATGAACGGCTCAGAACCCGTGTGTAAGAACAAACGGCGAGACTGAACACTTTCACATCAAAGGGTAAAGATCGGTCATGAATAAATGCAGACCAAATATGTAATGGTGAGCACTGTTTGACCCCCTTCCCCCCAAAAAAAGATGGACAAGCAGTCTTCAAACCATACATTTATATGCTTCAGACTAAGACCAACTAAAAAATAGGTGCTAGCAAGAACAGCTAAACCTCACTCCAGTACAATAACTATGCCTGCACAAACCAACACTGGCAGCTTTCAAGAACTCAGAATTCCTTCCTCTACCTCCTTGTGATAAGTGATCGGCTAAGCCACTCCCATCAGGGGAAGCCTAACTCCTGTCACTGGAAGTCAGTTGTTCAAGCTTTTAGTGCTAAACTGGGATAACTGAGAAGGACCATAAGCAGGAACTGCCTGAAACCAACCAATTCACAACTAAAAAAATACCAACACAAATAACCAACAACACAAGGTTAGATACCATCAAACTATATATAAAATAAGGGAGATGGTGAGTGGGTGCTGCCACTGAGGAAGTGTGAAATTTGAACATCTACTGTTACAGTTGCATATGTAGGACTTCTGCAACTGTACTATGGCCATCATTCACGCTGCCTCAGTAGCATATGTGTACATTCCCAAAGCTTACCCTACCTGGGAGGAAGGATACGGAATCAGGAACCTGATACTATAAAATTCTCCATTACCCTACTAATACTCCCATACTTAATAACCTTATTGTCCCTTACAGGAATCTTACTTCCCTCCGCTCAGCTAACAAACTACTAGTTGCCACTTTCAAATCACACAATAAAGCTGGTGACTCCTTGTTTACAAATAGTGTTGGCTCACACTGGAATAAACTTCCCACAGAACTGACCACTCTAGGCTCTCCACAACTTTTCAAGAAACAACTAAAGAACTATTTCAAATCTCACTGGCTATGCCCTTGCTCTTACCCTGACTGACCTCAGCATCCAACTCTCTTTACAGTTCTCTCCTTTACTCTTCTACTTGTCTCTATCACTAGTACTACCCCTCCTCTGCAGCTCACCTTGAATGTCACTTGCATTTTACTTTCCTACAACATCCCTTTTTTCGTTCTACTTGATAAATTACTGCAACCAGTCATCTCTCCATTTATTTAAACCTTATCCTGCTCCCTGACGTGCTAACTGTTTCTTTATAACTAGTGCCCTGGTACTAAATGTTTATCATTATTGTAAATACTGTACATATTATATAGACTCTTGGGCGAGTCACTATTCTCTCTCTCTCTTCAACTTTAATATTCTTGCCTTGTAAAGAATATGGGATTAGGAATCCTCACTGTATTTTAGATTTTGTTGAATTTGCTTCTGTTCTGTTACTATGTTAATAGTTCTTTACAGGCCTATAATTTGTTATCTTACTGTGCTGTTTTCATGTTCTTTTATCATTTACTAGTATATAGTGGAGCTTTTCTCCTCGGACCTCTGCTGAAAATGGACATGTATCCAGCCAGACTAGCCCGGTCAACAAATGTAAAATAAAAATAAAAAATAAATAAATAAACCTGGTCCTCCCAAAGCCTACACTGTAACTTGAGAAAGACTCCAGTTTGTAGTGCTTTGTAAAGGTACGGACAGAGGACCATGCTGCTGCTTCTACAATGCTTCTACAGTCCACTCCCTTCCGATATGCTACCAAAGAGGATAAGGCACTGGTGGAATGTGCCTTAAGCTTGTCTGGAATGGATTTACCATGGTAGGAATAACAGAAAAACAATAGTGAAGAACTAATGAGCAATCATTTGCTTAAAGGCAGGGTCACCCTTCTTAACTCCAGAATAGAAAATAAACATCTGTTCAACTTTTCTGAATGGCTTAGTTCTGTCAAGGTAGTACCTGAGCTGCCTGTGCACTTCCACGATATGCAGAATAAAGAAGTTATGTCTTACCATAATGTTCCATCTGTGTTGTTCATCTTCACCAATCCTTGACGGTGGGTTCAGTTCCGAACCCTCAGAACCGACTTGGCCGTTATTTTCCAGCTCGCGCTCTCCAAACTCTCGAGCCAGGCTGTACCCATAATGGTCCTCACAGAGATTACCTCAGATTGAGTTTGCCAGATGGCAGAATACAGCCAAGAAACCAGGAATTTTATTTATATATAGAAATATATATACATATAGCATATATACAGACAGGACAAGGCCATCTATGAGTTCCTGATCAGAAACTGGATCAGAATTGGGGAGGTCTGCTAACAGACTTAGGATGGGGGAAAGGTGGGTGGGTATGTCAAGGATTAGTGAAGATGAACACAGATGGAACATTATGGTAAGACATAACTTCTTTATCTGATGTTGTTAATCTTCACCTAATCCTTGACAGTGGGACATAATCCCCAGCTAATTATTTGCCTTGGGAGGTCTCGTGGAAGAATATTCTAAAGCATCATATAGCCAAAGGAAGCTCAACCCCTCGAGACCTGGTCTAATTTGTAATGCGCGATAAAGGTATGGTGAAAAGACCATGTGGCTTCTGCACAAATGTCATCTAGTGAAGCTGTTGTATGAAAAACTGCTGACATGGCAATAGCCCTTGTAGAGTGGGCTTTAATTGTTTTGGGAAGTTGAAATCCTTGTGATTGATAATTGAAGGTGATGCAGTCTCTCAACCATTTAGCTAAGGTAACTTTGGTAACTGCACAACCCATTCGTAATGAAGATAAGGCTACAAATAGCTGGTCAGATTTTCAGAACTCCTTAGTTTTGTGGAGATAAAACTGCAATTGTCTGTGTACATCCAGTAAATGAAGAGTGTATTCTCCTTTATTGGAAAAATTAGGGAAAAAGGTTGGCAGCTGTAAGGTCTGATTGATATTGGATTCAGAAACTACTTTTGGAAGAAAGGAGGGGTTTGTTCTTAGTTGGACTCTGTCTTTATGGAAGATTAGATAAGGTGATTTGCATGATAAGGCTTGTAACTCAGAATCTCTCCTTGCAGAGGTGATGGCCACCAGAAATAAAGTCTTCCAAGATAAAAATTTCAAATGACAAGATGCTGCTTGTTCAAAGGGGGTTTGTGTTAATGCCTGGAGAACTGTAGTCAAATCCCATGGAGGGACTGGTGCTTTAAAAGGGGGTCTCAATAAGAACAAACCTTTCAAGAATGCTTTGGAAGGTTTATAAGAAATTACTGACGAGTCATTGTAACCAGTATGAAAATGTGAGATTGCTGCTAGGTGAACCTTTATAGTGGAAGGAGAGGAACCAGATTCAAAGAGTATTTAAGACATATTGGATGTGTTCAATTGTGGCAGTAAAGGGATCAAGTCCTTTATCCAAAGCCCATATGATAAATCTTTTCCATTTGCACAGGTAACATTTCCTAGTCTTAGGCTTGTGATGTGCAATAAAAATGCATTGCACATGTGATGAAAGAGTGGAATGCCTGGAAATCATGGGAAGTGGAGAAGCCATACAGTCAACTTGAAGTGCTGTAAATTTGGGTGAACCATGCCCTCTGGGTGAGTTAGCAGATCCGGAACTGAGTCCAGACTCCATGGTTTCTGTAGCAGATGAGGCCAAAGGAAGGGAAAACAAACTTGACAAGGCCAGAATGGGGCAATAAGGATTATGGTATTCTTCATCTTTTTGGCTTTCTTTAGGAATTGTGAAATTAGAGGAACAGGGGAAAGGCATACAATAGACATGGAGGCCAACTGTGGAGAAGAGCATCCCTGGGTGATTCCCCTGGTGGGGGGATTAGCGCAAAGTAACTTCTGCATTTGTTGTTCAGGGGAGAAGCGAATAGGTTGCAGCAAGGTTGACCCAATCGGCAGAAGATCCTGTCCACCACTACAGGGTACAGAGACCACTCATTTGGCATGAGAATAGTCCTGCTCAGTTTGTCTGCTATCACATTGGAACTTCCCAGAATGTGCATTGCTCTCAGAAAGTGGTTGGAAGAAATATTGCCCATTGCCAAATTCTGAGTGCCTCTTGACATAGTGGATACGATTTGGTTCCCCCTTGTTTGTTGATGTACCAGACTACTGACATATTGCCTGTCTGAATTGCAACTGTCCCTAGAGAAAGGGTATCCTGGAATGCTTGCAATGCTAACAACACTACCCTCATCTCTAGAACAATTATGTGCAAGCTGGCCTCTAGTTGGGATAATGTGCCTTGAATTGTCTTCCCCAGATAATGCCCCACCTCCACCCTATTTGGGAAGCCTACGTGGTCACTATGGCTTGGAGCTGGGAAGAATAACTTGTCGGTGCAGGAGAATCTGATCAGAGTGAATCCACCATTTGAGGTCTTGTTTTCAGTGGTTGGTGATCAAGATTTGGTTTAAGACATTGGTTGGTGAATTAAGAGACCATTGCATTGCCAGTAACTACTGTAGTATTCGCATGTGAAACCTTACTAGAGGAACCATAGTAATTGAGGCAGCCATCGGACCTAAGGTTTGAAGTATCAGTCTTGCTGGGACTCTGTCACTTTGGAGGATCTGTCTGACTAGAGCTCTGATGCTTAGTAGTCTCTCTGGAGGAAGAAAAGCTATTCCTGAGACAGTGTTTAGATGTGTCCCTATGAAATCTAGTTGTGTAGGTTGCAGATTGGATTTCTCGAACTTTACTAAAACGCCTAGGGATGTGCAAACAGACATGGTGTAGTCTCTTGCCTGTTCTAAGTGACACCTGGTGGTATAAGTGAGGTGCCAGTCATCGAGGTATAGAAAGACTTGAAAACCTTGCAGTCTGAGGTGAGCTGCAACCACTGTCATGCATTTAGTAAACACCCTGAGGGCTGTGGTGACTCCAAAGGGTAGTGCTCTGAATTGATAGTGACTGGCTCCTAGCCGGAAGCGTAGAAACCTTCTGGAGCTTTTGTCCATTTTTATGTGGTAATAAGCATTCTTGAGGTCTATAGAGTACATCCAGTCACCTTTTTCCAAGAAAGGAAGTGTGGCTTGAACCAAGACCATACGGAACTTGGTTTAGTGGACCGATTTGTTGAATCGGCTGAAATTCAAAATGAGTCTCCATTCCCCGGTTTTCTTTGGCACTAAAAAGAATCTTGAGTAAATTCCAGATCCTACTTGGTCTGGTGGGACTTCTTGGAAGACTCTTTTTTCGAGCAATTTTCAGATTTCTAAGACTGCTGCCTCCCTTTGATTGGGTGGAACATCTGGGAGTTTTTTCTGTTGTTTGGGAACTGTAAACAATGGGATCTGGTAACTGCTGGATATTATTCCGTGCACCCATTTGTCTGAAGTTATTAATTGCCAGGCCAGTCAGTGCAGGGATAATCATTCCCCAAATGCCTCCAGAAGAGGGCAGTTTAGGGATGCTGATAGGAAGTACCAGAGAAAGATTCTCTGGACCCCTGACTCTGCAGTCCATTCCTGCCTCTTGGGGGGGGGTGTCTTCCACTGTTTCCCCCTCTGCCCTGGGGGAAATCTTTGCCTTGTGAGTCACAGAAATGCCCTTTGGATTTCTTAAACCATAGTCTCCCACTCCTCTGATTCCTTGAGTAAGGTCACTGAGGGGTAGAGAAACATATGCCCATGGCAGATAAGGTCTTACCATCCCGCTCACTTCTGACTAGAGTTTCTTTAACTTGTGGGTCAAAAAGGGTGGATCCATCAAAGGCAGCACTGAAAAATGATGCTTTGAATGGTTCCGCAAAGTTGCATAAGCGTATCCTGGATTGCCTTCTGATGGCTATACCTAAACCCACTACTCTGGACGTCCCTTCAGCTGCATGTGCTATGAGCCTCATAGACGAATTAGAGATGGATTCTAGGGTCGCAGGCTGGGAGGTAACATTATCTTGAACCCCCTCAGCTATTGCTCTTGGCAGAGTATTTGAAAGTTCTTTAATCAAATCTCTTTGTAATCTGGTAGTGTGCCATATAAATTCAAGGACCTCAGAGCAAAGGTCGTTGAAGCATAAACACACTTCCCAAATCTATCCAACATCCTAGACTCCTTTTTAGGAGGATGGATAGTATGACTATGACTCTCTTCTGCAAGTTCTCGCTTGGTGGCTTATGCTAACACCACTGCGTCAACAGGGATTCCTTTTGACCAATGTGGTTCCTTTTTAGGTGCAGATAAAATACGATCTGGCCTCTTTGGGATAGGCTCTATGGCGTTGGGTATCTTCCACGCCTACTGAGCAATCAGTTTGACGAGATCATCAGCAGGTGGAGAATTTGGCGTGAAAAGCCTGCAGGTATACGGACTCCTCTGAGGAAGGCTAGGTGGATGACGAGCCACCCCTTTGTTTAAGGATTTCAAGGATGTCCCTGAAGGAAATATCTCCAGGGGGTGACTTAGGGGAGCCTTCCCCTTCATTGAAGTCAGTATCGTCCGTGTAAGACTCTTCCGGGTAGTCAAGGTGCTTGTTCTTGCACTTCCTCTTCACAGGGACTTCCTTGAAGGGATGTTCCAGGGAAATTTCTGAAGAGGTGACCACCAAGGTTTTGCACCCTCTGTCCAGGGATGAGGTCAGTGGTAGCTCTGGCCGAGAGGAAGGGGAAAAAAATCTGTCCCGACATGGAAGGCAGAGACTGGAAATCCCCGAATGATAAACCCTTATCCATAATATGGAAATCAGGTTCCCCCCTGGTGGGAGCCCAGAACCAAAAAGACTGACACCCCACACCAAGGAGACCACCCCCATATCTGGAACCTGGGTCTGAACTACAAGGGCCAATGCTCCAAGAGGCATGGATGGCTCAGATGGAACCAAAAGGGTACCATGCATCTTGGAAACGACCACTGTGTCCTGACCCCAGGAGTCCTCCGGTGCTGAAGACTCGTAAATACTCAAGGCGGTTGTCAGAACCAAAGACAGACATGCTATCGGAACCGCCTCAGTAGGAGCTGGAATTGTCAGAACTGAGGACTCCAAAGGCTCTGGTAGAGTTGGAGGAGAAGTGTAGGTAGGTGACATAGAATGCACAGTCTGGATGCCGGATCAGCATGAAACCGAGGGTAGTCCTCTTGCCACAAGGAGCCGATCCACTAATCTCATAATGTCCTGTTCAGATAGGCTCTTAGTAGACCTCACCAATAAGGTGGAAGGTGGAAGGAGACGTAGACCATCTGACTTCCACAAAAGGAGTCTCTGAAGGGGTCTGCATATGGTGAATACGTTATTCGTGGTGGTGACAATATTTTTGTTTTCTTCAGAAACAAGGGCTCTATTGGAGCCGATACCGAGATATCCATAAGTTTCCAATGTGGTTTAGTAGGTTGTGTCAAGTCTCCCAGTGCCAAGGAAATTTTTGGTATTTTTTTTAGTCAGTTCTGAGCAACTTGTAACCAAGGATGCTCTTTTCTGAGAACTGTGGGGAGAAGTTCCCGCTTCCCCAGTTTTCTCCTTAGAAGCAGAAATGGCCTCATCAAAAGAAGATTTCAAAAGGCCTTTCAAGAACAACTTGTTCTTTCTTTCCATTAAAGTGAGAGATGAGAAACCATGACAAATCGCACAATTCTCCTGCAAATTAATTTTTCCTAAACAATAAAACATCAAGTGTGCCCATCAGAACTGGGCATTTTACCCTCACATGTCTTGCATCTCTTAAAACCTGAAGCTCCCTTAGGTTTAGAAGGAGACTGTTTTTGATCCGCCAATATCCAAAGTAAAAAGGATTTTAGAAAAGGTTAATAGAAGTAAATGGAGAAGGAAAAAATTATCAACGATGGTAATCAGAATACCTTAAAGGTAGAGCAGAAAGGTTATCAACTATGGTAAGAGAAAGAGATACCTTACGGTAATAGGGTTATAAAGTTATAGAAAAATATACAACAGGAAGAGGAGCCGGTAAAATTAGTATTAACGAGAAAGGTACAAGGAAACTTTGAAGAAAAAAAGGTTATTAACTTGCAATAATCGCTAAGGCTCAAGAGATAAGGAAAAGCACATCTGGTCTGCAAAGCGGCAAATGAGATCTGAGGTAATCTCTGTGAGGAGCATTATGGGTGGAGCCTGGCTCAAGAGTTTGGAGAGCGCGATCTGGAAAATAATAGCCAAGTCGGTTCCAAGGGTTTGGAACCGAACCCACCATCAAGGATTAGGTGAAGATTAAGAATATCAGATCTCTCTCTCTTGTTTTTAGGTTCTGGAAAGAAAACTGAGAGAGTGATGGCTTGATTGAGGGTAAATTCAGAAATAACTTTTGGAGTGAAAGATGGATGAGTGTGTAAAACAACCTTTCCCTGTGGAAAATCAGAAAGGTTGGCCCACTATGACGTCTTTCAGCTCAGAGACTTACTTTGCAGATGTCATTGCAACAAACAAAACAACTTTCCAGATGATGAACTTTAAATCATCCTAAAAGGCCAGTTCAAAAGTAAGTAAGGTCAATTTTTCAAGAAAAAAACTGAGATCTCAAGGAGGAGGCATTTGCTTTCGAATGGGTTTCAAGTGCAACACTCCTCTCACAAACTGTTTGATCACAAAAATGACAACAGAGGGGAATCCATGGGCAGAACAGCTGTGATGGCTGCACAATGCACCTTGATAGATGCATAAAATAAGCAATTGTTGAGTAGCTCACGCAAATATTTTAAAACCAGAGGGGAAGAAACCATTCCTGGCCCGCTGTTATCAGTTCAACACCACCTAAAAAACCTCCTCCACTTATAAACATAAGATTTTCTAGTTGCAGGATTCTTGCCTCCTTCAACACCTGCTGCACATCCTTATTCAGCAAGTGCCTAATAGGAATCACGACAGAATCACCCAAGCTATCAGTTGCAGTTGCTGTTCAAGGGAATGACAATGCGTCTGTCCCCCAAGTATGGATACAAGGATGTCTTGAACAGAATTTTTTAACTGTTTTATGAACAGATCTATTTGAGGTGTTCCCCACATCTGGACCAAATCCCAGAAGACCTCTGTCCTGAGTTTCCACTTGTGAGGGTCTGTCTGGGATCTGCTGAGTCTGTCTGCCAATATGTTTTGCTCTATGATGGGATGTATGAGGCCTCAGGCATTATAGGATGTTGTAAGGCTAGCTCCCAGGCTATTATTGCCAACTGGCAAAGATGGTATGACCTTGCAACCCCTTGCTTGCTCAGGTACCACAAATGTGGTGTTGTCTGTGACCACTAAAAAGGGACCTGAAGACCATAAGTGGTTAAGAACGTTTAAGGCTGGAATGACTGCTAACATTTCTTTGACGTTTATGTGCTTTGTAGCATCTAAAAGGACTCCATTCACCTTGCACTTGAACTCCCCTGGACGCTGCTCCCCATGCAAAATCTGACACATCTATTTGGACTGTCTAAACTGAGGTGAGGTGGGAGAAAATTAGGCCTGGATTGAGACACAGCTGATCTCACCATCATTGTAGCTCTCGTTTCACAAATTCCAGCATCAGTACCCAGAACTCTAAGGGATGCAGGTGCTGGGACCAACAATTTTTTTTAAGTACCATTGAATCTTTCTTATATAGAGTCTGGCCAGTGGTATCACAAGGTTCATTGCTGGCATGAGGTCTAGAATTTTGAGAAACTCTCTTGCAAAGACAGCTTCTTGAAGAGAGAAGTACCTAAAAATGTTCTGATAAGTCAACATATTGTCTTCTTCTAACAGAAAGGCTATTCTTTTTTGTGTACCTGTAATACGCTCCTGGAAGACAATTCTTTGACAGAATATGATACAGGACTTTTGTGGGTTCAACTTGAAGCCCAGGTGAGCTAGAATGGTCAAGGCCTTTTATCATTAGAGGAAACAGGGGCACTCTCAACACTAGTAGCACAACATTTTTTCTTTGAAGAAGGATAATGCTGTTGCACAAGAAAACTCTTATTTTCCTTTCCCCATTTCACACTTCGATCAGCCTGATGAGGGTAGTATATTTTGGTAGCATAGGCCCCACACTTCACTAAAGGTTCTCCTCCTTTTTGGGTAGAGGCTGTGAAGTCTTGGAACAGTAGACCTATTGGCCAGCCAGAGTTCCATTTCCTTCTCTGTTTTAGGCAACAACTCGTTATCCTTGAACCTTAGAAAATTATACACCATCTATCTTAACTGTACCCCCGGGGCTTTAATGTTTGGCATTCTCTCTCAATATGAAGACCATTTATGAACACCAGACCCAATAATTCTGGTAGATGGTCTTGCATGAAGTTCAGCAAGCCTTCCTCTAAGATTTCTCTTTCAATCCAACCAAGTGCAAATTGTAGTGCCTCTTACAATTATCCAGGTTGTCCCCAGTTTCACCCATATGGCTTGGATGTCTACCTCAACTCCCTAGCACTTGCAGGTGGTTATTCTGAGCAGACAAGGTTATTTCAAGCTAGGGAACACTAACTGAGCTCACCTCAATCACCTCTTTATTTAGTAGTTGTTTTTTTTTTAACTTTGAGCATTATCAGGGAATCCAAAAGGGAGATTTTTTTTAGAAATACTAGCAGACAGGCAGAGCTGAAGCACACAGAAAACAGTGCTCACGGAATGAACAGCAGGTCTGCCCTCAAATTTGGAAGAAATGCCTCAGAGATGATCTTACTTCCTGCCTCTGCAAGTCCATAAAACTACAAACTTTCAATGAAAGTACTTGAAGGAAGAATTTCTCCTTTTTGTCTATTCTTCTAAAGTATTAATAACAAGACAAAATGTCGACACTCGTAATACTTAGTGACAGCACACTGGGGAAAAAAAGACTGAAAATGCAGGATAAGACCAAACAGCAAACATTTTTTTTCATTTAGCCTTGTTTTTTTGCACGGGACAACCCCTCTGCCCCCCATGTGGAAGGCAACCCCCTCAAACAAAAACATATATACCAACTCTGAAATTGCCATACCTTGGCGAAAAGGGAATATTCTGAGAAATGGCCATCTCGGACTTGGTAAATTCAAGTCCTTTTTTTTTTTTTGCCATGTGGGTCCCGACATTTCAAACGGCTACTGTTAGACAATAGCTAATAATAGCTCCACCATTCTCAGCTTGCATAACTGGTTCAAAAATGCCAGATCTCGTAACTATGTGACAGGATGACAGGCTACAATGTATCCTACTGTAAGATATATTTGGAGTGAGTAAAAGCTGACATTTGAATGATTATAAACATCACTGATATTTGAAGGAGAAAAGGTGTACTTACCCAAACCGTCTGCATCAAAATCTAAAAGGAATGATGGATAAAGACCAACATTCTTGAGGCTTCTAAATATTATCTATTTTTCCATATTTTAGGACTGTGTTGCAGAAAGACTACTGGAGAAAATCAGTTATGTATAACGTATTCCACCTATGGCATTTCAAATAAATGTGTCCAGTCTGTAAGACACATTCTTAAAGTGCACTAGCTTCTGAAAGGAGACTTGCAGTAGAGAACAATAAAACGCATATCAATGCAGCAAATGGCATTAGGATACAAGCCCATCTTGAACATGGGAGAAGAATAAAAGCTCCACAAACTTAATTTTAGAAATATATTTAAATGATAAAGTATTTATTCAAATATTTTATGTTAACAATATATACATTTTTTAATCACTGCATACAAAAATATTCTGTTATTATTGACTGAACATTTCCAATAGTTTAAATTTACAGGACATCACAGCCACATACTGAGAAAAGGGAGGGGGGGGCAATCATTCAAACACTTCATACTCTACCCAAAAGATTTCACGTCTCTTAACCAACTGGTTTTCTACAAGTCATAAAACAACTCTTAATAGCCTAACACATTTCAGCAGTACTCATGCAAACTGTTTTCAATGAAAATTAAATACACTAAAAGAAACTCTCTAACCAATACTTTGGTGAACCATCAAGAATAATCTTTTTTATTACAAATAAGAATGTAAAATGCACAATTTCAGAGCAGTTATTTACAAAGTTACACTACTGTAATAATTTTAGCCTAAAATTATCATCTTTTAATAATGATGCTTGCTTTTTAAAATTGGCAATATTGCAGAAATTGCAAATTTTCTGGGATAATGAGTTGAAAAAGTATTATATTCAGTTATCACCTTAGCTACGCTGGTTTATTCAGATTTAATCAGGTTTCACATACTACTTAAAATGAAGACTGCTGAAACATCAGACAGGCAGACAGGCACCACTCCATTCCTTAGAGTAAAATCTGCAATATTACTTAGAAACTCCATTTTGTTACATGCGAATGTCAGCTTATGTGCTAATATCTGATGTCAATACATTACTACTGCACAGAGTTCTAAAATAATACTACCCTTCAAAGAACAAAGGGTGGGATTCACAAACACTGCAACCCATACAGTAGGGATGGTATGGGTTCATAAAGATTGATAAAGACTGACAGACAGTTGGGTAAGACTTTATATGCAGTCTTAACCCACTGAGTAGTCAAGCTCTTACCCAACTGTGTATTCTGAATGTTCCACGTACAGAGTACATATGCAAATATCCCCCATCTCCAAAGGTCTGCACATGATTCTCACAAATACTCTTATCAACCTGCATATGGGCTAATCCTAATGGGGTAAATTATGGGACTAGAGCTGTGTACTTGCAGGTGATGTACTGCTTATGACCACACAGACTCCTGTTTTCTAGTACATTTTGTTGGACAGCTGACACAGCTGAGGAGCATCAGCACAAAAACAAAGTTAAAATATTTACGCATTTTGAAGAAAACTTCTACTATCACATTCCCCAGCGGTACAGGCAAATCAATTATTGCAATCATATATCCTCGCTTCCACATGGTGACTATCCTTCCATTACCATATAATTTATAGTAAAGGCCTTACCTGCAGCATCATGCCAAACAAATGAAAGATTTTTTTTTTAATTCACTGCATGGCTTGAAAGCAGAGCACTGTGCAACAGGGAGCAGCCAATTAATTCAGTATAATATATCTTACTAAGCAGCTTTTCCATGCAGCACTATGTAGCATTCAGTCAACAGCAGAGCTGCATACAGTATCATCACTATGGACTATGTGCATTAATGCACTATTCATAGACGCTTTCCTTTGCATGCCAGCCATCAGTACTGCAATCCATCCCTATGAATCATGGGACTTGAGAGGTGACATACTGAACTGCACACTGTGTTTATGAACCTCATGGGTCAAACATGCCTTACTGGTATAACTAACATTTTGTGAGCTCAGCAACATTAATTAAAAAAATGTGTAATTCTGAGTTCTATTCAGTGAAGATAACAGTACCTAAAACAAACTAATAGTGGCAGCACAGTAATTTAATTCACTTTCCTTAATGTATACTGGTGGAGATGTTCTTAAAACTTAGGAAACCCTGAAGTACGCTTAGATGACTCTTTTACTTATGAAAACCTGCTACATTGAAACTGGAATGAATGAACTCACAAAGTTAAAAGCATGTAACAATTCCAACAAAATGAGTTTCAGAACTGTAAATCTTAAAGCGCAGTGTAAGATATTTCTCATATTTTAACGGAAGAACTTAATTAATAAGCTCCAACAGATGATTCTGGAATGCTGGTTGCATGCATATCTCTTGTCATGTTCGATTTCTCTTTCAGCTTAGCCTGCAAAAGTGTATGCTCCACTACTCCAGTTCTGATCTCCATCTGGACAGTTTCTTGTTTCAGCTTTGTAAGTGCCTGTTTTATTTTCACTAATGGAGCTGCAAGATAGAAATAAATAAACATAAAATCATTTAGCTTGATGACGATAAACCCTTTCTAAAGAGATATAATCTAAGAAATGGGAAACGTTGCAGCATACCATTAAATAGCACAAAAGCTCCCAGTTCTACAACAGACTGAATAGAATGCTTTAAGAAATCCTGACAGTATTCTTCAGTAACACATAACATGAAATCAGTTCTTGTGTGTGTATATACACACACACACACACACACACACACACACCCACATATATATATATATATATATATATATATATATATATATATATATATATATATATATATATCTATATACATATATATATATATATATATATATATATATATATATATATAGTTCCACTTCACAATGTTGAATTACTGAAAACTCGAACTTCATATGGTTGAGATCATATGATCTAGTTTTCAGTAACTCAAAATTACAAAGTGTAATAAAAAAAAAAAAAAAAGACCCAAACACATGGTTTCTGCAGGGGGCAAGCCCCCCTGCACCCCCCACACCCCCCTACTTAAATATACCAACTCCGAGATCACACTAAAGTGGGGAAAAGGGAAATCTCCCATTCCACGCCTTATGCAGAAGTGCAAAATGGGAGATCTCCCATTTCCTTGCTATAGTGTGATCTCGGAGGTGGTATATTTAAGTAGGGAGGGTGCAGGGGAGTTTGCCCCCTGCAGAAATTATGTGCTTGTTTTTTTCTGTTTTTTTTTTTAATTTCACTTCGTATTTTTGAGTTGGGTGGCCACAGTGGTGCAGCAGTTAGCATTGTCGCCTCACAGCAAGAGGTTCTCCGGTTCGATTCTTGGCTGGGGTGCCTTCTCTGCGGAGTCTGCATGTCCTCCTTATGGTTGCGTGGGTTTCCTCCAGGTGCTCCGGTTTTCTCCCACATCCCAATGACATGCTGTAGGTGGATTGGACACACTAAATTGGCCCTAGGCATGAGTGCGTGCGTGTGTGTTCCTTCCATTGAAGGTTGGGCACCGGGCTAGCAACTCGACACCGTAAAACTCTACTGCAGATCATGAGTGGACAGGTGATCCATTGTGGCGACCCCTAACCGGGAAAAGCTGAAAGAAGAAGAACTTTGTAATTTCAAGTTACTGAAAACTCGACCATATGAAGTTTGAGTTATCAGTAATTCGAGATTCTGAAGTGAAATCATATGCACACACACACACGCACACACATATATATATGTATATATATATATATATATATATATATATATATATATATATATATATAGTTTTTTTTGTTCAAGGCTTTTACTACCATGGAAGGTATGGACTCCATTCCCAAGTCAGGGCATAGTGAAAGCTCATGAAGCAAGTATTGATCGCTTCTATATTTAATGTTCACCTAGTTTTTTTTCTCTCAGCACATACAATATATCTTGACTCTTTCTGCAGTTTATATAAGGTTACTTGTATCTTTAGTACATTTAAAGGACCACTACGGGAAAAAAATTCAAAAATAAAAATTATGTACTTACCATAACTTGGCATCTGTGTTGTCCAATTTCATTATGCATCATAAATGGTTCTTCTGATCAGACTCGACCATTTCTTCCAGACATATGATCAAGCCTCAAACTCCTCCCTCTCCCATGATGCCTCACTCATCTTCAACCCCTCAGATCGAGTTTGCTGCCCCTTCAGAAAGAGACTTTGATTTACAATACTGGACAGACAAAATAAGCGACCAAATGGAGCCCAATCTAGAACCCTGTGGGTTCCCTTATCCTCTATATTGCTCTCAGCTGCAAAAGGATGAGGGAAGGAGGGTGGAATGTGATGCATAATGAAACTGGACAACACAGATGCCAAGTTATGGCAAGTACAAAACTTCTAATCTGATGTTGCCCATATCATTATGCATCACAAATGGGTCAGATTTCCCAGCTACATAAACCCTGGGAGGACTTCAAGGAAGGATATGCCTGAACACCGCAAAGCCAAAGGATGCTCTGTTTCTGGAACTAATGTCCAACTTGTAGTGAGATATAAAGGTATGAGAGGTGGACCAGGTAGTTGCAGCACAAATTTCATCAATAGAAGTCCTTGTGGAGAAGGCAGATAAAGTGGACATAGACTTGGTGGAGTGAGCTCTAACAGAACAGGGAAGTCGCCTGCCTTGTTGGGAGTAAGCTGTAGAAATACAATCCATAATCCACTTAGCTAAAGTTGTCATGGATACAGTCTGACCTAACCTATTTGGTGAAAAGGCGATGAACAACTGATCAGATTTCCTGTGTGGTTTAGTTGTGTGTAAATAGAAACACAATTGCCTGTACACATCTAATGAATGCAGCATATATTCATCTTTATTGGAATAATTACGGAAGAATACAGGCAAGTGAATGGTCTGATTAATATTTGTCGCTGTGGAGACCTTTGGTATGAAAGACTGGTTCATTCTGAGTGAGACTCTTATCTTTGGAGAAGGTAATACATATGGTGGCTGGGAAGACAGAGCCTGCAGATCTGACACTCTTCTTGCTGAAGTAATGGCCACTAGAAAGACAGTCTTCCAAGATAAAAACTTTAAATCACATGAGTTAGCAGCTTCAAATGGTCTCTGAGTAAGTCCCTGAAGTACCAAGGTGAGATCCCAAGGAGGGGATGGATCTTTTATGGGAGGCCTGAGAAGAAAAAATCCTTTCATAAAGGCCCTACACAGTCTAGAAGTGGAGACATGAGGAGGAAGGCTGTTACCCTTCCCTACATGAAAATTCATGACAAGCTGCAAGTTGTAACTTTAGAATGGAAAAACTAGCTTGTGGTGAAAAAGAGAGCTGAGAAACATAAGAATATCTGAGACTGAAGCAGGAAAAAGGATCAATATTCTGCTGATATGCCCAAATGGAAAATCTCTTCCATTTACTATTATATACTTTCTTGGTGGAGGACTTCTGAGAAGTAAGAATAATTTCCCAAACTAGAGAGGTTAGCTTAGACTTTCGTAGAATGACTGGAAGTGGAGAAATCAAGTAGTTAATCTCAGGGATCAAAGACTGGGAATCTGGCATTCCGACAGATGGGAAATCAGATCCTGCCTGGGATTCAGTATCCACAGAGGACATCTGTTGTGAGACTGAAGGAAGGGGAACAATACTTGACGAGGCCAGTAAGGGGCAATGGGGATTAGACTGGTCCTCAACCTGCTGGGGTTCTGCAAAACTTTGGGTATCAGGGAATTGGAGGATAAGCATACAGCAGCCCCGGGGCCAATCGTGGACTAGGGCATCCCTGGGTGACTCCCCCAAGGGTGGGTCACAGCGAAGTACTTGCTGTACTTGCTGCACTGGTTGTTTAGGATAGAGGCAAACAGGTTGCAGTAAGGCTGGCCCCAGTGGCTGAATATTTGATTTGCTACTGATTCAGGGACCACTCGTTTGGACTTAAGATCGATCTGTTCTGTCTGTCCCTCATAACGTTGGACTACCTCGGGATGTGCATTGCAATGAGAAAGCAGTTTGAAAAGATCTCCCTACACAATGGGTATGACCGGGTTTCCCCCTACATGTTGATGTACCAAACCACCAACACACTGTCTGTAAGAATTGTAATTGTTCCCACAGGAAGGTAGTCCTGAAAGGCTTGCAGCATCAGAAGAACCACCCTCATCTCCAGTACATTTATTTGCAATTTGGTCTCTGTTGTGGACCAAGTGTCATGGACCATTTTTCCCTGGAATTGTCTCCCCCACCCCAATAGGGAGTCATCAGTGGTCACAGTGGCTATAGATGGGGGAAGAAAGAAGGGTCTGCCAATATGGAGGTAATCTGTAGGGATCTACCATTGCAGATGGCTCCTGCAAATCTGAGTTAGCCTGACTGGGGTTGACAACAGAAGGAGCAGAATAGATCACTGAACCACTAGGATCTACTAGAGAACTCATATGAAGAACCTAGCCAGAGGGATCAAAAGAATGGCAGCTGACATGGACCCTAGGACCATGAAGACCAGCCGAACTGGCAGTGTTGGGGTATCTAGTAACAGCTGAACCTGCTGTCTCAAGGATCTTATTCTCTGTGGAGATAGGGCTGCTATCTGTGTGGCTGTGTTCAGTTGCATTCCTATGAACTCTATGTCCTGTACGGGAAATAGCTTGGATTTTGCTAGAGTCACTGTAATTTCCAGGCAATTTAACAGTTCTAAGATAATCTGAACAGCCTGAAGTAGCTGATGCCTTGTAGGTTACGTTAGCAGCCAATCGTCCAAGTATATCTGAAATCTTTGTAGGTGGATGTGAGCTGCAACCGCTGCCATGCATTTGGTGAACACTCAGGGGGCAGTGGCGAGACCAAAGGGCAGTGCTCTGAATTGGTAATAATTGGCCACCAGCCTGAAGCGCAGATATCTCCTGGAGTGCCTGTCTATTTAGATATGATAGTACGTGTCCTGGAGATCTACAGAAAACATCCAATCATCCTTGCACAGAACTAGCAGAATGGACTGTACTGTGACCATGCAGAACTTCAACTTCTTTACAAATAAATTCAAATTGCTCAGATCCAAGATCAGTTGAAGGTCCCCCTTTTTTCTTAGCCACCAAAGAGAAGCGTGAGAAAGTTCCACATCCTAGTTGTTTGGTTGGAGAAGTCTGGGTGACACTTTTTTTCTAGAAGTTTTTGAACCTCTAGAAAGGCATTCTCCCTCTGACTGCGTGGCAAATTGGGGAAATAAGTCCTGGAACTGGTAGGAGGAAGGGAAGATTGAATACAGCAACCTCTGGAAATTATATTTAACACCCAGGTGTTATTTATGTTTGCCCAGGTGTCTGGGTGTAACAATAGTCTGCCCCTGACTGCCTCCAGAGTAGGACAATCAGGCAGCACCTCAATAGCACTAATAGGGCCCATCACAAAAGGGTTCTCTGAGGCCCTGGTTTTGTGGACCCCCCTCTCCCTCTGGGATGACATCAACTATTAAATCCTCTCCCTCTGCCTCTAGAAGAGGATTCATCCTACAAATCCAGAAAAGACCCTTGAGACTTTCAGAACCACATCTTCTTCCCACTCCATTGATTCCTGGAGAAGGTCCGTTGGGAGGAAGAAAACTTAATCCCTACAGCAGATGGGGTCTTACCTTCTTGCTCACTGCAGGTAAGACTCTCTTTTACTGATGGCCCAAACAAAGAGGAACCATCAAAGAGGGCGTTAATGAATGACGCCTTAAAGGAGTCCGCAAACCCACACAGGCTCATCCAGGCATGACTCCTGAGGGCTATGCCTAAACCAGCTCTCAAGAGGTTGCTTCCACAGCATGGGAAATTAACCTCATCAAGGAATTAGCAATGGAGGACATAGTACTCATTTGGGGAGAAACCTTCTTGAGGTCCTGCTCTGACAATGACTGCATCAGAGAGGTCGAGATTCCCTTAATCAGGTCTCTTTGAAAGTGCGTAAAGTGTGTCAAATAATTCAATGCTCTCAGTGTAAAGGTGAATGAGGCATACATGCACTTCCTATGCCTATCCAAAACCCGAGAAACCTTGTTTGGTGGATGAACAGTGGAGCTCTGACACTACAACGGCATCAAATGGGACACCCATACTCCAGAATGGGTGGTTACTGGAGGGAACTAAGGTATTTGTCCATGTACTTGGGGAAGGGCTCCATGGTGTCAGGCTCCTTCCAAGCCTGACAGGCGATAAGGTTAATGAGCTCGTCCACAGGTGGGGTCACCCAGGACATAGATGGGCCCATCTCGAATGCCTCCAGGAATACTGACTCCTCAGAGGAAGGGAGTTGGAATGACGAGCCACCCTTTTGTTTCAGAATTTCTAAGATATCCCCGAAGGAGATATCATCGGGTGGAGATCATGGGGACCCTTCCCCCTCAACAAAGTCAGTCTCCTCTGTCAAAGATTCCAAAGGGGAGTCCAGGTGCTTCCTCGTGCGCCATCACTTCCAAGCAGCCTCTGTGGGATACTCGGGAGAGAACTCAGAAGACAGGGGGGACCTCTTGCTGAGGGGTAGTCTGGAGGCTCTCCAAGAGGGGCTGAACATAGACAGTATGTATGAAACCAAAGCCCTGATCCACAGGGGGTTGGCTAGGATCTGTTGGAAGAGGGACTGCATCTCACAGTGTGGAGAAAGCCCTCTCTGCCACTTGAAAAGCAGACGTCACTGGGAGGGCCTGATCTCCCACACCAGGAGCTGGAGCTGCCAAGGGAGAGAAGGACGAGACCAACCCAGATCCGACACCTCCAGAAGGCACCGTCCCCAAAATATCAACGGCCAAGACCCCCACAGGCAGGGAAGGCTCTGAAAAGGTCAGCGCCGACATCTCAGGTGCAGGACCCACTCTTCTCCAAAGGCATCAGAGCCGAGCTAGTCTGGGATACTTCCAGAGTCGAAGAAAGACATATTCTGCACTCCAACAATGGTTCACTCAGGAAGGCCAGGCCCTGCAACTCTGAAAACGAGGATCGGATCATAGGGGAGGCTGCAGTATCAGGGTTGGTATTCTCATGGATCCCGCATGGGTTTGAGATGGCAAGATCCCCAGCTGGATCTGGGCTTTGAGAAAACTCATCATCATCCTACCCATACCGGAGTGGGACAGCCAAGAGGTTCTAGAGGAGACAGAGTAATGTGTGGACCTGACTGATGACAGACTTGTCCAGACGGTCGGGACATGAGAGAAAGATTTACTCTGATGCAGAGTATGGCTCCAGGACCTCCGATCCAGGTGGTTCTGGCCCAAAATAGTCTGCTCTGGAGATGAAGAGCTGTGGATCCGACATAATTCCATGGGATCTGACAGACTGCTCAGACCCGAGGGCTGAGGATCTGGCAGAGAGGAAGTCTCTCGGATCTGGAGAGAAGTGCTTCTCAAAAGAAGTCATGGTCCCCAGGGTAGCTGAGGGAGGGGGCACACTTCTTAGAGATAGGTATCTGAGCTCCAGAAATGGAAGAAGGCCTCTTAAGATCAGCTTGTTTCGCAGATCAGCAAGAGCTTGGGGATTGAAGGTCAAGCAGATATCGCACAGAACCTCTAAGTGCCCTGGCCCAAGACAATGCACACACCTCTTGTGCGCATCTGAATGGGGGATCTTATGCCCACAAGAGGCATACCTTTTAAAACCAGAGGGTTTGTCCAACATGCTGAAAAAACAGCACACAAACATACACAGGATTCACACACATACTAACACTATACTAGTAACTTAAAACAAATTATAAATATGGAGACAGTGTTTTTTTTTTTTTTTTTTTTTTGTAGAATAAAAATGAAGATGAGAAAGGAAGCAAAGAAGAAGAAGGTGGAAGGCTGGAAAACCATAACGCCTGTGACAAACGCCATACAGGAAAAGAGCTACCTAAGAGGGGAGGGGAGGTACAAGTTAACAGTGACAGAATACACCTAAAACAAAGTAAGGAAAAAGCTCATAATAGATCAGAAGTAAATGAAAACCACTTATCTGAAACAGTGGCTCGGAATCAGGTCTGTGCTGGAAGGAGGCAAACGAGATCTGAGGGGTTGAAGAGGAGTGAGGTATCATGGGAGAGGGAGGAGTTTGAGGCTCAGATTGTATGTTTGGAAGAAATGGCCAAGTTGGATCAGAGGACAAATCCTTAGACCCACTTGTGAAGCAATGAAATGGACATCAGATACACCTATTTTTTTTATCTTTTCTTGAATTTCTACACATTGCTAACCTGTATTGATCAGAAAATAGTTTTTGTAACCCTCCATGTCCTTCTGGGGGCAGACATCCTGATAAGAGTTTGCTTTCTTCTAAAGCTAAATCCTCCCCATAGTGCAACAGTTGAGATTATAATGCCCATGGCTGGACTGTCGCATCTCAGTTCCATTCACGTCGAATGGAAGAAGACAGAAGCAGTGCTAATTTTGAGAGGCCTCTGTATTAGTATCACTTGCTGTTCTAAAGTGTCTCTTACAAATGTTTTTCCTACTAATGTGTTACACATTCTGTGAAAAAAGCATTTGCAAATATCAACTCTTTGCTGAGATAACTTACTTTTTTAGGAGATACTGCTTTTTTGTGCTTCAGTTCCTTCAAATGTTACTCGCAGACAGGCCACTGATGTTACCTTCTACTTATCCTTACTGTTGCTTTAGTATACAATGTCAGTAAAATTTCAATTACACATTTTCTGATGTTACGCAATGCATTTTCCTCTAAGCACAATACAATACATACTATCACTGCACCTAGAAAAGTGCACACTTTTCTGTCCGAGTTAATTTAGGTACTACTTTCCAGTCTACACTACTACATCCTTTTCTATTCATACCTACCCAAACATTTTGACAGTTCCTTGAGAAATAAAAAATAAGTGACTGTCATATGCTTTGTGTTTTATACCATAGTTATTTTTAAGCTATCTGCAGATGACGTAGCAACAGTTTCAGTGGTTCTTATTGAAACCAGCCCCTGCAGGATCCAAGGAACCCAACAAGGACAAGTTCCAAGAGCCCATTTGGCTGTACTTCAAAGCCAACATTGGAACCAAGCTGCCAAGAGATGAAGCAACAACAGGAAAGGATGGATCAAAAAGCTTCAGAGTCGACTCCAGCCCCATCCCATCAGCTCAGAGACCCATCAAGATCCTAGGTACTCATGAGTTGAATAGGTCAAAGAAATTCTTGGATTTGAAGTCCAGTCCTTTGGATCTGATATGGATAATCTCCAGGATCCCCTTGGATCCAAGTGCCCCAAAACCATAGGTCAGCTTGGAGAAGGAGAGAAAGTCGGCACCAGGAGAACCGCCAGATGGATCTGGGTCCTCAAAAACTTCCTCATCATTCTGTTGACATCAGTCTTGGAAAGACTCCTGGAAGACCATACTGACCTAAGACATGAAGCTAACAGTCTCTGAGAGCACCTTTCCTGCAGGAAAGATGATCTAATCTTGAGGCTAACAGGTTCTGGAGAGAATCTGGACCCTCAGAACAGAGGATTAGGAGATATAAGCCTGACAGGATCCAGAGTAGGAGAATTAAACCTGACAGGATCCAGAGCTGAGGATGGATCCATCTTAGAGATTTTCACAGCCATCAGGACAGACCCAATTGGCCTAGGGAATGCTTTCTGGAAGAGTCCTTCTCCTTGTACTTCTCCTCTCCCATTCCTTGTCCTCCTTAGATTTATCCCCTTTGTTTCTATCTGAAGCCTTCTTCAACAAAGGAGAAGAAGAAAAAGATGACTGGAATGGGGGAACTTCTCCCACTGTGGCAGAGAGAAGCTGCTCGAGCACAAGTTTGTTATGCCTTTCAGTCAACCCTCTAGCCCTGAAGGCAGCACAGGTAGGGAAGTCATCATCAAGGTGTGAAGACCCCGGACAGTATACACATTTTGAATGGGCTTCCTTTTAGGGATTTTATGTCCACAAGAAACGCACTTTTTTAAGTCAGACTGCTTCTTTGTCTAATTTTTGCTAAACAGGAAGAAACGTCAAAACATCAGATGTACAGTCACAAAAAACTACCTAAACAAGACTAAATATACAGTTCGAACAATTACCCAAAGACAAGTATGAAAGACACTAAATTTATACAAAGCACTCAGAAAGTCTGTTTTTTATGGTAGGGGTTGATAACAAGGAGAAAACTACAAGAGAAAGCTCCAAAAGGAAAATGATAATCACTTGTTTGAACCCCCAAAAGCCTAAGCCAAGAGATCTACTCCCCATAGCAACTGAGAAGCAATTGATACCTGAGATAATTAAGTGCTAGTAGAGGGAATTATAGGTAAGGGGCGCAGCCTGAGCCTTGGATCCAAAGTTGAAGTGTGGCCAAAGTTAGATCTGATCAGATCTGAGGTACCAATATGTTTTGGAGAGATGGAAGCGACATCAGATCTACTAATTCAGGATGAAAAAAAGTTATAACCAGTAAGCGTGCGAGGCAGATCTAAGATATCACTGTGAGAATTGTTCAGCTGTTCCAGAGCTTTCCAATGTTGTATGATAGTTGCAGGTAGCATACTGCTGTTTTCAGATATTGCAGAAACTATGCAAATTATGTATAGAACATTTCAAAGCAACACTAATCTACAAAACCGTGCATGTTAGCAAATATCAGTGGAAACTGTCTTCCTTAATGTTTTGCATAAAATGGTAAAGCAGATTTAACTGTTTACCACAAAACTTTTGTGAAATGATTGCAACTGTGAAAATATTGCTAACAATCAACTGCTTTGCCAAACACTTAGTTTTCACAATGTCTTCACATTACACACCATATTTTAATGTCATGTTTTACTAACACCCACTGCTTGCATATACCATCCACAACATGAAAGCACCACACCCCATTTTTGCATTATGTAAACACGGAAAATATATTTTTCATAACTTTTTGTAAACACTCCTTAATTCTTCTGTGCATTACATCCTCATCATACCACTATAAATACTTGGCAAATCATGTAGTTTGTAGCTGTCACCTTGCTGCTTTAGTTTTAGACATGTATCTGTACCAGGAATTCAGAAATTAGACTTTGGAAACACTGGATGAGTATACTCATTTCTGGAGTATAGGGAAGTCTCCTGTAAAGACTGGTATACTCTTGCAGAATACATAGGAATTATGTTTCCTCTGATTACTATACTTTTGTAGGAAGCAATGAGTTAAGAAAGCTAACAATGAAGTTATGTACTCACCACAATGTTCCATCTGTGTTGTCCATTTTCATTCTTCCTCAAACAATGGGTTCAGATTTGACCCTCGGATCCGACTCGGCCACTTTCTAAAAATTCTAGGATCCAAATATCGAGTTCTTCCCTTATCCATAATGCCCCTGACCTGACCCCTACAACACCTCAGATCACATTTGCTGCTGTTATATACATTATACACATACAATACAATACTAATACTATGACAAGAAACAGACAGCTGAAAGATCAGGATTGCAAACAGGAACTATGGTTTCTAACACTTCCATTAGGTCTCTCCAAAGAAAACAACAGGGGGAAAGAGGGGGGAAGTTGAGGAAGAATGAAAATAGACAACACAGGTGGAATGATATGGTGAGTACATAACTTCCTTATCTGATGTTGTAATTTTCATTCAATCCTCAACCGATGGGACAGAGTCCCCAGCTACAGTAACCTTGGGTGGCTGGCCCTCATGGAAGAATGTTCCAGAGTACTGCAGGACCAAAAGCAGCTCCATTCCTGGAGATGATATCTAATTTGTAATGTGCAATGAGGGTATGAGTATATGACCAAGAGGCAGCTGCACAAATATCATCATAAATAAAAAGCTGCTGAAGTAAATATTGACCTCGTTGAATGTGCCTTCAAATGTCTAGGTAATGCAATACCTTTCAAAGAGCAGACATACAGTAGGAAATGCAATATGTTATCCATTTGGCCAGGGTAGTCTTAGAAAGTGGCCCTCCCGTTCTTATTTTAGAAAAGAAAACAAATAGTTGTTCAGACTTTCTGAATGCTTTTGTTCTGTCCACGTAAAACTGCAATTGTCTGTGTACATCGAGAAGATTAAGGGTACAGTCTCCTTTATTTTCAAATTTAGGGAAGAAATAGATTAATGACCTGATTGATATTATTTTCGGAGGCAACTTTTGGTAAAAAAAGAAGGATTTATGCATAAGGTAACTCTATCTTTGTGAAAAATCAAATACGGTGGTTTGGAAGATAGTGCTTGTAGTTCCGATACTGGTCTTGCAGAGGATATAGCTACCAAAAATACAGTTTTCTAAGAAAGAAATGTGAGAGCCACCTTAGCTGACAGTTCAAAAGGGGAATGTAACCAAGGCTTGTAAAACCATGGTGAGATCCCAAGGTGGAGTGGGTTCCTCTACTGGAGGTCTAAATAAGAAGGAACCCCTAAGAAATTCTTTACACAATTTAGATGATGCTAATGAGGACGCATTATCCCTTATATGGTAGATGGAGATGGCTGTCAATTGAACTATAACAGTGGAGAAACTTGCTCCAACCTGAAAAATTGAAGCAAGAAAGTCCAGTACTGGTGGGACTGGAGCAACAAAGGGCTCTAATTGTTTCTGGGGAGTCCAAACAGTGAATCTTCTCCATTTACTCTTGTAGATTTTACTAGTGGAAGCTTTATAGGAAGACACCAACATTTTTCGAACTGGAGAGGACAGCCTGGAATGTCTAGCCATCATTAGAATTGGAGAAACCCCAAGGTCAGTTTGAGACCTACAAGATCTGGCTGAATCTGTCATGATGGATGAGAAAGGAGGTGTGGACTGGGATCCAGTGTCCAAAGAGGACTTATTAGGTGAGACCAAAGGAAGGGAACCATACCAGTCAATGCCAAAAGGAAGCAATGAGGATCACTCTGCTCTTCAACCATAGTGATTTCTGAAGAAATTTGGGGACGAGAGGGTAGAAGAAGATAAGCGTAAAGGAGTCTGGGGGCCAAACATGAACTATAGCATCTCTCTGTGACTGTCCCTGAGGAGGGATCAGGGCAAAGAACCTGCTGTATTTGTTGTTGGAGGTCACAAGTCATAGCAAGATTGACCCCACTTGTGTAAGATCATGTTTGCCACTGATTGTTTGACAGACCACTCTTGGCACATGAGGATAGTCCTGCTGTGCCTGTCTGCTAGAATGATGGACTTCCCCGGTATGTGCATTGCTACTAGGAAGCGGTTGGAAGAGATCACCCATTGCCAAACCCTCATTGCTTCTCGACAAAGGGGATAAGATCTGATTCCCTCCCATTTGTTGATGTACAGACTACTGACATGTCTGTTTGTATTTCAATAGTCCCTAGAGGGAGAAAGCTCTGAAAGACCTGCAATGCCAGAAGCACTGCTCTTATCTCTAGGACACTGATATGCAGATTGGTCTCTTGTATCAACCATGTGCCTTGGATCATCCATCCTAAAAATTTCCCCTCCACCCCAACTAAGAGGCATCCATGGTCAAAGTGGTGCTGGGGGAGGAAGGATAAATGGACGCCCTTGCTCAATTTCTTTGGAATGGACCCACCAAAGAAGAGAATTTCTGCACACTTAAGACAATTGTATGGGATGTCTCAAGGGATAGCAATGAAAGGACCATTGCACCACTACAGTCCACTGAAGAATTCTCATGTATAAGCAAGCTGTGGGAATCAAAGTTATACTGGCAGCCACTGAACCTAATGCTTTGAGGAAAAATCTTATCGGGGTGTTGGAATGGAAAGGATCTGTCTAACGTATGTTGCCAATGTAAGAACCCTATTCTGAGGCAGAAAAACTAAACAATTTATTGGGTCCAGGCAAATGTCTATGAAATCCATCAGCTGGACTCGTTGCAGATGAGATTTTTGCATGTTGATGGTGATTCCCAGCAGAAGTGCTAGACAGAGTAAATAATCTCTGGATTTTATTAGTAGATACCTGGTTGGTGCATTCACAGGAACCAGTCATCTAAACAGGGAAACACTCTGAATCCCAACAGTCTCTGGCAAACTGCTACCACTGCCATACATTTGGTGAACACCCTGGGGGGCTGTGTTGAGAACAAAGGGTAGGACTCTGAACTGGTAATGCCTGGCTCCCAGCCAGAAGTGGAGATACCTCTGTGAGTGTCTGTTCAATTTGATGTGATAGTACTCATCTTGAAGGTCGACTGAACACATCCAGTCATCCTTCTGAAGAAGAAGTAGAATGGACTGGACTGTGACCATCCAGAAATTTTGGAGTTCTTTACCAACTGGTTCAAGTAAGTTAGGTCTGAATTGGCCTCAGGTCTCCTGTCTTTTCTGGCACTAAAAAGAGCCTTAAGTAAATTCTGAATCATGTTTGGTCTAGTGGGACCTTCTGGATAACTCTTTCATCTAGCAACTTTGAAATTTCTTGAGCTACTAGTTCCCTCTGTCTGGGTGGAACATCAGGGAGAATTTTCCTTGGTTTCATTGGAAGTTGTAAGAAAGGAATGAAGTATCCTCTTTATATGATTCTTTGCACTCAAACATCATTTGTGATGGCTAGCCAGGCATCCTGGTGCAAGGATAGGTTCCTCCTGACTGCCTCCAGAGAAAGACAGTCAGACAAACCTTTCAGGAGTGCTGGAAGGACCTGACCGATAAAGAATCTCAAGATCCTTGATTCTGTGGACCCCCCCCCCTTTGTTGCCCAGACGCCATCTACCATTATAATTGTTTCTCCCTCTGCCTCTGAGGGAAAATTCTCCATGTGTCTCCTGGAAAGGACCTTGAGACTTCTTGAACCACATTTTCTTACCAATATGCTGGTGAGAAAAGGGTCTCTGTGGGGTAGAAAATGAATTCCAGTGGCAGACAAGGTCTTCTCATCCTGTTCACAGCAGGAGAGTGTCTCTTTCACTGTTGGGCCAAACAATGCTGATCTATCAAAGGGAGCATTGATGAATGATGCCTTGAGAGATTCTGCAAAGTGACATAACTGCATCCAGGCATGTCTCCTTATGGCTATGCCTGAACAGGTCGCCCCTGAGGTACTCTCTGAGGCGTGCGAGATTAACCTCACAGACGCATTTAAGATGGACTGCAGAGCGGCCATTCTTGATGAAAAGGTTTTCTTTTCCTCTGCAGACATGGACCCTGGGGCAGAATTAGAGAGTTCCTTTATTGTGTCCCTCTGTAATCTGGTGAAGTCTTCCAGGTAATTCAGCAATCACAGTGCAAAAGTCGCTGATGCATACACCTGCTTCCCAAATCTGTCTGAAGTCCTAGACTCCCTGTTAAGGAGATGGACAGTGGAGCTCTGTTCGGCTAGCTCTTTTTTGTGACTGTCACAAGAACCATAGCATCTACAGGAATTTCTTTCATCTAGTGCTATTTATCTGTCAAAGCACTACATATTTTATCCGCTCATTCTGGGAGAGGTTCCACAGAGTCCAGTTCCTTCCACGCCCTGTGGGAGATGAGATCTATAACTTATCCGCAGCATGGGTAACCCAAGATGTAGATGGACCAGACCTGAAGGCTTCCAAAAACACAGATTCCTCCTGGGAAAGGTTTTGGGCAGATCAACCACCTTTCTGGCGAAGGATCTCTAGGATATCTCCAAATGATACATCCTCCAGTGGAGATTTAGGGGACCTTTCCCCGTCATCAAAGTCGGTGTCTTCTGTGAGGGATTCCTGTGAGAAATCCAGATGCCTACTCTTGTATGTTCTCTTACAAGGAACCTCCTCAGTGGGATGTTCTGGGGGTGTATCAGAAGAGACAGGCAGCTTCAAAGGTGGAACTGTTTGGAAGTTCTTCTTGGCTCGCTGTTGCTGTCCCTGAGATGGAGGATGTGAAGGTTCAGACACAGGATCCAGAGAAGGAACAGGATATGGACCCAAGGACGACAGAGTCAACACTGTTCTCAGCTGGGAGAAATCCCTCTCCACCACCTTGAAGGCAGAGGGACCTGTAGGGACCAAGGACAATCCCACCGGAGCTGAGACTCTCGAAGCAGACAATCCCAGAGTCTCACCAATCCCTTGCTCCAAGGGGGGGGGGGGAGCGGAGCCTAGCTATCAAATGCCAAGGCTCTGAGGGGAAGTGACAGCTCCAAAAACTTCTGAGTCGAAGTCAACCCCTCGGATCCAGCACTGACGCTTCTGTCCCAACAGTAGTCATCCTCCAACAGAGTTGGAGCTAATTGGGTCAGGGAGGTAGTCTGAGTCGAAGTAGGAAGAATTGTCAGATTACACATGTCAACTCCCAGGGCCTTAGGATTCTTGAACTCTGAAATGGGTGGTCAGATCAAAGAAGGAATAATAATGGGAAGAAAAGGAGGTTGACGGCTCACGGATCAGGTGGGGGATGGAGATGGCAAAACCCCATCTGGATTTATCCTGAGGAATTTCCTCATCATCCTATCCAACTCTGCTTCAGAAAGACTATGAAAGAACCTAATGGAAGAGGATGTGTTGGGTACTCTAGATTAATTTCTGGGAGTTTTATTTAAGAAGGGGGACCTCAGCCTTGAGGACACCAGTTCCAGGGAGAACCTGGGAACACTGATCCGAGGAGACGGAGCTTAGACTGTTGATCCGACAATTTAGGAACCTTTTGTGGAGTTTCTGAAAAACACATCTGTGAAGAAGTTCAGGCAGGAAAGCGCTTATGGTGCTCTGTAGGCTCCTTAGATTTTTGAGAAGGGGTTTGAGCCCCTGGGGAGAAAGCTGAAGCAGGAAGGAGACCTTTTAAAATGAGCTTGTTCCTCCGATCACTTATAGCTCTAGCACTGAAGGCCACACAAATAGCAGAGAGAGAATCCAAAGGTGCTGGGCCTAAGCAATAAACACACACCCTGTGGGCATCAGAATTTGGAATCTTATGCCCTCAGGAAGTGCATTTTACCAGAAAAAAAGAAAAATCGTTAAAAGTACAAAACTTTTTTTTTTCATACAAGTAAAGAAAGAAAAGAAGGAAAAGCTACCAATAATGGTAGTTAAGAAATATACCCGCAGGTATAAGGGAGAAAAGAAACAACCAATGACAGCATTTAAAACTAATTACCAAAAAAGTTAGCGAAATACGGGTTAGGGCGGAATATGTGTGTTTGTGTGTGTGTATGTATATATATATGTATATATATATATATATATATATATATAGATAGATATGTTTGTGTGTGTGTGTGTGTGTGTGTATATGTGTGTGTGTGTGTGCGTGTGTGTGTGTGTGTGTGTGTGTGTGTGTATATATATATATATATATATATATATATATATATATATATATGGGTTCACTTCAAAATCCTGAAAGCTCAAAATCCCGAACTCAAAATCCTGAAAGCTCAAAATACTGAAAACTCATAATACTGAATCAAACTTCCAGAACTAGTAAAACAAAAAAGGCGAACCAGAAACAACTGCAGACCACAGATTTATTTATTTATTTAACCAAAATTGTACTAAGCGCTTTCACCCACACACATCAGGGCATCTTTTTAAATCCTTATGTAAATTAGATAATTGAACAATTAAACAAAGTATTACCTACGCAGCTACAAATTCTTAAAGGTACAATCAGCAAAAATGAACATACACAGCCAGGACTTGTGCAAACTTGTTAATTTGTAAATGTAATAAAACCTTCTTGTCAAAAACTATGTATATGCAATACCAATAAATAGAAGTAAAAATGCATATGTAAATATCTAGATAATAGTATAAATCTAAATAATTATTAAATATAAACAATTGTTATACAATCCAGCATAAAATCATTCATGAAAAAATTTTATCTAACATTAAAATTCATATTGTTATACAAAATATTTAAAACATTAAATTATCAGATGTTAACCTAATACATACAAGATCAAATAAATTGAGACTTGTATTTTTGTATACTTGATATAGAAATATGTTTGTTAATACCAGGGCTAGAACTTGCATTTAGCCGTAATTGCCATAAACATTCTTTAGCCTCAAGTAAGGTGTTGTCATCACCACCTTTGTTATTATTGTAGTATACAATTCTGTCAATAACAAAGAATAAAAATCTCTTAAAATTCTGGCATCTTAGACTATGCATATAAAGAGAACTAGTATTTTTCTGTTTTTTAATGTCTCTAACATGTTCCACTATCCTTTCTCGAAGTTTCCTTATCATTTTGCCAACATAAAAGGCTGGGCATGATGAACATATAGCTAGGTACACCACCATTTTTGTGTTGCAATTACAATGACCTGGGCATCTAATTGTTCTGCCAAAATTTTGTACCGCAACATATGGTCCATCATTAATAAATTTACAAGTATGGCATGCCCCACATTTGCTCATCGAAGATGTGTTGAACATATTCTTATTATTAACTGCCTCAAAATGTTCTTTAAGATTCACCCCCCTACTATAAGTGACCTTGGGCCCAGTCCCTAAATTATCAATAAGGTCACCATTATTCTGGAGAATACTTATCCAGGTCTCATGTACTATATTAACTATCCTGGGTGATATATCATTAAATGGTATAATAAAGGTGTAATTTCTAGTAGTGTTATTAGTCCTAGATATACTGTTGTCAAAACCGTACTTTAATATAGGTTTGTATATTTGATGTCTTTTAATATAAATCTCTTCACTAACTTTAACAATTAATTCTAATGGATAACCTCTATCCAGAAACATATCTGATAATATTTTAATCTCATTGTAAAAATTAATGTCTTCACTAATAATTCTAAAAAATCTGACCATCTGTCCCTTTACTAAATTCTTTTTCTGGTCATAGGGATGGCAACTATCAAAATGTAAAAAAGAATTGGAATGAGTTTTTCCTAAAAATACTTGATTCTAACTTGCCCATGTTTTTATAGAATAAAATATCTAAATACTCACAATTGTTGTCAAATATCTTAAAAGTGAAATTCAAAAAACTAGATGTTGTTTTTAGAAAATTTTCAAACTCAATAAGCATTTCTCTGTTGCCCTTCCAAAAAATAAGAATGTCGTCCAGGTACCTTAAGTAAAGGGCAATGTTAGGCCAGAAACTAGAAGTAAAAACACTTTGTGTTTCCCATAAGGCTAACACCAAATTGGCATAAATGGGCGCATCTAGCCCCCATGGCCACACCTGTACTTTGTTTATAATATTCACCATTAATAAACATAAAATTGTTTTCAAGTACAATAGCCATCAGTTCACGTAACAATTTGCATTTAGCCTTATTAGACTTACTAAATTTCAGCAAACTTGTCTCAAACATTTCAAGACCTAAGTCATGAGGAATCACTGTGAATAGGTTGACAACATCAATAGTTACCATTGTCATATCGTCTTCAATATCAACAAAATGTTCTCTAGCTTTTCCTAGACAATGCCAGGAATCTTTTAATATATGAGGCAGATGTTTTAAAGTTCCCTTACAGTGCAAATCTATATAAGCAGCAATGGCTTCAGTCTTTAAAACCCTGGCAGAGACTATGGGCCTAAAGGGTGGATTGTGTATGTCCTTATGGATTTTGGGGATACCAAAAATGGATGGCGTCATTGGATATTTCACTAATAAAAAATTATATTCATCTTTGGTGATGACTCCATCCATCAAAAATTCATATAGATACCAATCCACCTTAACATATGCCCTTTCCATTTCATGTTTTGACACTTTTTCATACGTCGTATTGTCACTCAACATTATTGTCATTTTGTTCAAATAGTCTGTTTTGCTCATAATAACACCTCCACCACCTTTATCGGGTTCCATTACCCTATATTTGTCGGTAGAAGTTAATTCCTTAAGACAAAATTTTTCAGCGGAAGTCAAATTATCAGAAGTCATTTTTTCATTCTTTAATATTCTTCTGATTTGTGTTTCACATAATCTCTCAAACAAATAAATCATTGGGTTCTGTAGGGGTATAAAAGTACTACTCCTTTTTAGAGTAAAACTAGTATTGTCTCTCTGGTTACATTTGTTGTTAACAAAAAACAGCTTAAGGTTAAGTGCTCTAGTGCAAAGTTTTAAATTAATCAAAATTCTACCAACATCTAATTTAACTTTTTAGCTGCTTAGGTAATAATTTGTTTAATTGTTTAATTGTTCAATTATCTAATTTACATAAGGATTTAAAAAGAGGTTCAACACAAGGATTGTCAGTACTCTGAAGATGCCCTGATGTGTGTGGGTGAAAGCGCTTAGTACAATTTTGGTTAAATAAATAAATAAATCGGTGGTCTGCAGTTGTTCCTGGTTCGCCTTTTTTGTCATAATACTGAATCTCATAATACTGAAAAACATACAGGACACCAACACTGATGTGTGATTGTGCGGACATTCGGGTTAGGGAGCAGGTCGGGTAAGTGTGCGATTGTGATGGACGTTAGGGTTAGGGGCGGGTTAAGTGAGTTAGGGTTAGGGCGCGGGTGAGGTGAGTGTGCGATAGTGACGGACCTTAGGGTTAGGGTCTGGGTTAAGGTAAGTGGATAGATAGTAGTGTATGTGCAGTGTAGTGTAGCTGCAATACAGTCTGTGTTGGTGTCCTGTATGTTTTTCGGTATTATGAGATTCAGTATTATGAGTTTTCAGTATTTTGAGCTTTCAGGATTTTGAGTTCGGGATTTTGAGATTCACGATTTTGAGCTTTCAGGATTTTGAAGTGAACCTATATATATATATATATATATATATATATATATATATATGTGTGTGTGTGTGTGTGTGTGTGTGTATATACACACACACACACACACACATATATATATATATATATATATATATATATATATATATATATACACACATACATATATGTAATTATGTAATAGTTAAATAGAAGAGAAAAGGAGAAAAATATTCTGATTTAAGTAGAAAATAAACACTCACAACCCCAAAGGAGCTCAAGAAGTCTTGGTGAGTAGTAAACAAGATCTGAGGTGTTGTAGGGGTTAGGGGCATTATGGGTAAGGCAGGAGCTCAAAATTCGGATCCTAGAATCTTTAGAAAGTGGCCGAGTCAGTTCCAAGTGTCAGACCTGAACCCATTGGTTGAGGAATGAATGAATGAAAATGACAACATCAGAATACCTTCTCTAACAGTGTTGAAATGGGTGAAATGTTTCTGTCAAAAGCCCTTTCTGAGAATTTTTCCATTTACCCTTATAAATCCTTCTAGTTGAGACTTTCTGAGAGGCTCTGATTAGTTCAACAACTTCTGTGGGAACTGAAAGTTCAGGGTCATTATTGGAGTTGGAGAAACCAAGTAGTTAGTTGGAGGAACTGGATATCTGGATGAAGCCATCTAGATGGGTGACTTATCAAAGTTGAGCTCTGAGGGAGAAAAAAGGTTTCTTCTTCAAATGAGACCACAGCAAGGGGACCCAAGTCTGGCAAGGCTAGAAGAGTGCTATGAGAATGAGTTGCTGTAAGTTTTGGCTTTCCGTAACAGCCTTTGTAACAGAGGAAGGGGGTGGGCATAGAGGAGACTCATGGCCAATCGTGGGAAGATGACTCTCTGGGCATTTGGGCATTTGTCCTTCTTCAGGAACTCTGTTGAATAAATAAGGGCATTTGGTGTTGAATAGCAAAACAAAAAGATCACAGCAGGGTCTCTCCCACTTCTTGAATATGCTGCATACTACTTTGCATTCATGGGGTAGCAGTATCTGTTTATTTTGTTCGCAATCACAGTAGCAGACATGGGTATGTGCATTGCTATCAGAAAGCACTGGAAGGTTAGTGTGGATTCTCACACACTAATTACTTCCCTGCACAGGCGTAAGATGTAGTTCCTCCTTGCTTGTTTAGATACCACACAGCCACCATATTGTCTGACTATATGGCAAATGCACCTTGGGGAAGCTCATCTTGAAATGCTTACAAATCTAGGAGGACTATTCCCATCTCAATTATGTTTATATACAGGGAGACTTCTTCCATTGTCCCTGAACCCTATACTGTACTCACTGAGAACTGCCCCCTTCACCCAAAGGCAGACGTGTTAGTGGTACCCACTGGAGGTAGTATCAGTTTGGTTAAAGGTGACCCAATCAATAGGCTGTGTGGACTTGTCCCTCAGTTTAGCCTCTGTTTGACTATCCAAGATTGCTCTCTTGTTGAGAAGGGTCTGCACCTTAACACTGCTTCCCTTTGTCTGAGTGGGCACAAATGGGGATTAGGAAGTCTGAACTGGAGGTGTTGTAGAAAAAGGAATGACGTAACCTCTGGATATGACTGTCCTTACCCACATGTCCATTGTGATGGCCATTCACTCTGGATTGTGTAAAGAAAGACTGTTTCCAACTGCCTCCTGAGGGGAACAGTCAGGCAAACCTTCAGGGATCATAGGAATGAAATGCTCAAAAGAATCTCCTACCTCCATGGTTGTTAGAACCACCACTTCCTCTGGGTCAGCGTCTGGACTAAAATTCCCCTCTACAGTGGGAGCCTCTGTCTTGTTGCTGTCTATACTGGGGTTGTTTGGATTTGTGAAACCATAAGTTTCTCACCCCTTTCTGGTTACACTGAAAGGTCTTTAGTGGGCAGCAAACTTAACTCCCACAACACTGTGTGGATTTCTTCGAGACAGTCACCAAAGCCCTACACGAGTGTAAATCTGTGCATACAGCCTAACTTGAGTTAGCCAAGGCCTTTGACACAATCCTACACTCAGGCATCATTGATAAACTCACCCAGCTGGGTATCAACCCATATATTGTCAGGTGGGTTGCAAACTTGCTCATGCATAGAACTCATACGGTCAAAATAGGGGACTCCACCTCCTCCAGCAGACCCGTAACCAGTGGTGTTCCACATGGATCCATTCTGGGACCCCCTACTTTCAGAATCTACTTCCTAAAGTGCAGGCTAAAACTAAACAACTGTGGCTTACAGAGTTTGTTGATGGCTGCAAACTGGGACCAATCATTGAAACCCCTAGTGATGTCAACATCCTGCAAGAAGGTCTTACACAGACTAAAGACTGGTGCCAAAGACATGGTCTTAAACTTACTGCAAAAAATTAATTATCATCCCCTTTAGCAAGAGTGATGTTCTTGCAAACTACCACATCAATAGCAATACTCTAAGCACACAGTCAGTGGTGAGAAATCTGGGCACACAGGTTGACAGCAACCTTAACTTCGATCAGCATGTCTCCACAGTGGTAAGAAAGGCATTTTATATTTCTCATCTCATAACTAAGGACACTACCTCCAGAAAAGAGAGGTTATAACACCCCTGTACTCTTCCCTCATCAGACCAATACTACACTGTAAAGTTCCCTTTGGTATGTTCCTTTACAAACACCTGAAGCAACTGGAGAGACCACAAAGGTTCCTTACAAAGAAAATTCAGGGTCTACAAGATCTGTTTTATGTGGACAGACTTGAAATCATTGTCACTTTACTCTTGTTACACAGACTGCTCAAAGGTGACCTGTGCCTTGCATACAGAGCAGTCTCTTGCCCAGCTTTGATGGAAATGCTGCACATTGGCAAGTGAAATGACACACAGGTCACATGCTCAAAGGACCTTAGCCTGGTATGTGACATCAACAGAACTTGCTGGAGAGATGGGTTTGTCTCACAGAGGTTGCCCCACCTTTGAAACAAGCTTCCTATTCATGTTAAACAAAGCCCCTTGTTGTCCCTATTTAAGTGCAATCTGGACGATCGGATGGGTAACGGAAAATTCACCCCAGGGGTTCCACCTGTGTCCCTCTTGGACATGGGCAATAGGTGCTGCTTTTAACGCCTGCTTGAACTAGACACACTTAGTAACACAGGTTGAACTTGGCTAGGCTTGTAAGGGCCCTGGGGCTGTTAGCCTAGTAACCTCCTATGATCCTATGAGTATTTTGCCCTCTTGCTCACAGACAGACAATCTCTCTTTCACTTGTTGCTTGAACAGTGCATTGTAGTCGAACAGGTCTTTAGCAAAATCCAATTTGAAATGGTCCAGAAAAGCCATGGGCTACACCCAGGCCTGTCTCTTTATAGTTAGGCCTGACCATGACACACTAGCTGCCCGATCCATCACATTATGTATGACACCCATGATCAGAGAGGAGATAGTGCTCATGGTAGCTACCTGGGCCTCCAGCTGGGACTGGAGCTCCCTGGTTAGCAACTGTTTACCATTTTAAATGCTTTTTGGGTGATCACCATCTGAAAATTAACTATACGGGCTATGCAGTTCAGTGGCCTGCCAGAGAATGTACTGGACACATAGCTTTGCTTCTCTAACCTATCCATCATCCTGGAATATTTATTAGGGGGATGGATAACCTCAGCATCTTCTGGGACATACTTTTTGGTGACCTTTCACTGTGGAGTTAAAATGAGGTGCCTTGGCACCGTCTTTTGGGGTACAAAGGACTCTTTTGGGCTTCCTCAGAATAGGCTGAACTATGTCCGTCTCCATTCACACTTTACTACAGACTGTATCTACTACTTTGTTTGAGCGAGGCATTACCCATGCTGCTAAGGAAAAGGATTTATAAGCCTGGAAGATCTATTCTGCCTGGGAGGTGGGGTGTACCATCCTTGATCTCCTCTGCCTCATAATTTTCAAAATTTCACTGAAGGATATGTCCTCTGGAGGGAATTTTGGGGAAACCTTTCTCTCATCCAGATCTTTATCCAAAGTGAGAGACACTGAGGGAAAATCCAAGTGCTTCCTCTCACACTTTCTGTTCCTTGGGGTCTGTGATTAAAGTCCTCATCAGAATTTTCTTGGAAAAAGTGATCTCTGGATCCTACTAGTCTAGGCCTATACTCCTCTGATCCTGTGGTAATCTCGATGATGGTTGACTCAAGGTACAAACCTCAGTGGTATCTCAGGGTGGAATCAGTACTGCTGAAAAATGTGTATGAAACAGCTAAATAGTAGCTCACTTGTGTACCATGGAATCTTCTGAAGTACCCAGGCCTTGAACCTTTGGGGATGATTAAGTTGGAAATGGCGCCAATGTTGGCACACCTAACCTGTCCACTAGCACCAAGGACTTTGGTGCCAAAGCCAATTTGGGGATCTTCTCTCCCGAGGCATTGAACACTCCAACATCAAGAATGGCACTGATGATACTGGCACCAATCCTCTCAGTGTCAAAGAACCAGCATCAATCCCAACGGACGTAGTAACAGTCAGCACTTAAGAATATGACGTCAATGTTACTAGTGCTGAAGTCATTGGTGTGGGAGACGTGAGCTCAACCTGCATGAAGGAACCTGGCAGAACAGTTGGTGTCAATTCCTTCACTCCCAATGCCAAAATAGGGCACAGAGAAGGAGTGGTAATAATGGAGATAAGTGTAACTTCTCGGCCTGTAGTGTGAGCTGTTGGGACAGGGATGATATACCAAAGCAGAGCCCTGACAAAGGCCAACATTATGTATTTCCAATCAATTTGCATGGGGCTCCTGAAGGATATGTGCGAATGGACCAATGCAACAGAAGGAGGCCTAGACAAAAATCAGTTTTGAGAATTCTTTTTTTGAAGAAAACCTGCCAGTACATCATTTCACTGTCAAGTCCTCCGCAGCACCTGGGGACTCCTGTAAATGAGGAAATGAAGGCTTCAAAAGAGTGATTAGGCTGGGCATTTCTCTGCAGAAAGGATGGGGAGAAACTCTACATATCTTCTCTTAAGATAGCTTTGGGAGAACTCTTTGATCATCAGCCTTCCTCTTCTCTCTCTTTTTCTCCTGCATAGATGCTAAAGTAGCTGTAATTGGTCCTGAGTCTGAGGGGAGGACACCCTTAACAATAAGCTTATTCCTGCATTCTGCAAGAGTCCTGGAACAAAAATGTCTACAGAAACAGCATTCACTTAATAGGTGAAACACCCCTAGACAGACCAGGCACACATCATGTGGTTCTACTGGGGTATTTTATACCCACGGGTCTTACATTTTTTTGAACCTTGGCTTGCCTTCCTTATACATGTCCCTAATACTGCATTCACCAATCAATCAACAAATAACAAGCCAATAGGAACACCAATATCATCACCTTGAAAGGTAATCAAAAAAAAAAAAAAAACATGGCTAGATTTTGTAGACAGTACTGCCAGGAAAAGAAATCAAGAGTTTTATTCAAGAGACAGAGCCAATGGCCCAATATGTGATTAGGCAGGGAAGGGAAATGGATAAAGAATAGTGTGGGTAAGAGAAAAAAAGTAAAAGGCTCAGAAAACTACTTCATAAGCCACTCACTATTAAAACAATATTAAGCTATGTCAGAAGACATGAAAATGGTCAACTTAGTTGTCCAATAAAGTAAAAAACACTTCCTAATCACTGAAGCTACATGGAGAAATCAATGTCTTGACAGTAGCACTGTGATCTAGAGAATGCAGCAGAAGCAGAGGGTTATGGGTAAGGAGTCTTACTTTAACAGGAGCTTCTTGCCATCACTAGTGGGTGCCAAAGCTACCAGTCTTGCTGTTCCAGTGTCTGGACAGGACTTGAGAAATCATTTGGGATGATGTAATGTCCCATTTACATGACAGCACCTAGCCCAGAGTCTGTACGTTCAACCTAACCACCAACAGTGTACACTTCCTACAGGTCAAGCAAAAACAATGGAGACTGACAACTACAGTGCTAAAAGAAATACACTGATATATACCAGCTCAACTTACAAAGAACTCCAACAGTAGAAGCAATTCCCTACATGATAGCCTGCAGTTGCCAAGATAGTATGAACAGAGATAATGGTCAACAAAAAAAGCTGTTTTCCAAGTTATAAACTTTACTGTCGATGAAACAACAGGTTCAATTAGAATATTCAATTCTGCCACTCATAAGTCTGAATCCAGTATGTGGACAGTTGTTCAAATAATGGTAGATGCAACACTCTTAGGTAACTGTTTGACAAGCTGGTGCTGGACCACAATTCTAAATTGCACAAGGCCAAGATGAACAGATACACAACACATGAACCATGTCCATGGAATAACTGAGGCCTGTATCATGCAAATGTCTCAAATAGGTCAGGATAATCTGCAAGCTGACCATTCCACTCAACTTCCATTTGGCAAAGTAAGTTTGTGTGGTGGTAGGGCTTTTGGCAGCATCTATCAACTTCAATATCTCTAATGGAAAGTCCAATGAGACCAGAGGGTCTACAGTAGGAATAAACTCCTGAAATTATACCAGCGGTCTCCTTCCAGTTACAGTTGAGCTCTCTAGTCAATACCAGGAGTGTCCTCATCAACAGGGACCTGACAACCTGAAACCACAAGCTTCTCAGCAAAATGAGTTCACTAGTAGTAGGTTTGGTCCTTCTTCTTAGAACTTTGAAATAAAGCAAGGAATCAGTGAGAATGGTGGTAAGGCATGAAGAAATCCCTCTTGCTATGGGACATAGAATACATATGCCATGAACTCCTCTTTACCCTTCTGCATTGAGCAGACAAAGGGGAGAACTAATCCTTCCAAGTGCCAAGCAGCTTATTCTCTGCAGTACTCCACCTTAGGAAGTATGGTTTCTGAATCTACAGTTCCACAAGAGGACTGGTTGAATGACAGTAGATGAACAACTGAGAAAGTGATGCCTCTTTTCTATACTCTACCTCTGCATAGCAGTATGACCATGTGTCACACTGCATGCTTAGATAAAGCATAAAATGACTAGAAAACCAGTCCAGAAAACCTGTTGTGTTCACATCAACTCTGTTATTAATACATGAAATAGTGAGGCATCTGCTCAGCTAATGGAAGACATGCATATGCAACTGTATTATGTTTATCATTCCCGCTGCCTCGGTGGCATTTTGGGTAGATCACCAAACCTTAGCCTATCTGGAAGGTTGAAGAATAAGGATGCAGGAGCCCCTGGAAAATAGCCCTTGCAAAGACTGTTCTGAATCTTGCACTGCTTTGTGATGGGATGAACAGAGGATCAGGTTAATGCTTCTTGAATCCACCTCTAATCAATGTGTCCTTGAAGAGGATAAAGCCCTAGTCAAGTGAGCCTAAACCTTGCCTGGAAAAGATTTACCATGGTGGAAGTAACAGAAAACAATAGCAGAGGACAACCATCCGGCAACAGTTTGCTTAGAGACAGGTTGACTTTTCTTAGCCCCAGTACAAAGGACAAACAGCTGTACAACATTCCTAAGGGACTTTGTTCTGTCAAGGTAGTACCTGAGCTATCTGTGCACGTCCAAGGTAATGAGATTTTTTTTTCCTTGGTATTTGAATCACAAAAGAACACTGGAAGATAGATAGCTTGATTCAAGGCAAATTCAGAAACAGCTTTAGGCATGAATGATGTATTAGCGAGTAACACACCATTATCTTTGTGAAAAATCAGATTGGTTTGGCCCACCATGAGAGCTTACAGCTTACAGACTCACCTTGCAGATGTCAGAGCAATGAATAAAACAGTCTTCCATATAATGAACTGTAAATTAGTTTGAGAGGCAGGTTCAAAAGGAGGTAAAGTCAATTTTTCAAGAACAAAGTTGAGATCCCAGGGAGGAAGAATTTGCTTTGAAGGGCATCTCAAATCCAACATTCTTTTCATAAGATGTTTTGACCACAAAAAGAGAACAAAGGGGGAAATTCATGAGCACATAAACTGAGATGGTCACAAGATGCACTTTGATAGAAACATATGGCAAACCATCTATAAGTAGCTCACACAAATATTTTAAAACCAGAGGGTCAAAACGCTTTTGTGACCTATGTTATTGGCTAGGCACCACATAGAAAATCCATTCCACTTGTAAACATAAGATTTTCTAGATGTAGGCTTTCTTGTCTCTTTAAATATCTGCTGTACATCCTCATGGAACAAGTGCCTAAAAGGTATTAAAATAGAATCATCCAGTCTGTCAGGTGTAATTGTGCTAAAATGAGGTGTACTATTCACCTGTGATGCTGTGTGAGCAAATCCAGTTTGTGAGGAAGCTTGTGGTAACTGCTCTTGGCCACTTCAATTACAAGGGAGAACCATCCTTGCTTGGGCCAAAAAGGGGGTTACCACAATGATCTTTGATAATTCTTTCTAAAACTTTAGAAGTATCTTCAGAGTGTTTGGAAAGGATGAAAATGCGTACAGGAACATTCCCAACTGTGGTAATGACAATGCATCTGTATTCCAAGCATGGCTGCAAGGATGTCTTGAACATAATTTTTTTCAATGGGCTGTTATGAAAGGAAATGAACAGATTTATTTGAGATGATCCCCACATCTGGATCAAGTCCTGGAAAATCTCTACGTGGAGCTTCCACTCATGAGGATCTGTTCAGCACTTGCTTAGTGTGTCTGCCACTGTGTTCACCTCTGACAGAATATATAAGGCCTAAACAGTCAGAAAATGCTGTAGAGCCAGCTTCCAGGCCATCACTGACAACTAGCAAAGAGGGTTATGACCTTGTACCCCTTTGCTTGTCAGGTACCACATCACGGTAGTGCTGTCTTTGACCACTACAAGAGGACCAGGAGTCCATACATAATGAAGCACTTGTGAGGCACGAATCATTGTCAACATCTCTTTTGCATTTATGTGTTTTAGCCTAACTTGAAGACCTCACAAACCTTGCACTTGAACTCCAATGGACACTGCTCCCCACACAAAATCTGAAGCGTCCATCTAAACCTACTGGACTGGGGTTTGGAGACAGAAAGACAGTCCTGGATTCAGGGGCAGTTGATTTCCCCCCACCACTGCAGTTACTGTTTCACAAATCCCAGTACCGGTACGTGGAAATTCAAGAGATGAAGGTTCTGGGTGCGAAAAATTTTACAAGTACGATTTAATTTTTCCATGAGTAGTCTTGTCTATCGTATCATGAGGATCATTGATACCATGAGGACTAGAGTTTTGAGGAACTCACTTGCTGAGGCCACACATAGAAGAGAGAAATCCAAGAAAATGCCCTAAGTCAAAACTTGGTCTTCTGACAGGAAGACTATACTTTTTACTGTATCTATCCAGCTCCCTAGGAAAACAATTAATTGAAAAGGTGTCAGGAAGTACTTTTGAAGGTTCAGTTTGAAGCCCAGATGGGAAAGAAGGGATGCAACCTTGTTTAAGGACTCCAAGCACCTGGATACAGAATCTGCTCAAATTAACAAGTTGTCTAAATAAGGAGAAATGTGGATGCCTTGGGGTCTGTAATAGGTAACCACTGGGGCCAGGCATGTTGTAAACATTCAGGGTGTAGAATAAATAGCTCAAAGGGTAAAGCAAAACAAAAACTGATAATATAAGTCAGACACAGCAAATATCAAAATAGCAATAAGAATATGATGATAAGCATCCTTGAGATCTAGAGCCACCATGAAACAATAGTCTGGAAGCAACACTAGGACTGAATGTAAGGTGAGCACTTTGAATTTCAGAACTTTTACAAAGGTGTTTAGAAAGTACAAATCTAAGTCAGGTATCCAGGAATGTTCCTTATTTGTTACCAAACAGATTCTGGAGTAAAATCATTCGCTTCTGTGTATCACAGGCAATGGTACTATGACCCTCCTCAGCTTCTATCATGTGATAGAGCATTAAAGGAAATAGCTCAGTCTGGTTTCATGGGACTGGGGGAATTCCCTTGAGAGGGGGAGAATTTTCTATCCATGGCCAACTGTATCCATTCTGAATCATTCTCAGAACCCATTTGTCTAAGACTATTTGCAGCCAAGCAGTGGAGAGGCAGCCTGGGAGAAGTGGAAGTGAAGGATGGGCTGGGGGGTATAGTCATTCATTTGCAGCGGGGGTTGATCCTTTTTCGGAAAGGGACTCTTCTTGTTTTGTTTCAAAGAATTATCCTCCTGCCATTTCCTTTTGGATTCCTAACTTTCGTTTTGCTGGGATTTTTGTTTGTTCTGCCTCATGAAGGAAGATGCATTGTTAGGGGAGAACTAGTCACATTAAACATCCTAGATACCCCATGCATTTATCTGCACCAGTCATGCCACTGTTTGAGAATCTGTGCAACAGAGGGCCCAAACGCCCAATTCAAAACTCAAAGGTGCACTGAAAATTTCATCCTTTCAATCGTAAGAGAAATTCTGATAATGTAATCAAGCATACTATCTTAACACAACAGAAAAAGCAGCATTTTTTGAGACAGCATAAGCACATTCAAGCTCACCTCTCAAAGCATGTTTCTAAACCTGAATCAAATAAGAAACAATTTCATAAGGCTTTTGCTTTCCAGGTAAGGATGCAGCAAAATCATCAAAGCTGTACATACATTCTAAAATACATTTCCACATATAGCTTTGATAATTTAACATTCAAAAGGCAAGATTATTAGAAAAAGACATTCTTTTGCCCTATAGATCTCACCATTTTTCCCTTTTTATCAGGGGGCATTGGATTAGAAAAAGCCAAGGACTTTTTACTTAAGCAGGCAACTGGGGAAACTGCAGCTGGGTCAGCAGTCAAATGAGAAAAAGAGACCTTTCATGTCAGAGCAGACCCTGTATTTTCTCTCAGCCTTTTAGGGACTGCTGAAAGAGATACTGGTGCCCTGCAGGCAACTTTATAAACATCTTCAAAGGCTGGTAAGAGAGGAGGGATAGCCAAAGAATTGGGCATCTTGTCCTCTATAAGGTCATATACCTTGCCTAGGATAGTCCCCGACTGGGCCCAAGCAAAAACAACACTAAATCTGGCAATCATCTGTGGAAAAGTGAACACTTGTTTGGACTTTGGCTCAGGTTTACATTCTGAAGAATTACAGTGACTGGACTTGTCAACTAGGAAAAGTACAGTTGTGTACACTTACCACAAATGTAGATGTTCGAGTGTATTCACTGTTGCAGTCATTACATTTGGGTAATCTGCTGGCAGGTTGCCCTCAGTCAGCCTGAATAACAAAGTCTTGGGTCCTGCGTTGGTTGCTGTCTCCTCTGCCATGATGTCAGGTCGTCAGGGGTATAAAACATGCAGCCGACGCCATTTTCATCAGTTTTTCTTGCCCCAGATGTCAGGTGCCCCCCAAATGGGGAGCAAAAATATATATAAATAAATTGTAAATATATAAATGCACTTTTAGAAACATAAACTTTACCTTCAACTAAAAGCAAATACACCACAAAGGCTTTTGAATATAGTGAAGGAAAGAAAAGGTATAGAATGGGGGATGGCAGGTGGGTAACCCGGACTGCAACAGTGAATACACTCGACCATCTACATTTATGGTAAGTGTACACAACTGTGCTATGTTCTTTGTGTTTCACTGTTGCAGTCATTACATTTGGGTAGATTCCCAAAGCTATGGATAGGAGGATGGAACTAAACAGCATTAGGAGCGGCTATAAGGCCCTGCAGGACTGCAGTGGCGAAGCCTGTCCTGGATTTAGAGAAGAGAGGTAAATGATAATGCTTTGTGAAGGTATGAACAGAGCTCCAAGTAGCAGCTTCTAGAATGTCTTTGGTTGGGACCCCTCTGAGAAAAGCTGCTGAAGTAGAGGCAGCCCTGGTGGAATGTGATCTGATCTCCTTGGGCACCGGTTTACCATGGTGCAAATAGCAGAAACGAATGCAGTGGCTTATCCATTTAGAAATAGTCTGCTTTGATATAGCCTTCCCCTCTGATCCTGCAGCAAATGCTACCAGTAGTTGCTCAGACATTCTTAGAGATTTGGTTCTGTTTAAGTAGAATCTTGGCTGTCTGTGTACATCCAATGAATGCAGAATCCGCTCCCCCTTGTTCTGCGGATTTGGGTAAAATGTTGTCAAGTGAATGGTCTGGTTAAGAATCACACTGGATACCACCTTAGGCATAAAAGAAGGATTGGTCCTGAGGGCCACCCTGGCCGGGTAAAAAATAATGAAAGGCTCCACTGCCATGAGAGCCTGTAGCTCTGAAACCCTTCTTGCTGAAGTGACTGCCAAAAGAAAAGCTGTCTTCCAAGATAGAAATTTTATATCCACAGTAGCTGCTGGTTCAAAAGGAGGCAGGGTGAGTTTTTCCAGCACAAAACCGAGGTCCCATGCAGGAGTTGGTGCTCTCCTGGGAGGCCTTAAATTTTTGGCCCCTCTGAGATACTGTTTAAGCAGTGGATGGGAAAAGAGGGGAGGCTCTGTGTTGTAATGAGCCAAGATGGCAGAGGCATGGATTTTTATTGAAGAAAAAGATAGGCCCTTGTCAAGCATCTCAGTTAAGTATTGTAAAATCTGAGGAATATTGGGCTTTGCTGTGTCTATTCCTTGTGCTTGGTTCCAAGCACAGAATCTCTTCTATTTATCAGCATAGGATTTTCTAGTACTAGGCCTTCTGGCATCCAAAATGACATCCATCACAGGTTTACTGAGAGATGTGTTTTGAATAATTAGTTGATTAGCCATGCTGCAAGATTCAGAGTTTGGAGCTGAGTGTGCAGAATTTGATAGTTCTGCTGAGACAGTAGGTGAGGAGTTTGAGGCAAGTACCACGAAGAAAGGTGTGACATATTGCTTAGAAGCGGGTACCAGTACTGGCGAGGCCAGTCCGGAGCAATTAGGATCATTTTTGGTTTTTCCTGTCTGACTTTTAGTAAGACCTTGGAGAGTAGAGGCAGAGGGGGAAAGGCATAGACTGATAAATTTTTCCAGCTGAAGGATTGAGCATCCACTTTCCATGCTTTTTTGTGATGAGTTTTTGTGCAGAATTTGTCCAATTGATAGTTTTGGGGAGAGGCAAACAGATCTATGTCTGGGCTTCCCCATTTCTGTGTTAACATGCTGAAGATTTGTAGATCCAGTTTCCATCCGTACAGGTCCATAAGATTTCTGCTTAGATCATCTGCCAGAGTATTTTGCTTTCCTGGCAGGAATTGAGCTTGAAGATGTATTTGGTAAGTCAAGGCTGTGTTCCACAATGCCATGGCTAGTCTGCAAAGGGGGTAGGAATGTCTACCCCCCTGCTTGTTTATGTACCACATAACTGTGGTGTTGTCCGTCTTTATCAGTAGTTGTCCTGGATGAAGTAAGTCCTTGAAGGCTGTCAGAGCATTCTGAACAGCTAGCATTTCTTTCTGGTTGATATGTAGATGCATTTGGTTTGGGCTCCATTTGCCCTGAATGCATCTCCCTGCTAGGTGACCCCCCCAGGCATAGTCTGATGCATCTGTAGCTAGGGTTTGGGTGGCAGGGGATAGAGTGAATGACAGTCCCTTATTTTGGTGACATGTCTCTGCCCACCAAAGAAAATCCTGTTGTAGGCAGGGTATGAGAGGAATCAGTTTCCAGGCTGTGACAATGTTGACTCCATAAACTTTTTAGGTACCATTGAAGTTTCCTCATATGCAGTCTCGCATATGGAATTAGTAGAATGCAGGATGCCATGAACCCCAAAGCCTGCATAATTTGTCTTGCAGATAACTGGGTTTTTGTTGCCATTTGTTTGAAGTATGTTGTCAATTGCCTTTGTTTGTCTGGCATGAGCCATCTTGGCAGTTGTATTCAAGCTTGCACCCAGGAATGTAATTATTTCAGACGGTACCAGTTGTGATTTATTTTCGTTTATGGTGTACCCTAGGCATGCCAGAAGCCTTTTTACAAACACCAGATGTTGAAGAAGAGTGTCCTTGTCCTCTGCTTGAATGAGACAATCATCCAGATAAGGATAAATTTGAATGTTTCTTTGTCTGCAGAATGCAATTACTGGTGCCAGGCACTAAAGACCCTGGGCGCAGTAGATAAGCCAAAGGACAGTGCAGAGAATTGGTAATGCAAAAAACCTGCTTTGAAGCGGAGGTATTTTCTGCATGATTTCCTTATTGGGATATGCAGGTATGCCTCTTTTAAGTCCAGAGTTACTAACCAAGCATTCTTGCCTAGCATAGGCAGTAACTGTTGTAAAGTCAGCATTTTGAATTTTGGAATGTCCAGGAACGTGTTCAGAATCGATAAGTCCAGTACTGGACGCCATGAATTGTCTTTTCTGGGTACCAGGAAAAGTCTTGAATAAAATCCTTGTCCTTTTTCCTTTTCTGGTACCGGTTGAATAGCCCGCATATCCATGAGGGAAGTGACTTGTTTCTGGGCCTCTACCCACTGGTTTTGTGGCAGATCCGGCCATCCGTTTGGAACTGGCAAAGTATGGAAATTAAATATGTACCCCTGGGATACTATGTTTAATACCCACTTGTCCTGGGAAATTAACTGCCAATTTTGAGCATGAAGTACTAATTTTTCCCCCCAAGGGGGCTGCCAAAAGATTAGTGCTTGGAGATGGTAGAGGAAAGTCATTGAGACTGCTTACTGTAGGGTTGTGCTTTGCTTCCCCCAGATTTGGAGGTGGAGGCACACCATTGCTTTGACCTGTAAGAACCCTGTAATTGATATCTGGAGCCTTTTGAGTGCCTGGGTTTGCCCTGAGTGGCTCTGTTGGACACAGGAAAGGACCAATTTTTAGTAGGCCAGTGCCTACTGAACCTGGGTGGCTGCACTTGCAAGAAATCTTTTACAGTTTGCATAGATTTAGCTTTGTCTTCCATTTTCTTTAAAACCCCTTCTGCCTTATTACCAAACAGAGTATCATGCTGCAAAGGGGCATCCAACAATTTAGCTTTAACATGATCAGGCAGATTTTGCTCCTTGAGCCAGGCATGCCTTCTAATCACAGATCCAGTAACGGCGGCCCTACAAGAGACCTCCAAGGAATCAAAACCACATTGCAAAGTATGCTTTCCAACCTGTTTTGCTGAATGCAATAAATCCTGTAACTCTTTATTTTCCACACAATCAGAAATCAACATAATTTTCTGTTTCAGTAAGGCCATAACATGTTGTTGATATTTAAGCATATGAAACTGGCAGTTTAAAGCCCTGATTGCCAAGGTTGCAGACGTATAAACCTTCTTACCCCATCTAGCCGCCCTGGAATCTCTTTCAGAAGGGGTAGAAGTTTTGGCAGTAGAAGCCTTAACACCATTGGGACCCTGAGAAATAGTCTCATGATCAGCAGCTGGATTTTTGAAAAAAATTTGTCGGAGTCAGGAACCCTGTAATATCTGTCTGGCTTACTAGGAGCTGGAGGCAGGGAATCAGGAGCCATGCTTCATTCCGAGAACACATCATCAACAATGTCTAATACAAGAGGTATAGCCAAAGGCCTATGCTGAGGAAGAAGAAGGAAATCCCTAAGCCTCTTTTTTGATTCAGAGAAGTCCTGACTCTCCCAGTGAAAATGTTCCCTTAAAGTATGCAAAGTCTCTCCAAAAGAGTAATCCTCAGGAGGAGATGCAGATGGGATGGATTCCTCTGCATCAGAATCCTCATAGAGTAGAATAGAAAATTCCTGATCAGAAGAGAAATCAGAAGAAATGGAAACCTGATCTGAAGATTCATAATCAGTGCCTTGCCTAGGCCTCTTAGCAGGGGGGTTGGGAACCCCTGATCAAGGTAATTAAATCCTCAGCCATTTTGATCATCTGTTTTTTAGGCATAGGGGCCTAAGCACGTGGCTCATGCATCAGTTTTTTAGACACAGAAGTTGTTTTTGACCTTGGTTTTGTTGCTGGGGTCGGTTTACTGTAAAAATTTTGAGGCCTAAAAACACCCTCAGAAGCCGGTGTCTGCTCAGCGGCTCTGGACTCAACCAAGGGAGAGACATCCACGGGTTCAATACTTTGCGAATCTTGTGGCATACCGGACTCCGAATGGGTCTCGGTAGAGGCCTGTGACTCAAAAGTAGCGGGCATCAGGGGTTGCAAAAGCCCCGCACTGAGTACCGGCGAACCGGCGACTGGCTTAGGAGAAGCTTTGTCGTCGGTTTTGGATGTCGACAGTCTGTCTCTGTCTTTTTCCTTACGTTTTTTGTGAACTCCAGTAGTCGGATGGCTAACCGATGCATTTCAGGTTAGTTAAATCTTGAACCAAAATATTTAGAAGCAAAAATATACCAACGCTTAATAGTGCGTTGGTTAAATTTAGCACAAAACTGACAGCAAGGCACGTTGTGATCAGGGCCTAGGCAAGGAATACAGTACAAATGAAAATCCTTATGAGGTATTTGCTTCCCACAAGTAATGCAATTATTAACTTTTACTGACATCGGTAAGGAGCAAGGAAAAGTTTCCACAATGGGATACTTAGCTTTAGTTTGAAGACTTCGGTTCTGAAACTCGAAAACAAAAATTTCAGGAGTCGGCCGACCGGCACTTGCGAACTGCTTCTGCTTCGGGCACCGTGCGGCAAGAAAGACTGATGAAAATGGCATCGGCTGCATGTTTTATACCACTGACGACCTGACGTCATGGAAGAGGAGACAGCAACCGACACAGGACCCAAGACTTTGTTATTCAGGCCGACTGAAGGCAACCTGCCAGCAGATTACCCAAATGTAATGACTGCAACAGTAAAACACGAAGAACATTCATTGTTCTCATCAGATTCCTCTTCATTATCTGAAACAACAGAAAGGTCTCTAGAAAGTCTGCCACCAGAATTAGGTTTCTACAGAACACTCTTAGCCAAGGAAAGCAATACAGCCTAATAAATAGAAATAAATTTTATGATGAAGCTTCTTTTTCTTGTGAACTTCACTGCTAAACAAAATATCTGCGGACACAGTATTATGTCTGGCAAGGGGCCTCTTACTCCAGACCACTACTGTACCTAAAGGGTTTGGTTCTCCCATACCTGTGCCAAGTAAGGCAAGAGCCACAGAGGATGTGTCTAACCCCTGTTCAACAGTGGCAGGCACAGCTACGCTATAGGCAAACAGGCAAAAGGTATGTGGCCCGTGGGCTGAGTAGTTGCCTCAACAAAATCACTAACAGTTGGCTGCGGTATATATTTTTTTCTTTTCAGGTGTAAATGCATTTGATGGGGGGGGGGGGGGGGGGACCAGAGTTAGGATTCATCAAGTCAGTAGAGAGTACAAGATCCAGAATAATAAACTAACAGTACTGGATAATGTATCACAATAAGCACAAAAGTTCTTAATAAGTATGTCCTCATACAACTAAACTCTGCTAAACCGTGAAAATATGTTCAGAATTCTTTTGCAAGAAGTTAAAGAAAGTACAGTTGTGTAAGTAAATCTACCATAACAGTAGATGTTCTAACGATTACTGCTGTGGTAGCTTAGCTATATGGGTTGTATCCTGTGAAGGATATAACAGCCAACCAGCTTACAAAACTTCAAGGCACCTTCCATGAGCCCAAACTGTCGGGCAGCTTACCATGAGCTGACTAAAAGACAAGTTTAAGCACCGAGTCCTTCAGAGCGTTCCTGCCAACAGAAAAAGGGGGGCTAAGCCCTTAAAGGACAATGCTAGGAAGAACAAAAATAAACAACACACCAAAAAATAAATAAAATAAAATAAAAACATAAGGGGGATGGAGTGGCTACTGCAGCAATGATCGTTTTTTTTTTCCTCCCAAAAAAACATAGATGAAGCTAAGGCCCTGATAGAGTGGGTCTCTTAACCCTTCCTGGAAAAAATTTCTTGCGGTGAGTAAAATAGCCTTAACCAAACATTTGAAATCAATCTGTATGGACAAAGGTTGACCCTTCTTCTTACCTTCACAAAGAAGGAACACCAGATCTGAAAGATTTAGTTATGTTAAGTACTGGAGTTGTCAGTGGACATCCAACATATGGAGTATCCTTTCTCCCTCATTTTTGCAATCAATATAAAAATAGGGACTGGATAGTTTGGCTAAAAATAAAGTTGGATACCAGTTTAGGCATAAAACATTAGTTCTCAAAGAAACCCTACTTCTGTGGAAATGAGATAGGTTTGACTGATCAGTAAAGCTTACAACTCAGATGGTCTTCTTGCAGAGGTCAGAACAATCAGTAGAACAGTTTTCCATGTTAAGAACCTGAAGTCAGAGCAAGTGTTATAAGATCCCAAGAATGGGCCACTCGCTTTCTTGGAGGCCTTTCAAGAAAATACCTTTCAAAACATTTTGACATGAGAAAGTCTTGAAAGAGGAGGATCTATTGGCAGACATGCTGAAATGGCCAATAAATGAACCTCGATAGAGGAGTAAGAAAGACCATAGGAAAGTAACTTGTACAAATATTGTAAAACCAGAGAACAACTAGTCCTGAATGGGTGCTAGTTATGTTTTTGGTAGTAACTAGAACATTTTTCCATTTGCCAATATATGACTTTCTAACAGCAGGCTTTCTTACCTCCACTGGTACCTGCTGCACTTCCTTAGTAAGCAGGTTCAACACAAAAACAGCGTCAAGTTCAAGATATAAACAAAACTAGTAAAACACAAAACTCCCACACTTTATCTGTCCAAGGCAACCACATCCAATAAACAGTGTTAAAGTAAACCACGAAAAAAAACTTTGCAAAAAAGTCTTTTACAACACTTCATCAAAACTAAAATAACTCAGCAGCACAGACATTTAAATAAGCACATCAAGTAAAAAATCTAAATTAATCTACTCATGCTCTTAAAGGCACCAAACATTAAAAAAAAATGTTATATAACCATTCATAAAACAGCACACATTGTGTAAACTAATGTAACACGCCAATACATATAACATTGTCAATGACATAATATTAACAAACTTTAAACAAAAGCCATAACTTGCAGCCCTCATGTTTAATACCAGGTGTACACAAATAAAATCATTTAAACCTGGTGGCTCAATAGCATTTAATTGTAACTGCCAAAGCGATTCTCTAAACTATTCTCCCTACAACCACCCAATCTCTGTTAACTACCTCTAGAATGGCAAAGACAAACCTGGTAAAATCAATACAGGTCCTTGTGTATAATGCATTTTTACCCAAGCAAAAACAATACTAATTCTAGTGTCCTGGTAATGCTCATATATCTTTTTACATAACGACTTTTCAGTTTTCCCAATATAAAAACGTCTGTACAGTGAGCGTGTGGCTAAGTGAACTAAACCCTTTGTTTAACAGTTACCATCTTTAAAATCTATAACATTCTGCCCATGAGAATAAGGCAACACTAACTTAGAATCTGTACAAATATTGGAACACTGCTGACAACATCCATACTTACGTGTACCCGCACTCCTTTTTTCATCTGCAGCAACCTTCTCCAATCCATTCATCTATCTTCAGCCCCTTTTCCCATTTTGCACATGGGGTCGGGGTGTCACTTCAACAGTGACAATCATCTCGAGCGAAGGTTTACACCTCCGGGTGGCTAGCCCTGCCACAGTAGTTCGTCAGTACCACCCACATGCACACATGCACTTGTACCTAGGGCCAAATTTAGTGTGCCCAATTCATCTACTTGCATGTCTTTGGAATGTGGAAGGAAACCCTTGTGACCACAGGAAGGTCATGCACACTCCACACAGAAGGCACGCCAGATGAGAATCGAACCAGAGAACCTTTTGCTGTGAGGTGTATACTCTAACTGCTGCACCACCGTTGCCGCTGGCAATCTTCTCCAATATGCTCTTTATACTACTTGTGTTTTTACAGACCACACTGGGGGGAGGGGGGTTCAAACTTCTTAGAGTCAAAAGATTTTAAAATATTCCAATTATTCTTTATAACATTAATCGCATCATAATTCATAGAACCTTATTGTAAATTTACTCTTTCGTAAAACATTGTTGCCATCCTGAGAAACTGTATTATTATTATTATTATTATTATTATTATTATTATTACTTTTAACAAATGTATTAAATAAAGCATTACCTAATATTCTCCTACCTATAAGATCTGGTTATACATATCTAAAATAAGTTTCTTTGGGTAGTCTCTCTCCAAAAACAAATCCACCAACTTTTTACATTCAGTTAGAAAAAACACATCTTCAGATACCATCCTTGAAAGTCAAATGAACTGTCCCTTGACAATTCCTTTTATTTTTCTTTTTTTGGGGGGGGGTGACAACTCCTAAAATGTACAAAACTTTTACTACAAGTGCTTTTCCTGTGAATAGCAGTTGAAAATTTACCAGAATTTTTGTATATACAAGTACATCCAGTTAATTAATCTTAGCATCTGCAAAAGCATGGGTAAATTAAAAACAATGTCTCTGTCATTAATATACATACTATCCAAACCACCTGGCCACAAAATAAATATGTCATCACATTATCTTAGATATCAACTACAATGCTCAGAAAAAACTTGAGGGAAACTTTCCAAACTTAACATAATCAAAATGGCATAAATGTGTATGCAAACTGCATCTATTTCTATGCCTTTAATTTGTTTAAATATATCTTCTTCAGAATCAAAGTAGTTGTTTGGAAGAACTTCTTCCACACTATCCTTAATCAGATTGGTATCCCTACCCGAAAAAAAAATCAAAAGTATTCCTTCTGAGATTTCGGAAGTACCTGGATGTCAGTGGAAAGGGTTGAAAAGCATACAGGGCTTTCCTGTCAAAGAAAAATAAATCTGTCTTCAAGGCCTTCTAGTATGTACTAGAGCACAATCTTGCCAGCTGATTATTTAGAGGGTAGGAAAATTAGTTTATTAGTGGGCCTCCCCATAGATGGATTAAATCTCGGAAGACCACCTAATCTACTTTGCATATGTGAGGTCTGCCCTGTCCTATTCAGCCTGTCTGCTACACAACACTGCAATGACAGAATGAAGGATGCCTGCAGAGTGAGACTGTACTGTGAAACTATATCCCAATCAAACATGGCTATTTTGCAAAGGGGGTATGTTCTGGTTCCCCCTTGCTTGAAAATGTACCACATGACTGTGGCACTGTCTGAAACAACTTGAAAAGGTCCTGAGGACCAAAGATAATTCAGACAGTTGAGTGCCTTTATCAGGGTAAGCATCTCTTTCATATTTATATACTTGCATGTGTCCCAAGTTTCCCACACACCTTGCATATTATCTCTCTTGATACTGCTCCCTAAGCAAAGTCTAAGATATCCATAACTGACTGCTTTCGAACAGGGTGGAATATGGGGAGACCTAAATTTAGGGATATTTGCTGTCTCCAAGTAAGTTTTCTACTGATAACTCCCAGCACTGGATGTTGATGCTGGGACTAAAGAGACTTCAGATACCATTGTATCTTTCCCATGTGGAGTCTTGCCAGGGTTATCATAAGAATCATAGATCCCATAAGACCTAAAATCCTGAGGTATTTCCTCACTGTGATTGATGTCTGATTGGGAGGTTCTGAGAATGCAGCCAGGCAAACCTCCTCAACACAGTACAAGAGGTCATGGTCCTGGAAGAATTATCAACAGAGCCACACACACACTGTAACCAGACACAGTGACTAGTACAACAGAAGAAACTAAATCATTTAAAGCAGGTGTTTCACCACAAGAAAAAGCTGCAAAACAAACACACCTCATACTATCGCAATCCAGCAAAATAGAGATTAACATATGAGCCAGACAGTTCAAAATTCTAAAAATGAAAATTGCAAAAGAATACACTATTTTCCCATATCCATCAATAATCGTTCCATCATTATCAGAAAGAGCAGGGTAGGAATTAACTAACTGTTTAGTAGCATTAGGAATAACTAAAGCTATAGCTACTGTGTCAGGTTTGAGAAAAGAGTGCAACAAATAATTAAAAAGCCTGAGGAACATTATACATTCTATCTGCCTTTTTATGAGCAGCAGGCTGACTATCAGGAAAAATACAGGCAGAGACACAAACATCCTCCAATGCTGACAGACCTGGAAGAAATGGTGAAGGTGCTTTACTAGTTTAGTCCAGTTTCAGAGTTGCTGATTCCTGGGCTTTGGTTGTAGTTCCTGTGTACTGTTTTGCTTTATTTGGGGGGGGGAAGGCTACCTTGCTTACCAGTGGGTGGGAAAAACTAAGGGTAATGCTGCTCAATGCCAGAAGTCTAAATCTCAAAAGTATCACCAAACACCATCATACTAGGTGACTTCAATTACCCTAATATAGACTGGGGAACACTAGCTCAGCTCAAAAACACCCTAGCCCAAAAGTTCCTGGAATTCAAAAACTCATGGATGGAACAACTACCATCCCCACAAGGAGATACAATACTTGATCTCATCATCACGATCATGGGAGCACAAATGTTCCACACAACAGTAAGTATACCCTGGTGACCCCAGATCAAGATCTCAGATCACATCTGGAGGTCCTCATCCCACACCAAAAAAGACCACAGTAAAGAAAAAAAGACCACAGTAAAGACACTTCTAAAAAGCAAGTGTACTCTTTTCAGGCCCCTCAGAAGTGTCCTTTCAGGTCCCGCAAGCCTCGGAAAACTGACAAGCGCAGCAGCTGCTCTACCAGCACCTGCAGGCAATCCAGGCTCAGGCCCAAAACTGGAAAGCAAGGCTTTGCACAAACAAAGGTCAGCCCAGGACCCCAAAAGCCCCCTGCCCTCCTACAACAAAAGGAGGAAGCTACTACAAGATAGAACAAAATCATGCAAAGGATAGAGCAAAAAGTAAAAAAAAAAAAAAGCTTAAATAAGAATAAAAAAAAAAATCAAAGCAAAAAATGGCTAAAGACTCAAAAAGACTCAAAGACAATTTTTAAAGAGCTAAAAAGACAACCTAGGAGAAACTTAGAGCTCAGAGAAAATTCCAGATATGCTCAGAACTAGTTCAAAATGATGTATGACCACAGACGTGATGTGGCTGACAGGTTCAGTGGAAACCATCCCCTCCCCCCTATCTGCCAAACCCTACCAAATGAGTGCTCCCCCCAGCCCAAACCAGGCCAGCCTCTGAGAGCAAAACTCTCCCAAAAGCAAAAAACACAGCATCCATGGGACCACCTGGGTGTCCTGTATTAAACCTGAACCCATGGAAGCCCCGAATTAAACCCTTACTGTGTGTTTAATCAAAGTAGGGTGGAAGCATCTCACAGCTAGGGGACAGCTGTTTACCTGTGGTCCCACTTCAAGGACTTCACCACTCCACCCTGTTCCAAACCTGTGCCAATTAGCAGCCGACGCCTCCACAGACCCTGAAATATGCCCCATTAGCTTGAAATGCTCCTCATAAATAAATACAGAGGGGAATTTGCAGAGGCTGAATCCAAGATTGTTTGGCTGTTGTCTTTTGATCATGCCTTTTAAAACTGGTGTCAAAGGCAGATCATGTCTTTTTTTTTGGTTGGACTTTTCAGGCAGTCCATACAGCCTACCTCGATCTGGCTAAAGTCTTGATACAATACCCCACTTAATGGCTACATCAAAACTCATCAGCTTAACTGTGTGGTCCCACAACAAACACTCATAAACTTACTAGTTGCCAACAAGAACCCACAGGGTGCAAAACTGGCTGTCAGTCAGAATCAGACAGGGGTCAGAGGGTTGGCCATATGTCAGACTCACCAAAGGGCTCAGTTTTGGGCCCTACAGCAAACACAGGAAGCAAACACAGGCAAACTATGGCAGACAAGGGAAAACAAATGACTGCAAACAAGAAGGACAGAGCTGGAACATAGACGCAGATATCTCTCACAGAGTCTGATAAGAAGGGAAAGACAGAAGCAGATATATGCCTTCAGAACGTGCCAAAATTAAAAGTCATGCCGCCCAATCAAGACCCCAGAGTTAAAAATAAGCAAATAAAGTCTTGTCACTGGAAAACAAGGTTACCCCTAGCTACCAAATACCAAATAGGTTGGGGTCCCACTGTCATTCGACACTGGACCTGGGGAACCAGGTAGGAAGTCCTCTTTCATTCGACACCCATGTAGCTAAAGATTCTGTCAGATCAAGGGACATCAGTCTCCCTTTACTCATCACTCATCGGTACTCACCACTCGCAGGACAGCCATTTGAGTACTCAACCCCATCAACACAGCAGCTGATGAGAATGGAAAAAGAGCCATTCGAAAAGGATAAAGAGTCTCAAAAAGCTGTCCTATGCTGGCCAACTGAAACCTCCCGCTCTAACCATTAAACACACTCAGCAATCTGATTGCTTTGCCTCACTGAAAGAACTCCCCAGCTCAATAATTGAGGCATGAATAAACCTCACCTCAATCCTTAATCTTCAAAATAAAAGAGGCGGGAGATTTGATGAATATGCTTCACCTCAAAAAAAAATCCCATCAGAGAGAATAGGGACAGACTCCAAAGACTCCTATGCAAGGGAACAAAACATTGGAGGAGACGAGGGCGGGGGAAACGCTGGCCTTTATTCAAAAAAACAATGGAATGGATGGGAAGCATGAAGAGGGGAATTTCCCTTGCTAAAGAGTGTCTAAAGCCACAAAATGGAAGCACAGCATATAGTGGGTATAGTTCCCCATGAAGGTTCAGGATCCCCTTCTATAACAGCACATAACATTTTACTCCTACTTTAAACACTGGCACATTCTGGAAAAAATCTCAGAAGGAGAGAAACCCCAAAGGGAGAATTAGAAACTCAGCTCTCCTCTCAGTGTGAATCAAAAAATGAGGAGAAAACCTGTCTGTCCCTTTCATCTTCCTGCCAGATTCAGAATCTTGAATCTCTTCAGGAAAGAAAATATTCTTCTTTTATCAGAAAGTAATAAATGAGGAGGATCAAAAACCTTAATAAAACCTTGAGCCAGACACAGTAAACTACTCCTGTCTAAGGAAATTTGATGAACAGTAGACACGTTTATTTTTTGTTTCCTTTTTGACAGAAAAAAGGGGTCAACAGTGTTATAAATGACAGGAGTAGCTTCCCCGGGGATGGGTAAAACATTCTGACAAATCAGGGAAGCCATCCGTGTTGCCTCTCCCACGACCAACAAGAGGAGCTCTCCTTTGCCCACTGAGGGGACCATAACAGCTACAGAGGATGTACCTAACCCCCAGTCCATACTGGCTGTATGTGTTACACCAGCAAGATCAGGTGTAAAAGATGAGTTGCCTGAGGTACAACAAATGGCCACAACACAGTCACCCACCGGTGGCAGAGGCAAATTGCTAGCCTGCTGTGGTAGCAAAGGCTATTTGTTTAACTTTTTCTTTTTGTGGCTTGAAGAAGGACTAACCTTGGGGCCAACTGTGTTCCATGGTCAAGCTGAAAATGGTGCCTCTTTCCTAGGGAAAATAAGTAGTAAAAGCCAGTACAAAAATTAAAGTCTTTAAAAGCCAATTTCTTTCATACAAAAACACAGTAAAAAGCACTTCAAAACACATGCCAGCCCTCCAAAATGAAATAAATTTCTCCACAAAAAGTTTTAAATCCTTTTGAACAACTTTTAAACTGACAAGAAAAAAGAGCACGTTTGTTTAAAACTACAATACAGCCTCATGACAATCCATTAAAACACAAACTCTTAGCTATAAAATAACTTTCCTGAATAGGAAAGTATAGATAATCAACAAAGATAATTGAATTATTTTTTTCTCAAAAGGCACTTATCTGCCCAGCAAAGGAATAGCACAAACCACTCATCAAGCCTCAAAAACCTCAGAGAAGCATAATTTTTGGAGGCAGTAAAACTCTGAAGGGCTTGGTTCCCAAATATTCCATTTAATCAGCTCAGCTTGAGCTGCCTGACAATTTGGATGAATGGTACCCTGAAGCATTGGCAGGATATAACTCACATAGCTAAGGCTACTGCAGCAGCGATGAATAGGATGGACATTTTCCAGTACACAAAGTCTAAACACCAAAGTGCCAAATTAGTGTTAAAAATTAGCTCCACACATTAACCACAGAAACTGGCATAAAATAACATGTATTAGCAATTAAAACTATACTTTCTTAGAGACAGTGAGTGAGTGAGTAAAATCTCCACTGTACATTCAAGTAACTTCATTTGTGTTAAAATTGCGCAATCCACTACTTTGGACATACACAACACAGTCATGCATATAGTAAATAATGTATAAATGTTGAAGACAAGAAGTTATGTACTCACCATAACGTTTGATGCATGTAGTCCATCTCGCCTCGCATTCTTACCCGTGGGTTCAGAGCCGAATGTCGGCTCTGACTCGGCCATAACTTCTTGATGTTATGTAGTCCAATCTCACCTACATTCTTACCCATGGGACAGCGTCCCCAGCACCTAAATCTTGGGAGGCTCAGTGGAAAATACTCCTGAGCACTGTGGAACTAAAGGAAGACCTGCCTCTAGATACCACATCTAACTTGTAATGAGTAACAAAGATGTGAGGAGATGCCCAAGTAGCCGCAGCACAAAAATCATCCATAGACAATCTGGCCTGAAAAACTGTAGACGTAGATACAGACCGGTTAGAGTGAGCCTTCACTCAGAACAGTAAATATCTTCCCCCTGAAGTATAAATGAAAGAAATACAATTAGAAATCCACCTGGACAACGTGACTTTGGAAACAGGAGACCCAATTTGTTTTCCAAAAATGAAACAAACAACTGATCAGATTTTCTGAGGTCCTTCGTTCTGTGCAAATAAAATTGTAATTGTCTGTGCACATCCAACTGATGAAATTTGAATTCTGCCTTGTTTGAGAACTGAGGAAAGAACACTGGCAATTCAATAGATTGGTTAAGGTTACTAACTGATGCTACTTTGGGAAGAAAGGAAGGATTCGGTCTGAGAGAAACCCTGTCCTTATGAAAAATCAAATAAGGGGGTTTGATTGATAAAGCTTGAAGCTCCGAAATGCGTCTGGCTGACGTGATGGCTACCAAAAAGGCAGTCTTCCAAGTTAAGAATTTTAAATCACAAGTGGCTGCAAGCTCAAAGGGGGGTGAAGTAAGACCCTGTAGAACTTTTAGTTATGTACTCACCATAACTTCAGATGTTTGGGATCCATCTCGTCTACATTCTGACTGATGGGTTCGGAGCCGATCCCTCGGCTCCGACTCGGCACGCTTATGCCAAAGAGCGAAGTCTCTTATTGGCTGAGCTTACTATATCCCAGGATGCACCACTACCAGTCCCCCAGATCTAGTTTGTCCGCATACATGCACACACGCATGCACTGCTTATATAACATCGACAGATGATACAAGATAAAAACAGTATAGCTCAAACCGTTCAATCTCTTCTGATCTCCAAGGCAGGGGGAAGGAGGGTGAGTATTAGGAATGTAGGCGAGATGGATCCCAAACATCTGAAGTTATGGTGAGTACATAACTAAAAGATGTTATGTGATCCTATCTCGCCTACATTCTGACTGATGGGACAGCGTCCCTAGCACCTAAATCCTGGGTGGCTCACTGGAAAACACTCCTGAGTACCGTGGAACCAAATGATGCTCGCCCTTTAGATGCCACATCCAATTTATAGTGGGAAATGAAAGTGTGCGGGTTGGACCAAGTAGCTGCAGCACAAATCTCAGAAATAGCGAGCTTGGAATGAAATGCAATAGAGGTAGCCATAGGTCTAGTAGAGTGAGCTTTGACAGATGTTGTAAGTTGCTTATTTGAAGAGGAATAAGCCTGAGTTATGCAATCTCTAATCCATTTGGCAATAGTAGCTTTAGTGATGGCTTTACCCATTTTATTATCTGAAAAGGACACAAACAATTGATCTGTTTTTCGAATTTGTTGAGTCCTGTCTAGATAGAAGCGCAACTGCCTGTGAACATCCAATGTATGCAAGGTGTATTCCGCTTTGTTTGAAAATTTTGGAAAGAAAACTGGTAGCTCTAGAGATTGTTGGAGACAGAGATTAGAACAAACTTTTGGAACAAAAGATGGATTAGGCCTAAGTGATACTCTATCCTTGTGAAAAATCAAGTACGGTGGTTTGATAGATAGGGCTTGAAGTTCTGAAACTCTTCTTGCAGAGGTAATTGCAATTAAGAAGGCAGTTTTCCAAGACAGATATTTCAACTCACATGTAGCAGCCAGTTCAAAAGGGGAAGATGTTAAGGCACGAAGTACCAAATCAAGATCCCACGGAGGCGCAGGATGAAAAACTGGGGGTCTTAAAAGCACAGCACCTTTCATGAAAGTTTTACATAATCTGCTGCTCATTAACGGTGGGTCTATGGATTCGTGAAATTTGGAGATAGCTGCTAGTTGGACTTTAATAGTAGAGACTGAAGATCCTTGATTAAACAAGGATGTTAAAATTTCAAGACCTCTGGTATCGGGGCAGTAATAGGGTCTAAGCCTCTGAGTTGAGCCCAGATAGCAAACCTCTTCCACTTACTGTGATACAATTTCTTGGTGGTGGGTTTGTGGGCTGAAGATAAAATGTGAATAACTTCCGGGTCCAAGGTGTGATTTCTGACTAAAGTCGGAAGTGGAGGAGCCAAGCTGTTAATTTCAAAGTGTGAAGGGACTGGTGCTGTTGTCCCGACTGATGAACCAGAAGGTCTGGAGTTAGATCCAAAACCAAGGACCGTCCAGAGTATATTTCTGTAGGTAGGGGAACCATACCTGACGAGGCCAGTACGGAGCAATTAGAATCATTGTGGACCCCAATTGGGAAGCTTTCTGGATGACTTTGGGGAGGAGTGGAACCGGAGGGAAAGCATAAAGCAGTCCTGTTGGCCAAGGTTGGACTAGAGCATCCGTAGCTGCCTCCCCTTGATGCGTGTTTTGTGGTGTTGCAAACAGGTCGCAGCACGGAATCCCCCATCTTTGGAAAATCTGAGCTGCTACTGTTTCGTTCAGGGACCACTCGTGAGGAGAGAGAATAGTCCTGCTCAGTCTGTCTGCCAATACATTGGATTTTCCTGGAATGTGGGTCGCTACCAGGAAGCGGTTGGTAGCCACTGCCCATTCCCACACCCTCATGGCCTCTCTGCAAAGGGGTAAGATCTGGTCCCTCCTTGTTTGTTTAGATACCAGACCACCGACATGTTGTCTGTGTGGATAGCGATGATGCCTTGAGGGAGAAACTTGTGGAGGGCTTGTAGGGACAGAAGTACAGCCCTCATTTCCAACACATTGATATGGAGAAATGTTTCGCTTGGAAGCCAAGAACCCTGAACTGACCTGCCCAGACAATGCCCCCCCCCACCCCGTCTGGGTGGCATTCGTTGTCCAGGTGGCCTCCCTGGGGTGTATAACAAAAGGTCTTCCCTGATTCAGATTGGATGGCAGAAGCCACCAGCGGAGGTCCCGTTTGCACATTTCTGTAATCAGTATGTGATGATTGAGGGGGAGATCCTGAAAAGACCATTGTGTCGATAACAGCCACTGAAGAATCCTCATGTGCAATCTTGCCAGAGGAACTAGGAGAACCGTGGCAGACATTGAACCTAAAAGTTGCAGGACCATCCTGGCTGGGGCTTTGGATCTTAGAAGCAGGGCTCGGACTTGACCTTATAATGTTTGTATCCTTTCGGTAGGAAGGAAGATTCGCATTAATTTTGAGTCTATCTCTGCTCCTATGAATCTTATGCGCTGAGAAGGCAGCAAGACAGACTTTGACCAGTTGAATGTAATTCCCAGGGAAGCACCCAGGAGATGGTGGCTTGTAGGTTCTCTAGTAGTAGATGCCTGGTGGTGGCAGTCAGGAGCCAGTCGTCCAGATAGGGAAACACTTGGAATCCGAGACTCCTCAGGTGAGCAGTCACTACTGCCAAACACTTGGTGAACACCCTGGGGCTGTGGTGAGACCAAAGGGCAGTGCACAAAATTGGAAATGACTGTCTCCCAGGCTGAAGCGCAGATACCTCCTGGACGCCTGATGTATCGGTATGTGATAATAGGCGTCCTTGAGATCTATGGAGCACATCCAAACATCTTTCTCCAACAAGGGAGAATGGATTGTAAAGTGACCATTCGAACTTGGACTTCATGACGGACTGGTTTAGTTTGCTGAGATCCAAAATGGGTCTCAGGTCCCCTGTCTTTTTTGGCACTAAAAAGAACCTTGAGTAATTTCCGGATCCGATCTGGTCTGTGGGGACCGGTTGGATGACTCCTTTTCTAGCAGCTTTGAGGCTTCTACGGCTGCAATTTCCCTTTGACTAGGTGGTGGGTCCGGGATTTTTTGGACGGTGGGGTGAGTGTGTGAAGGGAATGGTGTAAGCGCCGGCAATAATCCGAAGCAGCCATCTGTCCTGAGTAATAGCCTCCCAGGCTTTTAGGTGGTTGGCAACGGCACCCGACTGGCTCCGGAGCAGCACAGCCGGGCAATCCCTCATGGAGTGTGGGAGGCTGAAAAGCCACGAAAGGACTCGGGTCTCCAGTGTTGCAGGGGCCTCTGCCGCCTCTGGGACGGCGTCTCCCAGAAAAATTTCCCGTCCTCTGCCTCTGGAAGGGGAATCTTCCTGCTGTTGGGGAAAGAATTTCTGTGATTTGGAACCACATCTTCCCTCCTCTTTAGCCTTGGGATAAGGCCGAAGGGAGTGGAATAACGTGCTCCACGGCAGATAAAGTCTTTCCCTCCTGCTCACAGCGGGTAAGAGTGTCTTTTACCTTGGGTCCAAACAAAGAGGACCCATCAAAGGGAGCGTCGGCAAAGGAAGACTTGAAGGCCTCCGAAATGACACAACGGAGCCAGGCTTGTCTCCGTGAGCCACGCCTGTGCCTGCCGCTCTGCCCGCCCTTCGGACGCATATGAAATGAGCCTCATGGACGAGTTAGAAATCGAGTTAAGGATAGCCAACTGAGAGCTAACCGACTTTATTTATAACCTGGGAGGGAGTCTGAGAGCTCCTTGACCAGATCCCTCTGTAGTCTGGTGAAATGTGCCAAATAATTCAGGGACCTCAGAGTAAAGGCCGCTGAAGTCAGGGTGCTTCCCGTGCAGTCCATGCTCCTAGACTCCTTATTAGGAGGATGGACGGACGTTGAAGCCTCTGCCACGTCCTGCTGGGTAGCAGATGCCACCACCATGGCATCTACAGCCACGCCTTTCGTTAAGAACTCCTTCTCGGGTGGGGCAGACAAAAATTTGTTAGGGCGAGAAGGCACTGGTTCCACAGTATCTGGATGTTCCCACGCCCTCCGACAAACCAAATCCAGGAGCTCGAAGGGCGGAGACACCCAGGAGGCAGAGGGCTGAGCCCCGAAGGCCTTGAGGAACACCGACTCATCAGCGGAGGGGGGTTTGGAATTCCAGCCGCCTCGTTGCTTAAGGATCTCTAGAATGTCTGCAAATGAGACATCATCCGAGGACGACTTAGGGGACCCCTCCGCATCATCAAGATCAGTGTCCGATGTAAGAGACTCATCGGGAGAGTCCACGTGCTTCCTCTTGCACGATCTCTTCCTTGGGGGCTCCTCCGAAGACAACTCGAAAGACCCTCAGGAGGAGGGAACCCCAGTGGGGGTAACCTCAGGCCCAGGGCTCCGCTGCCTAGAGACAGGGGAACTGCCAAAGACCCAGTCTCCATGCCCAGGAAGGTGCCGGTAAAGCCGTGAGATGGCCAAGAAGACTTGGCCAAGGCACTCCTCATAGCTCTGAAAGCCGGACCCCCAGAATCCTGGGAGGTTCCGGTCCCCGGAGCGATGATAGCAGACGGAAGTCCCGTGGCCGAAGCACCGAGAGGGAGGCTCGGAACCGACAGCATTGGTCCCAAACGTCACCCGGGTCCGGCCGAAGAAGTCCGTGTGCTAAACTCGGACCCAAGGCCGGGTTGGAGTAAGGGTCGGAGCCGACCCTAGGATCTCCACTGGCTCCATCAGCACCTGCTCCGGAGCCGCGGTCGGAGGAGGAATGGCAATGGAGTGGGCTATCGGCTCCGAAGCCAATTGGGTCGGAGCCGAAACAAATTTCTGAAAGACTGGGGACTGGAACAGTCTTTGGAGCACCCTGTCTATGTCCGAATCTGACATCCTTGATGACCTGGAAGAGACCGAATGGGTCCGAGTAGGCCTCTCCAACGGCTCCAAGGGACTAGGGGACCGGCTCCGAATCGACTCTACAATTATCGGCCGAAGGAATGTCCAAACCAATTTCCATCGGTGCCGAAGAGGGCTTCGGCGCCGAGGAGGAAGTGTCTGAGCGGACAACCTTCATCGGCTCCGAGATCAGTGGAGCCGATGAAGATGACCCGCCTCTCGATGCCCCAGACGACGGCTCCTAACCCAGAGGAGTCGAGGCTGGAGGCATCGAGGCAGACCGTTCCTCCCTCGGCTCCGAAGTCCGTGGAGCCGAAGGAGAAGCCTGCCTATGTTTTTTTGGCGGTCGGTTCCGACGGACTGGTCGGAGCCGACGCCCTTTTCTTTTTAGCAGGAGAAGGAGAGGTAGCTAATGCCTCTTCAAATGAGGGTTTAATAAGGCCTTTTAATATAAGTTTATTTTTCCTCTCTTGGAGGACCCTCGAGGAAAACGTGTGACACACACTACAGGACTCCTGCAAATGTTTGGCGCCCAAACAGTACACACAGAGAAAGTGGTCGTCTGTGATCGACATCTTGAAACTGCACTTAGTGCACTTTTTAAATCCTGAAGGCCTAGGAGCCTGTGACATTATGGCAATCAAAAATAGTTAACTAGCCAAAAAACACACTGACTATCACAGAAAATTTTCTATTCTCTCTCTTCTTTTTTTTTTTTTTTTTTTTTTTTAAACAAGGACTAATCACAATACAAAAATAAAAGTAAAGGATCCAAGACCCCTAAAAATAATAGGGAATTAGCCAGACAACGAACTGACAGGGGAAGGCCCTTCAACTCAGATGGGACCTCTAGTCTGACAATACACAGTCACTACACAATATTTTACCAAGGAAAAATACTCATTCATACACAAAACACACTAGATAGCTGTTAAAACAGCTTTTTGTTCAATTTTAAAGAAATTCCTGACAGGAAAGTAAGTGAAAAACACTACTTAGCTCAGCCAAGCTCGAGACCACGTCTTCGCTTGTTAGCGGCAAACGAGATCTGGGGGACTGGTAGTGGTGCATCCTGGGATATAGTAAGCTCAGCCAATAAGAGACTTCGCTCTTTGGCATAAGCGTGCCGAGTCGGAGCCGAGGGATCGGCTCCGAACCCATCAGTCAGAATGTAGGCGAGATAGGATCACATAACATCAAAGTTTAAGTCCCAAGGCATAACAGGTTCCGAGACAGGAGGACAAAGCAACAAAGTGCCCTTCAGGAAAGCCTTACAGAGTCTATGTGCCATTAGGCTAGGTTCGTCTGCGACATGAAAAGAAGAAATCGCCGCCAACTGGACTTTAATGGTTGTGGCAGCTGAACCATGGTTGAAAAGCATAGAAAAGAACTCCAATACTGATGAGATTGGAGCTGTGTAAGGGTCAGTCTTTTTGGCATGTGCCCAGATGGAAAACCTCTTCCATTTGTTGTAACAAATCTTCCTTGTCGAAGGTTTATGAGAGGAAGATAGAATATAAACCACCTCCAGCGAAAACTGGTGAAGCTTAACTAATGACTGAAGTGGAGTAGCCAGGCTGTCAACCGGAGGGTCCGAAGAGAGGGATGGAGCTGCCCTGACACGTGAGTCAGTAAGTCTGGTTGTGGGTCCAGAATCCAAGGAGCATCCATGAGATAGGGATGGAGAAAGGGGAACCAAATTTGAAGAGGCCAGTGTGGAGCAATCAGAATCATTTTGCTTCCCAAGGATTGCGCTTTCTGAATAACCTTTGACAGCAAGGGAACCGGAGGGAAGGCATATAGTAGACTGGAGGGCCAATCATGGACTAGAGTATCCCTGGGTGACTCCCCCTGAGGGGGGATAAGGGTGAAGTAGCTGCTGCATTTGGCATTGAGGGGGCTGGAAAAAAGGTCGCAGCAAGGCTGTCCCCACCTACGGAAGATCTGCTCTGCAACTTGACAGTTCAGGGACCACTCGTGAGGCATCAGAATAGCTCTGCTTAGCCTGTCTGTGATCACATTGGACTTCTCCGGAATGTGCGTTGCTACCAGAAAATGTTGGGAAGACACTGCCCACTGCCACACTCGCATGGCCTCTCTGCAAAGGGGATATGACTTGGTTCCTTCCTGTTTGTTCAGATACCATACCACTGACATATTGTGTGAGTGGATTGCAAGAGTCCAGAGAGGAAGAAAGCTCTGAAGTGCTTGCAACGCTAGTAGCACTGCCCTCATCTCCAGGACATTGATATACAGATGCATCTCATGCTCTAGCCACATGCCTTGGACTGTCCTGCCTAGATAATGCCCCCCCACCCCATCTGGGAGGCATCCGTGGTCACCGTGGCAACCGGAGGTGAAGGAACGAAGGGCTTTCCTGCATTGAGGTTGTCGGTGTGAAGCCACCAACTGAGATCCTGTTTGCACCTGTCTGTAAGTATAATAGGGTGAGAAAGTGGAAGACGTTGAAGAGACCACTGGACGAAGAGTAGCCACTGAAGAAGCCTCATATGTAACCTTGCCAGGGGGACTAACATAATCACAGCAGCCATCGTCCCCAACAAACTGAGGACCAATCTTTCCTTCACTCTTCTCAGAGGGAGCAAGGCGTACACCTGTTGTTGCAGGACTCTGATTCTTTACTGTGGCAGAAACGCACGCATGAGGACGGTGTCTAATTTGGCACCTATAAAAGTGACATGCTGCGAGGGCAACAAGGCAGATTTTTCCCAGTTCAAGGTGATGCCCAACAAAGGTTGATAGTAGTGTCTCTGGTCTGAAGTAGCAGATGCCTGGTGGTGGCAGTAACGAGCCAGTCATCCAGGTATGGAAACACTTGGAATCCCTGATGTCTCAAGTGAGCAGTCACCACTGCCATGCATTTGGTAAACACCCTGGAGGCTGTGGTGAGACCAAAGGTCAGGGCTCGAAACTGAAAGTGACTGGCTCCCAGCCGGAAGCGTAGGTGACTTCTAGATGCCCTGTCCATCTTTTTGTGGTAGTAAGCATCCTTGAGGTCGATGGAGCACATCCACACTTCTTTTCCCAACAATGGGAGAATAGACTGCAACATGACCATTCGGAACTAGGACTTTTGCACATGGGTGTTCAATTGGCTGAGATCCAAAATGTGTCTCAAGTCCCCTGTCCTTTTCGGCACCAAAAAGAATCTGGAGTAAGTCCCTAATCCAATCTGGTCTGAGGGGACATGTTGGATGGCTCCTTTTTCTAGCAGCTTTGAAACTTCTGAAGCTGCGGAATCCCTTTGACTGGTTGGAACATCCAGAATTTTCTTAATTGGAAGGGGGTTTGACGAGAAGGGAATGACATATCCTCCTGAAATTATTCATAGAACCCATTGGTCCTGGGTGATATCTTGCCAGGCCTCCGGGTATAATGGGATTCGACCCCCGACTGGCTCCGGAAACGCACAGTCAGGCCTCCCATCAGGAGTGGCGGTAGGGAGAACTACGAAAGGAATCGTGGTCTCCCGAGTTGTGAGGGCCTCCTCTGCCCCTAAGGTGGTGTCTACCTGAATAACCGCTCCCTCCCCTGCCTCTGGAGGGGGGCTCACCTTGTGCACCGGGGAAAAACCTCTGTGATTTCTTGAACCACATCTTTCCACCCCTCTGGGCCTTGGGATAAGGCCTAGAGGGAAGGGAAAAACGGACTCCTATGGCAGACAGAGTTTTTCCTCTTGCTCGCACCTAGTGAGAGTGTCTTTCACCTTGGTTCCGAACAAAGAGGAACCATCAAACGGGGCGTCGGTGAATGAAGACTTGAAGACCTCCGCAAAAAGACAAAGGCGCATCCAGGCCTGCCTCCTAAGAGTGATTCCTGAACTTGCTGCCCTACTTGCTCCCTCGGCTGCATGGGAGATCAGCCTCATGGAGGAGTTTGCAATAGAATTGAGGGTAGACATCTGAGTGTTGACCTTCTGAGCCACCACCTCAGAAATGTTACCCGTCAGAGTATCTCCAAGTTCCTTTAGGAGATCTCTCTGGAGCCATGTAAAGTTTGACAAGTAATTCAGTGACTGCAAAGTAAAGGCCGCTGAAGAAAACGTACACTTCCCATACCGGTTCATAGTTCTAGACTCCTTGTTAGGGGGATGGACGGTGGAAGAAGTCTCAGCTAATTCCTTCTGGGTGGCCGCTGCCACAACCATGGCTTCCACAGGGACTCTCTTGGATAGAAATTCCTTATCAGGAGGGGCAGTCAAAAATTTATTGGGTCTCCTGGGGACTGGTTCCACAGAGTCAGGGGTTTCCCACACCCTTCGACGAGCTTCTGGATCTGGTTTGTCGAAGGGTGTGGGAAACCCCTGACTCTGTGGAACCAGTCCCCAGGAGACCCAATAAATTTTTGTCTGCAGACACCCAGGAGGCGGAGGGCTGAGCACCAAAGGCCTTCAGGAAAACTGACTCCTCTTCAGAGGGGGCTTTGGATGGCCAGTCACTTCTTTGCTTCAAAATCTCTAGGATGTCACAGAAAGAAACATCCTCAGAGGATGACTTAGGGGACCCCTCCGATTCCTCGAAGTCGGTGTCTGACGTGAGAGACTCATCCTGGGAATCTATCTGCTTCCTCATATGTTTTCTTTCTTGGTGACTCCTCAGGCAAAAACTCTGAAGGGTCCTCAGAAATATGGGGACCACTCATGGGGGTACCCTGAGGCCTTGGGGCTCTGCTGTCCAGAGATAGATGGCGATCAGAGACCTGCACCGGTGCTGTAGGGGACAGAGTGACCGAACCGTATGATGCCACTGACAACCTGGCCAGCACGCTCTGCATGGCCTCGAAAGCTGGGCCTCCCAGATCCAAAGATCGACCAGCCTCCGAAGCCGAGACAGGAGTCAGGCTTCCCGGCACCAAAGCACCGAGAGAGAGACTAGGAGCTGAGAGGTGTCCCGAAGCCTCTCCCTCGGGTCCGACCAATGAATCCTGAGTCCTGAACCCCATGGACGGCGCCAATGGGGTCGGAGCTGATGTCAAAACCAATAAGCCAGGAGGGGCTGTCGGAACCGACCTAGGGACATCACACGGAGCCGAGCACTCCGGCTCCAAAAGCTGAGATGCACTCGGAGGAGGAAGTATCTATGTAGGTTGAGGGACCGACTCCGGAGCCGACTGGGTTGGAGGCGAAAACAATTTTGCCAGTACCGGTGACTGAAGAAGTCTCTGCACCACTCTATCGACGTCCACATCCGATAAGGTCTTGGAGGATAGGGAAGGAGATCGAGACCTCCTCTCTGAAGGAGACCTGCAAGGAGGAGATACCGGCCTGATGCTAGGCGACCGGCTCTGAACAGGCTCCAAGAAAATTGGAGCTGAAGCAGGTTCCATTACCACTGACACTTTCTGCAGCCCCGAGGACAATCGAGCTGAGGATGTCGTTGAAGATTTTGGTATTTTCCCTGGTGGCTCCGAGGATACTGATGGAGCCTGGGATCGCTTTTTAGCCTTGGAAGATTTAGCTTTTGATGGAGAAGTCTTAAAGCTGGAAGCACTCTCCAAACCCTCCTCGAAGGAGGGTTTCAGAAGTCCCTTCAAAATCAATTTGTTCTTCCTTTCCTGAAGAACATGCAGGCTAAAGGCATGACAAAAACTACATGATTCCTGAAGGTGAATCGCTCCCAGACAGTACACACAAACAGAGCGTCCATCAGTGATGGACATCTTATAACTGCACTTGGAGCACTTCTTAAAGCCTGAGGGCTTATGCTCCTTAGTATCTTTAGACATAGTTACCGCAAACACCAAGTAACTAACTCAAAACTAGACCAACGGTCAAAACAGCCACAAGCACGGGAACAAGACAAACAAACAGTACACCACAAAGACCTCTAACTAAAATGGTCCTTAGACACAAAAACAAGGGGGAGGACTAATTCCTCTAATTTAAATGGTTTTAGCCCAAGGGAAAAAGTTAGCACACAAGGAAAGCAAGGGGACAGACTAGGTCCTCTAACTTGAAACGGGCCTAGTCCATTGGAAACAGCTAGTTGGATACCACAAGAACACACTATAAGAGAAAAACACAACTTTTCCACAATACAGTCAAGAACACATACAAATAGCTATGAAAATAGCTTTTATGCAAAAAACTTCTCCGTTATAAAGAAAAAAAAGGTACTTAGCCACAGCCAAGAGCGAGACCATGTCCGAGCTACATGAGCGGCAAACGAGATCTGGGGATAGAGAGCAGTGCAGCATGGGATACCATCTTAACCCAGCCAACAGAAAGACTTTGAGCTAAAAGTATGGCCGAGTTGGAGCTGACATTTGGCTCCAAACCCACAGGTAAGAATGTAGGCGAGACTGGACTCTCCAAGTTCTGCAATATTTTCCTGACAAAAGATGAAAATAAAGCAGAGTAATAACAGTAATGGCAGGCCTCTAGTGTCTGAAAGCACAATACTCACTACACTTCTGAGAGAAATAACTGAAAGTTTCCTCAGAAACAGTAAAAGCAAGCATTTGTCAAAAGACAGAAACCAAATGCACTCTGCTGCAATAGAAATAAAAATTAAAATATTTTAAATAAGACATAAAAACAGAAACAAAATAATAAATCTAATAATAAAGTGAGAGGAAGGGGTCCCCAAATGGGGCTTAGCTGAGCAGTAAAAGTAGGGCAAAATCAGTACTGAATCCTGTGAAGAGTCGGAGCACCCTCTTCTTTGGATGTCAGAAAAAGGCTGAACACTCACTCACTGTCACAGCTGATATGCCCACAGGATATGCTCAGCCAATCAGCTGTCACAGGAAGAGACAGGGAGGGAGGGGAGTCTGCACCTTTGAAAACTGGCCAGTACTGGCTTGCCATGGCAGCTGACCAATACCATTGAGCAAAAGGAGCTGCAACCTACTCTTGCATCAATCCACTTTAGATGAAGCTGACATGACTCAGTCTTGGCAAACATTTTGCCATAATCAGAATAACAGGCATCCTGTGACAGAAGCAATCCAGAAAAAAGCATAAATGACCTAATTAAGAAACCTAGAACAAGACTTATGAAGGGAAACTGTAATTTATTTAAGAACATACAAGCTTCTCAATATTACACTATAAATCTGTTTTCTGAGAAAAGTGTTTGCCACATGGAATATAACACCACCAATGAAAAATGATAAAGTCCAGATACGGATATTGTCATGAAAAAAATGTAAAGAGTACTGAACTACAATGCAGTCATAAGAAATATTTAACCTCATTTTTTTTTCATTTTGGCTATCTAGAATTAGGAAAACAGTTCAGTTATATTTCTTTTAGTTACCTCCATCAGTCATACTGCTTCCCTTTTCTTCCATATCCTGTTTTACTTTCTCTAATTCTTCTGTAATCTGAGGAAAGGGAAAATGCAACTGTAACAAAGCTGTTATGCAGAAATGCAAAAAAAATGCAATAATCACATTGTGTGTGTCAACGTACATAATCTTCAAGTCATGTTAAAACACTTTTATTAACTTAAAAATTGCAACATACAACATCTATTCATGCAGGCTTGCAGATATCTATCTGGAATGTGTAAACTATGCTTTTCTGTTTGAATCAATCATAAATGTGCAAGTGAGGCGCAGTTCTCTGTACATTCCATATTTGATAACTTTGACAGACAGAGGAAAGACTGAAATAAATTAAAAATTTAATGTGCATGGAAACCTTGAAAAAGTGGTCACCAGGAAGGCTCCATCAAACGATCTACTGATAAATCTTTCCACATATGTAGCTATACTACACAATACATCTAAGGTACATAAAATGAAAATGGGGCGTAATCAAATAACTGCATATCAAATACTAATGATTATAACCAGTGCACAGTGGTAAACCCAGCAGTCATACAGACAGGTACGTGATCTACTGCAAACTGAAAAATGTAAGTTGTATAGTTCCTACCATAACAAGTGACAAACTAGTAACACAGCAGCTGCCATTTAACATTAATACCTGAACCCCATTAATACTTTCCTCTTACAGCATTTCCTTAATACTTCTCTAGTCCCAACCACTAATCCAATTTTGTCCAAGCATATTCCATTTCAATGTTTTCCTGCCCAACAGACCCACTCTCCCCTACCTCATCTCTTTTATACTTTTCCATTCCTATTCACCAATACAATTTTTCAAATCAAATTCCATATGATCATTAATCCCACCCACCAACTCCATCTCCTCTAAATAATCTGCTTTAAACTTCTTTGTCCTCACCAACTAATCCAATATCACTAAACATATTATATTTGTTTATCCCACCAGCCGGTCCTATCATCTACTACATTACTCCTTTTTACTTTTGTGTTACTACCCATGAATCCCATTTCTTCAGCCATATTCCATTTGATTGTTTATCCAATCTATTAGTTCATCTCACTAGAACATATACTGTACATACATGTCATTACACACTAAACCTTCTCTAGTAATGATATACTCTTATAGTAGGAACCTTTTCACTTAATACTAATTATAAACTCATGCAACTATGAAACATTCTTCTTCTTCCTCTGGCTTTTCCCGGTTAGGGTTCGCCACACCGGATCACCTGTCCACTCATGACTGACAGTGGAGTTTTATGGTGTCGAGTTGCCAGCCTGGCACCCAACCTTCCACAGGAGGCACACATGCAGGTACTCATGCCTAGGGCCAATTTAGAGTGCCCAATCCACCTACAGATGCAACTATGAAATATTACCTAAAAAATGTTAACACTAAACGTACACCCACTATCAACACTTCAACTGACTGCTACACAGCCTATTTACAGTGAAATGGTTCATACATCATACACAATTCCACACCCCATATAAAAATTAAATAACTTCCACAGGTACAAATATCACCATCCACAGCTAGCAGAAGACTTATGTAACTCAAACTAGCTCTTACAGTAAAAACATTTTTATTATCACCCTTAAATTACTGGTCAAAATAACCTTTTCCTTTCACTATTATAAATTTATAGACACCCATCAATAATTCTAATTCTAATTTTATTCCTAACCAGATATACATAGCTAAACTAGTCCTAGCAATTCCACATTAAAGCAATAGAAACATCTCTCGATGTGTCTTTATGAACATAGCCAACGTGAATAACATGGCATTGACTAGAAGCCTGGATTAGCTCCAATAACCTAAAGATTGTAGTTATAAGTGAATCATGGTTAAAAGACGCTTCTTATAGCAATATTTCTCCCCCACTCCTACTGCCCAAAGCAATGCTACATCTGACAAAGATCCAACAAATTACTAATCCAGTTGAGAGATATACAAAACTAGAAATTTTCTGCACATTTTAACCCCCATCTGTTTATCAACAGCCCCCTCTTGGCCAATCAGTCCCTTTACTCCCCAAAACCAGGGTAAGGGTTAGCCAGGAGGGGTCACTGGGAACAGTTTGAGCATTTTTGCTTTTCATGCATGCAGCCAGTATAGCACTGAGAAAGGGAATGTACAATGAGATGTCTGCAAAGACATACTCTCACTTCCACAAGGGGTGTTCAACCAAATATCCTTACCCTTTCCTGCAGCAGAAGTGATTTGCCTAATCTCCACCAGGGAAACCTATCACTTATTCACATATCAGTAATTCATATTTACACTTAATATATCTTCTACTACTGGTCCTGTAGTGTGAAGCAGATTACCTGGTGGCCTGATGCATCTAATACTCGACAAACCACACTTGTTTGGTACTCTTAAATACATTTAAACATTAAAATAATCAAATATGCTTTAGTCTTATAGTTACTGTATTCACATAATCATAGTTTAGCTCTACAGATCACAATGCATCACTCCCCTTCCCAGATTGCTTTGTATAATATGTACTACTATCTTGTACGTTATTTAGTGACACTGACTACTGTTACATCTCTTTTTCATATTTTGTTTAATGTGAAAATATGTCATTGTTAACTGCACTGTATTTCCTCTGCAGTGGTCTTGTCTACATATTAAAGTTATACCATTCTATTACCACTGTCTGTTACATGTCCTGGGTTGTTAGTGAAAAGGGTCTTTGAACTAGTTCACTTCCTAATTAAGAAACATAAACATATTACACATACATAGACACGCATATGCATAAACAGATATAGCAGGAAACATTGAATATACATAAAAGAGCAAACCTTAAATGACTGAAAAAAGAGCACATTCAGAAACAGTGAAACACCCAACCAAGAGCTGATCACAAACCATTGCACACCTCTCTTCCACTACAAAAGCCCTATATCAGTAAATTCATGCACAAAACCCAGAAGAGGCTTTGTCTGAATAGTGGTACTGTTATGGAAAGGGTTGTTAGTGATATAATTTAAAGGACTGGGGTTAGGGGCAAGGGGCAGAGTTACCTCACATGACTAAGAATGGGCATGAGAGATATAAGATGGATAGTTTGAAAAGTCTGCTAATACAATCTAGATTTTCAACAGTCTATTGGTGATCTAAAGATTATGACTATGGAAAATAAACAAAGAATGATGCAAAGTTAGAAATAAAAAGCGAGGATACTTTTTGTATTGTTAAATGTAGAATTTGCGGACTAGCAGGTATGAACATTGAAATTAACTGAATTCACTTACTTCAAGTTAATGGCACAATTAAATGAGGTACTAATTAACAAAGCTTTAATTACAGACTGTTTTATGATACCATGAGCTCCATCCAATCAAAGGCAAGAGCCAGGCTGCCAAGGACATTTCACATGTTAATAAAAAAGAGCTTTTGAATATCACAATTATGGAGTAGGTATTGGGGAACACCAAACCAAAGGGGCCGACTGCAAGATCACAAGAAGAAGCATTACAAATCCCAGAACAACAGTAACTAAGCCTGCAAAGGGAAAATCAAGCAAGCATTGGAGACTGCTAGTCTAAGAGAAGCAAACAAGAACACATTCTGGGCTAGAAAGCAAATGCTTAATGATGCTGGTAGATCAATCAAACCTTCACAATCCAGGGACAAAAAGAAGTAAAAGTTCCACATTTCACCAGCACCAGCAAAATGGACAGGTTCAACACAAAGCCAGCTATCTCTGAAGAAGTTGTCAATCAGAAGCAGTATAGCTTTTGGTAAACAGAAGCCACCCCCCCACCAAACAAACAAACAAACAAACACACACACGTTTCCTATGATTCACATCCCCCACATGGAATTAGCTTAGGAAAAAGGCTTGATAAGAGAAAAAGAAGCCAACTTCTCAAAAAACGGAGAGAGAGAAGGGAATCCTCCACAGGGCAGATGAACGTCACATTGATTCCTGAAAATCAGGACACTTGGAGAAGGTGAAGTTGTGGCGGTTAAATTCCCTCCAGTTGAATTCTCATACCGCAAGGTCACAGGACCCAACAAGGACCAATGAGTCAAACCAGAAGTTCAAAAACCTCAGAGTGGAGGATCTCTATGAGGAATTTGGACAGATAGACTTCAGTATGCAAGGTCAAAAACTAGTTTATGCTGGGTTCCTATCTTGCTACCCCACCAAGAATTAAGGGGAAAACCCATTGCCGAGTCCTCAGAGAAAAGGAAGGTCTCAGCAAGACACTGAGACCACTCCCTTGTTAGCCTACTTCTTATTTTGATTTTGCTGCAGTTGAGTCTGAGTTGCCATTAATGATGAACTGATACTGTAATTCTTTATTTTCCTGTGTGTGTCATCATGCTTCTAACTACTATACTGTTTACCAGTACACTGTTTCTTGTCTGTAACTTTGTGTCTCACCCATGTTGTGGCTGATAAGATTTCATGGGTCAACTCATTTAAACAGTTAATCAAATACATATGTTGAATTTCCAGATGACTGAAGCCAGCCAATATAATAGACATTTGGTATCCCTCTTTCACAAGGAAAACTACAGCCACTTAAGAAAAAACAGAAGCCTTCTAGTAGCACCAATTCTTCTAGCCAGAGGTGGGCAGGACCCCACAACCTACAGCCTTAGCCAGGAAGCAAGCAGAAATGAAGTATCCCCTCAGTAAACAAAGGACCCACCTGATCAGTCCCAGATCCTTGGTTTCATTCCATTACTGTTAAGGATACAATTACATGTTTCTTGGCATTTGGCTTCAGTTCATGGTTTTGACAACAGCTACTTGTTTAACATAGGCCCTCTTGAAGGATCTTGGTGTCCTCTTGGGAATTTATGATGGCACTAAGGTTGCAGTTATCTACAAACTTAGTCAGCCATAAACCTTAACATTAGCATTGACCTCAAAGAAGTAAATGCCAAAGGAGAGTGGCCCAAAGTCTTTCGTAGGAGGTACAGCCATCCACCCTAACTTCCTGGATTCTATTTATGAACCAATGCACTACCAAACTGACATCAGGCTGGGAGAATATATTCAGAATACTCAAGTGCTCTATGGTGTCAAACACTTTTGTGAGGTCTAGACACTGATATGCCTACATATCACTTCAGCAACCTTTTCAATGAAGTTGACTAAGTTAAGTAGGCAGGACCTGCCATTGTTGAATCCAAGTTGGTTTGAGTCGAAATACTGTAGGTTACCTATAATCTTGTTTATTAATTCCATAATCATTTCCATAGCTTTACAGATGAGAATGGTCAGGCTTATGGGTCTATAATTATCCAGGTCCATTGAAACCTCAACTCTGTGCAAGATGCATGACTGTTGCTGTCCTCTAGTCATTCAGTATGAAGCCCATTTTGAGGCTGATATTGAATATCCTCTTTAGGAGGTCTGACAAATCATGTTTCAGGCTAACCAACAAGCAGCTTGATATCTTATCTAGCCCCATAGATGAAATGTTCATCTTTTGTTTTACTTTTATTCTCTGACTCATGTATAACAGAAGATGCATCAGAATCAAAAAGAGCACTAGATATTAGAAAACGAGAGCTAATTTTAGAAAGGTTATTCTCAAGATGCATCTTACCTTTTAAAGGGGCACTAGTTCCAATGCTTGTTAGAGGGATTCATTTATGCTCCAGTGTTGTGATTAGTCACATGACCCTGCTCTTCAACCATAGGTAGCCTTTGCAGAATTGTCATTTTTGAGTTTGCTCAAACTCAGATTACACTACTACTACTACTAGGTTGGGCTCTTATAGGAAATGCAAACAGCTTACATATACTTTGTGTCATTTCCCGGCTCTAAGGCCATTTGATTACTTTGGTGCATGAATCTGAATCCTTTGCTGATACTAAACGGCCAAAGTGACATTTGCAGCCTACTGGAGCAGTGTAATATTATGTAGTCTGCTGCTTATTTGTTTTGTCTTTGGCTAACAAAGGTGAATTGTAACTTTTTCATGTTTGTTGCTACATGGTTGGCTGGTGTGCTACCTGAAATATTTTTACTTATTTTCTACAATATACTGTTTGACTTCTACTGTTTTTTGCTCTCATATGTGGTCTGTAGTGGTGTTGTTTACTAGTATATGTACTCATGCAGGTATATTTTTATGAGGTTACTGATTAGGTCAATTGTGCTCTTCAGAACAGTGGAAATGGCAAAGGTACTGACATTTTTTGACAAAATGTTCTATCTTTTCTGTAAATATCTCAGAAAACTTTGCAGCATGAAAATATGGATCAAAACTATTGAAACAACATCAGCAACTTTATTGAGGTAACAATCCAAAAATAAATATTTCACATTAGCTGATGCTGCACTTTATCTGGCAAAAATCATATATTTCAGTAATTATTTAGCTAATACTTAGTCCATACCGCTAAATTTATTTTTTTTAATTGTACTTCCTTGCACAGTGTCTAAAAGCCTAGTCATTTTAGTAATGTTAGAATACAATAAAGACACAGTGTTTAACCTTACTGAAAGTAAAGGCAAATACAGTTAACATTTTCCATACAGTTTGCAGTAGTGTTTCTTGTTTATTACTCTTATATAGTCATACAGTTACTTTATACGCAACTGCTACTAGCAACATGTTAACTGAACTGAGGTGATTCATGCAAGACGGATTACTCTATCAGCTGCTACCAGCATCATGAGACTATGACACTAAAGTTTGGCAAATGTAAGTATGTCTTATTTTAATGTATGTACATAAGTAAAAAAAAAAATTAGCAAACATTCTCTGTGTCCACCAGCATTCACAAATAACCAATACAAACAAAAATAGTCATAACATGTGACTGTGCATTTTTTTTTCTTTTGCTGTTCTTTTTATTGATTATATGTTACTTGACTGTGCATTTTTTTAATTTTATTGCTTTTATTGGTTATTTTGACATTTTTTTTTGTGAACAACTTGACTGTGTTTTGTTACTGATTTAACCTCAACAGGCACCATGACTCAAACCAACATGAAATTATGGACAAAAGGTCTTTCTACGCTAGCTTGATACACTTCTGCAACTGTATCACACATAGTCAGGATAAAAGCATATTTCAGTAGTTCCAAGTTTCCATTATTAAATGAAGTGCATCTACTACATAATCATACTGGGAATGCTCACAAGAAATTACAACAAAACAGGTTGTAAGCAACACAAACACTCAAAAAAGTGATCTAACACAGGTCCAATCACACTTTACGATGAACTTGCAAAAAGCCGCACAGAAGAAATCTTATGCAAGTCCTCTTGTCTTATAAAGCTGTACAGTGTGAAGAAAACTACATTAATACATAAATGTTTTGAGGAATGCATGCAATACAGTGCATTCTTATTTGAAAATTAAGTAATGCCTGTGGAAAAATCAATGACATACTCAACATCTGCATCTTGTTAGACTCAAACACATGAAGGACACATATCAGAAAGATGCATAGTAATCTGTGATGCCAGAGAAACAGGCATACTGTGTGTGCCACAACAAACACATTTGAAGGGCTTACAACGCTTTCTTATTGTAATGGGCATGGATACCCTACCTTGGAAGGTTTTACCATAAAAATGTTGCCCTCTGATTGTGCTATAAATACTTTCTTTGCCTAAGCCACCCATGCCTATACAGTTATCTGAAGGAGAGATATTACCAGAATCAAACACTTGCCAATCCTACGATATGCTCTGCAGACCTATATGTTTACTACATTCTGCCACATGGCATAGCAATGGATCTTGTCAAAAATAAATGAAATGAATGTATGAAGTAATAAAGAACATTTGTGGATAGTTTGTACAATATGATTTTGTCAGAATGATGACAAAGAGGTAACTATGTTAATGTACACACAACTGTGAGCAGTGCAATATCAATGTTTCTTGGCTAAGTAAGCTGTTCCTGTTTTATACAACTGCCCCAGAATTGAACCACACGCTATCTATGTAGATATGCTATACAAGTCACTACTGAATGCATGCGACGCAGTACCACTCACACCACATTTGCAGAACAAATGTTTCACTGGCAGGAAATTACAAAATAAGTTAATATTTCTTTTTCCAAAGTAAAAATTGTGAATAATAACTTCATGATGCAGTGTTGTTTGTGAAAAGTCAGTAAATTCATATAATATTACTCTCTGCTGGAAATGAACAGCAAGCTATTCCACGTCCACTGACTAACGTGTATAAATCACATGCACCACAGTGGAAGTCTTAACACAGCTGTGAGACTCCACCTATGTGAAGTCATTACAGCATATGATTTGTGTTGCAAACAATTTGCATGAGATAAAAGGAATGGGGGAGGCTTCTCTCACTGTAACTGTACACATTATAACTCTGGATGTCATTCATGCATAACAGCATAGGGGCATACCATGCTTAAAGTCAGTCAATGTGGGTTTTGAACATCTGACTATGTGACAACAGAAGCTACATGATATTATGAAAGGATGGGGTTTGTCATAATGGCTAAGGTTTCTACCTCAAAGACACAAGGTACAGGGTTTGATTCTCACCATTCAGGGGAAATGGCTCGGCTTAAAATGGCCCACAAGGGCAGCTAGCCAAGTAACTGCCTATGAACCTATAAGAATGAACATGCCAAAGTGCAAGCGTTGTTAAAATTGTGAGCTATTTGGCTATTTGAAGCTGTGACATCATGTTATAGCTGGAAGGGAAATGTATGCCTGTAATTTCTTTAAAAGTCTGTTAATATATGTCGACCTCATACAACACTGCCTGCTGCTAGGTATATTCAAACACGTTATTCATAATGCAGTCATGTGACAGCAGAATGGCAATCACTGCACAATGTGTGGATAATCACATATTTGAACACATGCCTTACTAAAGCAACAGCATACAGAACATTGCCTCATTTTTTACACCACAGGAAAACCCTTAGTAGCTCTCTTAGGAAAGAAAAAACTTGGTATGTATCACTATCAACTAAAGCATTTCTGTCTGAAAAATGAGCAGAAATTCTTGTAATAGGAATGACCCAGCTTTACATGAATACCTCAGATAGCTGGGTGACAACATCATTAACTACATACAGATGCACAATCACACTGACACAGATGAGTCTAAGGAGTAAAGGCTAGATTTGAACTGATTACCTAAGCGCGCACCACAACAGACGGTTTATAATTGTGACAGTGCACATTTAAATGAGTGATATCACCATTGTTTAATACAGTGATGTTCTTCTAAAAAGAAGGTGGTTGAAGAGCACAGCAAAAATACACAGCTATACATGCTATATATGCATTAGAAACCTCTGCACAGCACTACAGGCAAACACACACTCACAGCAGTCAGTCATTGGTGAATTCAAACCATCTACCCATTTAGTTACACAGTCTATACAGCACAGTATCAACAGCCAGCACCCCAGGATGTCACACAACTGCGTAGTTCATTTCTAATAGCATGATGTAACCATTGTGTTTCCAACACTGGGAATTGCCTGTGATAATACAAACTTATATGGTAGCCCTCTGCCAGTGAAAATACATCTGGTAGAACTTTACCTATGTGATACTGTCACAGTGCCAATTGTACATGGCAATACATAGATTACAGATGTATTTACAAAATCTTACTCAAAACAGTCTGGCTCCACAAAAGGGGGTGATAAGTTGTCCGAGTGACATCCAGTTAACTCCAGATACTGGAATCAAATTAGATTACATTGAAAAAGAACTGTGCAAACTGGATCCAAACAAAGCACAGGGAGGAGACGGAATTAGTAATAATGACCTGCGAACACTTCAGCAAGAACTTAAACTACCATCATATCTATTATTCACTAGGTCATATAAATATGGGGAGAGTCCTCAAGATTGGAGACATGCTTATTAAACCCGTCTTTAAGGGAAAGGGGAGTAGGAAAAACCTAGAGTTATACAGACCCTTAAGTCTCTGTTCATCTTGTGGAAAAATAGTGGAGAAGGTAATATTGGACAAGTTATTTTCACAATTGGAAAGGTAGGGACTTGAAACCATATATCAGCATACATATGTTGAAAATAGATCTATTACTACCTGTAACATGATGTTCTATAACAATATACTAACATCTATGAATGAAAAAATGTGCTGTGTTGTAATTTACATAGATTTAACTTCAGTATTTGACAGGGGCATACGCAAAACACTAACCAGTAAATTAGAACAACTCTGTATTTATGTACTCTTGATAAGATGGATAGCTGCATGGCTTACAGCAACTGGACAGGTGAAATTCTTGGTTACAGTCAGGGTGTCTCACAGGGTTTTCTCCTAGGCCCATACTTGTTTAGATTGCATCTTTCAGACCTATCTTTTTCATCTGAGGTATTCTACAGACTGTATGCAAATCACTTAAATTGGGTAAACTGATGACGTGTTATAGACAGGGCAAGTCTTCAAAAGAACATAACTAAATTTACCATTTGGGCACAGGAGAATACTATGTTGACAAATACAAATACATCAAAAACTAAGAATATGAGATTTGGGAGACATAAATTGAAAGGTGAATATTTAATACAATACACAATGATTGAAACCATAGATTCATTTTAGGACGTGGGTATACAGATAGATCCAGCTTTGAGTTTTTCTACTCATATCAACCAATTGCTTAGTGATTTCTCTATAACTATGGGTTGTATAAGAAGTTGTTATGTACTCACCATAACGTTCCATGTGAGTTGTTCATCTCACCATCATTCTTGACTGATGGGTTCGGATTCGATCCATTGGCTCCGGAACGGCCACATGCAAAGCTTGAGGTCTGCCAGTAGCTCGAGGCCAAGCCCCTATCCCATGATACACTGTGAATTACCTCAGATCTTGTTTGCTGCGTGTACTATAACCATATAAAATAGCTATCTCCCTATGGAAAGGAAAAAGAAATTGAGCAACCAGGATGAGACCAACATCTAGGTCAACTATTAGCCGGGAGGGGGAAGGAGGGAGGGACATAAGAATGAAGGCAATATGAACAACTCGCATGGAACGTTATGGTGAGTACATAACTTCTTAATGTGAAGTTGTTCAATCTCGCTGTTCATTCTTGACTGATGGGTAGCGTCCCAAGCACCATCAATCTCGGGTGGCTCACGGGAGTACATTTTTCAGAACCATGGACCCAAAGGAAGCCCTGTCCCTGGAGGCCTTATCAACTTTGTAAGGAGTGATAAAGGTATGAGGTTTTGACCAAGTGGCTGCTGCACAAATGTTATCAAGGGGCAGTTTGGCTGAAAATGCAGAGGATGTAGAAATTGCTCTGGTTGAGTGAGCTTTAATCTTGTGTTGCAAAGGCATATTAGCAGCTGAATAGACAAAGGTGATACAATCAGATAACCATTTAGACAGAGTTGTTTTAGCCACTGGTCTACCTTTCTGGATTCAGAGAATGAAACAAAGAGCTGGTCTGATTTCCTGAAATCTTTTGTTCTATCCAAATAAAATCTGAGTTGCCTGTGAACATCAAGTTTGTGCAGCATATACTCCAACTTGTTGGAATGATTAGGGAAGAAAACTGGTAACTCAATAACTTGGTTAATATTGGTTTCTGAACAAACTTTGGGCAAAAAGGAAGGATTTGTCCTAAGTGATACTGTCAGCATGAAAAATCAAATAAGGAGGGCTGATAGATAAAGCCTGAAGCTCTGACACTCTGCGGGCAGAAGTAATAACTACCAGAAAAATGGTTTTCCACTACAAATATTTGAGGTCACAAGATGAAGCTGGTTTAAACGGAGGGAGAATTATACGTGAAAGCATAAAATTTAGATTCTATGGAGAATAGGGAGTTTTTACAGATGGTCTCATATGAAATGTCCCCTTGAGAAAGGCTTTGGATAACTTGTGGGACATGATATTTAACCCGTCAATCCCAAGATGAAAATTAGATATAGCAGCCAACTGAACCCAAGCTGTTGCTGCTGCCACTCCTTTGTTAAAAATCATAGTCAAGAATTCTAGCATGGATGTCAAGGAGGCTTGGTAAGGATCAATATTATGCTTAGAGGCCCGTATGGAAAATCTCTTCCACTTACTAAGATATAATTTTCTAGTGGACGGCTTATGAGAAGACAAAAGGATCTGTTTTGTCTCATTGGAAAAGTTATGAAGCCTGGCTGTGAGGGGAAGTGGAGCAGCCAAGCTGTCAGCTTCAATGACAGCAGAGAGGCATGAAGGTCCCCTGACAGATGTGTCAGAAGGTCTGGAACTGGGTCCAGAATTCAGGGATCCTCCAAGAGATGATGTTGAAGGAATGGGAACCAAATCTGCTGAGGCCAATGAGGGGCTATAAGGGTGATGGTCCTTCCCAGGGATTTTGCTTTCTGTAGAACCTTGGGTATCAATGGTATTGGTGGAAATGCATAGAGGAGAACCGGGTGCCAATCGTGTATGAGTGCATCCCTCAGGGCTTCTCCCGGAGGGGGAGTCAGGGCAAAGCAGCTTCTGCATTTTGTGTTGATGTGACTGGCAAAAAGGTTGCAGCAAGGCTGGCCCTATTTGCGGAAAATCCTGTCCGCAATCTCTTTCTTGAAGGACCACTTGTGTGGCAACAAGATTGCCCTGCTTAGTTTGTCTGCTATCACGTTGGATCTCCCCGGCATGTGCATTGCCAACAGAAAACGCTGGGAGGAAACAGCCCACTGCCAAACTCTGAGGGCTTCTCAGCAAAGGGGTAAGATCTGGTTCCCCCTTGCTTGTTCAAGTACCAGACTACTGACATATTGTCTGTCTGAATCGCAATTGTTCCTAGAGGAAGAGAGTCCTGTAAGTACTGTAGTGCCAAAAGTACTGCTCTCATCTCCAGAACACTGATATGCAAGTGTGACTCCTGATCAGTCCATGTGCCTTGGGCAGTCTTTCCCTGAAAATGCCCCCCCACCCCACCCTATCAGGGAAGCATCCGTGGTCACAATGGCAACTGGAGAGGGTAGAAGAAATGAGCGTCCTTTAGAGACATGAAGAGACGTCGACCACCACTGGAGATCTTTCTTGCAAGAGCTTGTAATCAATATTGTGTGGTCCATGGGTGGTTCCTGGTAAAACCATTGAGTGAACAACAGCCACTGAAGGATTTGCATATGCATTCTTGCTAATGGTATGGCTAGGATTGCTGCAGCCATCATAACCAACACTTTCAGAACTTCTTTTGATACCAATGTGGTGACATGCTGACGAAGAAGAAAGACTCTTTCGATTGGTAGCCTTAGAGTGGTGGTTGAGGTGTCTAGCTCTGCCCTGATAAAAATGATATGCTGCGATGGTGACAAGGCAGACTTTTCTGAGATGACTGTAATACCAAGATGATTGCAGAGTGACAGTGTACTCCCTTGCCTGAATAAGTTGATGCCTGGTGGTGGCGGTAAGGAGCCAAATGTCTAGGTATGGAAACACCTGGAATACTAGACGCCTCAGGTGAGCCATGACCACTGCCATGCATTTGGTGAACACTCTGGAGGCTGTAGTGAGAACAAAGGGCAAGGCTCAAAACTGAAAATGATTGGCTCCCAGCCGGAAAAAACGCAGGTGATCTCTGGACAGCCTAGCCATCTTTATGTGGTAGTACGCATCCTTGAGATCTATTGAGCACATCCAATTGTCTTTCCCTAAGAAGGGAAGTATGGATTGAAGCGTGACCATCTAGAACTTTCCTTTCTTTACACATTGGTTGAGTCTGCTGAGGTCCAAAATGGGTCTCCAGTCCCCTGTTTTCTTTGGAACCAAAAAGAATCTTGAGTAAGTTCTGGATCCTGTTTGGTCTGCTGGGACTGGCTAGATGACTCTTTTTTTGTAGCAACTTTCAGACCTCTACAGTTGCTTGTTCCCTGTAACTGGGTGGAACATCCGGGATTCTCCTTATGGACGTGGGGGGTGGCGAATGGTATGAAGTACCCTCTGGAAATGATACTTTGTACCCAGCTGTCTTTTGTTACTTCTTGCCAGGCATCTGGGTACAAAGATAAGCGACCCCCAACTGCCTCCAGAGCAGGACAGTCGGGTCTCCTTTCAGGAGCGCTGGTAGGGTTGCCCAGAGAAGTGATCTCTGTCACCCTGATGTTGCAGACACCCTCTGCTGCGAGGGCAGCGTCTTCCACTATTACCTCCTCCTCTGCTCCTGGAGGCGGATTCACTATGTGTGTCCTGAAAGGCTCCTTGGGCTTTCCGGAACCACATTTTCCCTCCCCTTTGACCTTTGGGAAAAGGTCGGGTAGGGGTGGAAAAATGGACTCATGGCAGACAGAGTCTTCCCCTCCTGTTCACACCTGGTCAAAGTTTCCTTCACTTTAGGCCCAAAAAGGGATGAGCCATCAAAGGGGGAGTTAATGAAGAATGACTTGAAGGGCTCCGCGAAGGAACACAAGCGCATTCAGGAATGTCTTCTAAGAGTGATTCCTGTACCCGCTGCCCTACTCGTTCCATCTGCTGCATACGATGTGAGATGCATGGATGAGTTGACAATAGAATTTAGGGTAGAAAGCTGGGCAGCAACTTTATCAGAGGCAGCTGTAGCTACTGTACCCTGAAGAATATCTCCCAACTCCTTAAGGAGATCTCTTTGCAACCTAGTAAAATGGGTCAAGTAGTTCAGTGAATGGACAGCAAAAGTCGCTGAACTGAACATGTGTTTCCCATAATCTATCCATGATCCTAGACTCTCTATTAGGACGATGCATAGACGAGGAAGTCTCAAACATTTCCTTTTTGGTGGCCGTCGCCACCACCATGGCATCAACGGGAACTCCTTTGGTTAAGAATGTTTTGTCTGGTGGGGCTGATATAAACTTGTTAGGCCTCCTAGAGACAGGCTCCATGGACTCTGTTGACTCCCACTCCCATTGAGAAACCAATTGCATGAGCTCATCGAAGGGCGGAGACACCCAAGAGGTGGAGGGTTGAGACCCAAAAGACTTCAGGAGAAAGTACAGTTGTGTACACTTACCATAAATGTAGATGCTTGAGTGTATTCACTGTTGCAGTCATTACATTTGGGTAATCCTGCTGGCAGGTTGCCGTCAGCTGGCCTGAATTCCAAAGTCTTGGGTTCTGCTTCGACTGCTGCCGCCCCTTCCCTGACGTCAGGTCGTCAGGGGTATAAAAGAAGCAGCTGACACCATTTTCTTCAGTTTTTCTTGCCCCAGATGTCAGGTGCTCCCAAAAAGGGTAGCCAAATTTTATATATATATATTCAGAAATACACCAATATAAATTTTACCTTCATCTATAAGCAAATACACCACATAAGTAGTATAAATCAGAGAAGAAAAGATAAGATCCAAAAGAAAGAAGGGGGAAGGCAGGTGGGTAACCTGAACTGCAACAGTGAAAACACTCGAACATCTACATTTATGGTAAGTGTACACAACTGTACTATATTATTAATGTTTCACTGTTGCAGTCATTACATTTGGGTAGAGTCCCAAAGCTATGGTTGGGAGGCTGAACTAGACAGCAGTAGGAGCGGCTATGAGGCCCTGCAGAACTGCAGTGGCAAAGCCTGCCCTGGATTTAGAGTAGAGTGGCAGGTGACAATACTTTGCAAAGGTGTGCACTGAATTCCAAGTAGCCACCTCTAAAATGTCTGTGGTTGGAACTCCCCTGAGAAAGGCTGCTGAGGTGGTTGCAGCTCTGGTGAAATGAGGCTTAATGCCCTTAGGCACTGGCTTGCCATGGTGTAAGTAGCAGAAACAAATGCAGTGGTCTAACCACTTAGATATAGTCTGCTTTGAGATAGGCTTTCCTTGTGATCCTGCAGCATATGCCACTAGTAATTGCTCTGTCTTCCTGAAAGCTTTGGTTCTGTCCAAGTAGAATCTAAGCTGTCTGTGTACGTCCAAAGAATGCAGAATTCTCTCCCCCTTGTTCTGTGGATTTGGGTAAAAGGTTGGCAGATGGATGGCTTGGTTAAGAGCCACACTGGACACTACTTTAGGCATAAATGTTGTGTTTGTCCTCAGGGAGACCTTGCCTGGATGAAAAATGACGAAAGGTTCCACAGCCATGAGTGCCTGTAGCTCTGAAACTCATCTTGCAGAAGTAATTGCTAAGAACAGGGATGTTTTCCAAGATAAATACTTAGGTTTCTTATTATCCCCCGATTTTTAGTAGATATATTTTATATTATTTATATAAACAATATACAATGTATAATATATAATATTAACATATTTAATATGGAATTAATGTATTTATTGAATTTGATCAATGTCATTTTAGATTTATATATATTTTAAAGGAAGATTTTATTATGTTATATTTATTACATTTATTACATACATTATTCACATTTTATATATTCATATATTTATATTTATATTGATATTCATATTTTTATATATATTTAATATATTTAATATATTATTCATGTCGTCAGCACGTATTGATCTCTTCATTTTTTTCACTTATTTATTATTTACAACGATTATTTGACTTCATGTGATTTAGACATTGCCACATTTGTTTAACAGGATCCATGGAAAGTTTTAGGAATACATCGTTGTAATTAAGCATTTTGACCACTGGATGGAAGCATTGTTCTGTAGATTCAAGTTTTTGTTTATAAAATGAATATGTGTTTTTTACAATTTACATGTTGTTATATATTACGACCTTCAGATTTATGAAGTTGTAGTAACATTGTCCTTTTATATTATACTATATTATATTAAATTAAATTCTATTTTATTACTTATGTTTTACAAAGGAAGGAGCGTGGTTTATATTCTTACATATTCATGAGAAGGCATTTTCCTTACTTGTCATTGGACTTTTTAAATGTTTTGCTAGCATATAAATATGGGTCAATAATTAATTGATTTGTCTGATGAAGTCTGTTGTTTTTATGACGAAAAACATGGTGATTGTTCAAACGTTAAACGTTCCATCTTTTGTGTAATAAACTGGTTTGATTTATCGGCTGTCCGGTGCTTTAGTTCGTCCTCTTCACAGTGTGTTATTTGTTTATCAAGATAAAAACTTCATATCAGCAGTAGCAGCTGGCTCAAAAGGAGGCAGAGTGAGCTTTTCTAAGACATAGTTGAGGTCCCATGCAGGTATTGGTAGTCTTTTTGGCACCTCTGAGGTACTGCCTTAATAAAGGGTGAGAAAACAGTGGTGGCTCCGTATTGTAATGAGCCGAAATGGCAGAGGCATGAATTTTTATTGATGAAAAAGATAGGCCTTTGTCCAGCATCTCAGTTAAGTATTGCAAAATCTGAGGAATATTTGGTACCGCTGTATCAGTTCCTTGTGCCTGGTTCCAGGCACAGAATCTCTTCCATTTCCAGCATAAGACTTTCTAGTACTAGGCCTTCTGGCTTCCAGAATGACATCCATCACAGCTTTACTGAGAGGTGTTTTTTGTGTGACTACATTATTCCCCATGCTGCCAAGCTGAATGTCCTGAGTTAGCTGTGCATGATCTGATTGTCTTGCTGGGACAGTAGTCGAGGTATTTGAGGTAAGGTCCAAGCTGGGTATAGAGATAAGTTTCTTAGTATTGGATACCAGTACTGGCATGGCCAGTCTGGGGCAATCAGTATCATCTTTGGCTTCTCCTGTCTCATCTTTAGGAGCACCTTGGGGTGGAGAGGCAGTGGCGGAAAGGCATATACTGATAGGTTTTTCCAGCTGAAAAATAGGGCATCCACTTTCCATGCTTGTCTGTGATAAGTCCTTGTGCAGAATATTTTTAGTTGGTACTTGAGAGGGGAGGCAAATAGATCTATGTCCGGGCACCCCCATTTCCTTGTTATCATGCTGAAGACTTGTGGATCCAGTTTCCACTCGTGGGGTTCCATGAGGTTTCTGCTTAGTTCATCTGCCAGAGTATTTTCCTTTCCTGGCAGGAATTGTGCCTGCAGATGTACTTGGTAAGTCAAAGCTGTGTCCCACAAGGTCATGGCTAGTCTGCAATGGGGGTAAGAATGTGTGCCCCCTTGCTTGTTTATATACCACATGACCATGGTGTTGTCTGTCTTTATCAGTAGTTGTCCCGGATGCAGTAGGTCCTTGAAGGCTGTCAGGGCATTTTGAACAGCTAACATCTCTTTTTGATTGATATGTAGATGCATTTGGTTTGAGGACCATGTACCCTGAATGCATCTTCCTGCCATGTGGGCTCACCAGGCATAGTCTGATGCATCCGTTGTTAGTGTCTGCCTGGCTGGAGGTAATGTGAATGGCTGTCCCTTGTTCTGGTGACAAGCCTTTGCCCACCATCGAAACTCCCGCTGCAGGTGGGGAATGAGAGTAATGACCGTTTCCAGGCTGTGGCAATGTTGAGTCCAAACACTTTTTAAGTACCATTAAAGTTTCCTCATATGCAGTCTTGCATATGGAATTAGTAGGATGCAGGATGCAGGATGCCATGAAGCCCAAAGCCTGCAGAATTTTTCTTGCAGATAACTGGGCAGTTGTTGCCAACATTTTGAAATAGGTAGTCAGTTGCCTTTGTTTGTCTGACGTGAGATAAGCCATCTGGGCAGTTGCATTCAAGCTTGCACCCAGGAATATTATCTCTTGTGAGGGTACTAGTTTTGATTTCTTTTTGTTGACTGTGTCTTTTCACAAACGCCAGATGTTGAAGAAGAATGTCCTTCTTCTCTGCTTGAATGAGACAGTCGTCCAAGTAAGGATATATTTGTATTCCTCTTTGTCTGCAGAATGTAATTACTGGTGCCAGGCACTTTGTAAAGACCCTGTGCACAGTAGATAAGCCAAAGGGCAGTGCAGAGAATTGGTAATACATTGAACCAGCCTTGAATCTTAGGTATCTTCTGCATGATTGTCTGATTGGAACATGCAGGTATGCCTCTTTTAGGTCTAAAGTCACAAGCCAAGCATTCTTGCCCAGCATTAGCAGAAGCTGCTGCAAAGTCAATGTTTTGAATTTTGGAATATCCAAGAAAGTGTTCAGAATAGATAGGTCCAGTATCGGCCTCCAGGCCTTGTCTTTTCTGGGTACCAAGAACAGTCTTGAGTAAAATCCTTGTCCCTGCTCTTGCTCTGGTACTTGTTGAATGGCCCCCATGTCCATGAGGGATGAGACTTGTTTTTGTGCCTCTGCCCATTGATTTTTTGGCAGACCTGGCCAGGTGTTTGCCTTTGGTAGAGTATGGAAGTGGAACTTGTAGCCTTGTGACATTATATTTAGAACCCACTTGTCCTGGGTTATGATGTGCCAATTTTAAGCAAAAGGTGCTAATTTTCCCCCCAAGGGTGCTGCCAGAAGATAAGTGCTTGGTGCCGGCAAGGGGAAGTCATTGGGACTGTTTTCTGTATGTTTGTGATCTATCTTATCCAGCTTTGGAGGTAGAAGCACCCCATTGCTTGGGCCTATAAGGACCTTGCGCCTGGGATCTGCCCCTAGGGTGTCTGGGTCTGCCCCTTTGAGCTGTCTGACACAGGAAAGGACCAATTTTTTTTGTAGGCCAGTGTCTACTAAACCTGGGTGACTGTACCTGTAAAAAATCTTTGACGGTTTGCATAGATTTAGCTTTGTCCTTCGGCCCTGCTGGAGTCCTCCAAAGAATCAAAACCACATTGGAAAGTATGTTTTCCAACTTGTTCTGCTGCATCCTGCCTTTCCTTGTTTTCTGCACATTCAGAATTTAACAACATTTTCTGTTTAAGCAATCCCATGACATGTTGCTGATACTTAAGCATATGAAATTGACAGTTTAAGGCCCTTATTGCCAAAGCTACAGAGGTGTAAACATTTTTTCCCCATCTATCCAGTGCCCTTGAATCTCTGTCAGAGAGGGTTGGGTTTCTTGCAGTGAAAGCCTTAACCCCCTTTGGACCCTGTGATATAGTTTCTGGGTCAGCAGCAGGGTTTTTAAAAAGAAATTTGTCTGAATAAGGAACCCTGTAATATCTGTCAGGCTTAACAGGAGCTGGGGGTAAGGAGTCAGGGGTCAGACTAGACTCCAAAAACACATCATCTACAATGTCTAACACAGGTGGAATGGCTAGAGGTCTGTGCTGAGGTAGTAATAGAAAATCCCTGAGCCTCTTTTTAGATTCTGAAAAATCTTGGCTCTCCGAGTGGAAATGCTCCCTAATGGTGTGCAAGGTTTCCCCAAAGGAATAGTCCTCAAGAGGAGATGCTGAAGGTATAGATTTTTCAGCATCAGAATCCTCATGGGGGGGAAGAGAATATTCATGTTCCGAAGAGGAATCAGAAGAAATAGAAACCTGATCTGAAGTTTCATAGTCAGTGTCTTGCCTAGGCCTCTTAACAGGAGGGGGATGGGAACACCTGATCAAGGTAATCAAGTCTTCAGCCATTTTGAGCATCTGTTTTTTGGGCATAGAGGACTGTCCACGTGGCTCTTGAGTTTGTTTCCTTGCTTTAGAAGGTGCTTTAGTCTTTGCCTTTGAAGCTGAAATCGTTTTAATGTAAAGATGTTTAGGTCTGAATACACCCTCAGAAGCCAGTACCTGCTCAGCGGCTCTGGACCCATCTGAGGGATTAGCGTCCGAGGCTTCAATACCTTGAATATCCAGCGGCATGGCTGACTCCACGTGGGAGTCGGTAGTGGCCTGCAACTCTAAAGTAGCAGGCGTCAAGGGCTGCAAAAGTGCCTCACTGAGAACTGGCGAACCGGCGACTGGCTTAGGAGAAGCTTTATCGTTGGTTTTGGGCCTCGGTTGTTTTTCTCTATCCTTTTCTTTGCTTTTTTTGTAAACTCCGGTAGTCGGATGGCTATCCGACAACATTTCAGGGTAATTAAATCGGCGTCCAAAGAAGTTTAAAGCAAAATCATACCGACGCTTAAAATGTGCAATGGCTAAATCTAGCACAAAACCGACAACCAGAAACGTTGTGATCAGGGCCTAGGCAAGGAATACAGTAAGAATGAAAATCCTTATGAGGTATTTGCTTCCCACAAGAAATACAGTTATTAACATTTTCTGACATCGGTCTGGAGCAAGAAAAAAGTTTCCCCAATGAGGTACTTAGCTTTATTGAAGACTTCGGATCTGAAACTCAAATACGAAAATCTCAGGAGTCGGCCGACCGGCACTTGCAAACTGCTTCTGCTTCGAGCACCGCGTGGCAAGACAGACTGAAGAAAATGGTGTCAGCTGATTCTTTTATACCCCTAGCAACCTGACGTCAGGGAAGGGGCGACAGCAGCCGATGCAGGACCCAAGACTTTGGAATTCAGGCCGGCTGAGGGCAACCTGCCAGCAGGATTACCCAAATGTAATGACTGCAACAGTGAAACCCGAAGAACATCTGACTCATCCTCAGTAGGGCTTTTGGACTGCCAATCACCCCTCTGCCTAAGGATCTCAAGTATCTCAGCAAAGTAGATATCCTCAGAGGGGGACCGTGGGGACCCTTCTGACTCATATAAGTCAGTGTCAGATGTTAAAGACTCCTGTGGGGAGTCCAAGTGTCTCCTCTTGCACAATCTCTTCTTGGGAACCTCCTCAGTGGGAGCTTCTGGGGAGGTCTTGGAAGAGCATGGGGCACCCTGTGGGGCTCCCTGGGGCTCTGGGGCTCTACGCTTAGCCTGGACGATGGAAGCAGAAGTGGACACAGGCACTTTAGGTGATGAGGAAGCAAGGCCTGAAGTCAAGGATGTCTTGAGGGACAAAGCTCTCCTCATGGCTTCGAAGGCACCATGGCTCTGATGGGAAGGAATTGATGGATCCAAGGGAACGGATCTGAGTGAAGAGTGTCAGCTCCTAGAGTCCCCAGTCAGCGCCAAGGACAATGGAGCAGGTCTCGGCACCAAAGGCTCCACGGTCAACAGGTCTGCTTTTTCTGGCTCTGAAGGGCCGATACGACTCGGAGGAGGAGTAGCCAAAGCAGAAGTAGTGGTCTTCACGCTTGGGACAGAGCCAACAACAATTTAGCAAGGCCTGGTGCCTGTAAAAGCTTCTGCACCAATCGATCCATATCCAAATCTGAAAGGCTGACAGATGACCTAGATGAATGCACCGATGGTGCCGACTGGAGCAATGGTGACTGAGGTACTTCGGATACCGTTGGTGCTCCAATGTTGTGGGCCAGCTCCGAAAAGAAAAGACAGTTGGCTCCGAAATCTGTGGAGCCAATTTCGCAGAGTCATCGGCTTTATTTGATTTTTTTTGAATGCTTGGAGTCCTTAGATTCAGCAGATGACTTTGAGGACTTAGAAAATTTGCTGGCCACATCCTGATCACTCAAAGCCTCTTGAAAGGGGTGTTTAAGCAAGCCCCTGTCCATTAACTTCCTTTTCCTCTCTAACAAAACTCTTGGCGAAAAGGAATGGCAGATAGTACAAGATTCTTATAAGTTGACAGCCCCTAAACAACACACACAGGTAACATGTCCATCAGTAACTGACATTTTCTGATTGCAGTCCGGCCATTTTTTAAAACACGATTTGGGATGTTTGTCCTTATCATCTGCCATAATAACTATTTAAAACATGCAAACCAGATATTAATAAAGATACTAGGCTATAAACACACACACACAAACGAGCCTGAGATAAAATATCCAAAAACTCTATACAACTAGAAAAAGGCTGTTTATAACTACTATTTATTATTATTATTTATTATTAGTTTGATTACTGGGGAAGTCCACTGGGCCAAGAAGTGCCCATTTTCAGTGGAGGCCCGGGGAGAAAAGCTCCATGAACAATTTAATACAATATTGGATACAAAATGAAGAATAAAGGTTGCAAAGTGAAATACCATACAATATAGGTTTGCAAAATACGAATAAGGGTTACAAAGTGAAAAAACAAGAGTTGGATTCATACATTTGAGACATAATATACATTATGAGACAGTTAAACAAACTGAGACAGTTTAACATCTTGACTACAGAGATTTTTTTTTTTTGAAACAATATTTACGTGTTAGGGGTCAGCAGTTAAAGTCTGCTGGTTCTAGATCTTTTGAGTCATAACAATAAGAATGAGCGTATAGTGGAGAGGGGGTAAGGGGAGCTTAGTGGATACTAGAAAGCTATTTAAAGATACACTCTAACAGATAACTAGGCCAAAATTTTAAAGAGTAATATTATGAACACACAGGAAGGGGAACTTCAAGTAAGCTATCAAAGCTAACTATCTAACTATCCTATGTCAAAAATTTTGTAAAAATATGTAACAAACTGCTAAATAGAAAAAGTTTTTAAATTGTACTGGCCCGAGCTTGCACTGGAACCTCCGATCAGATGCCGCGGCAAACTAGATCTGAGGTAATTCACAGTGCATTATGGGATAGGGGCATGGCCTCGAGCTACTAGAAGACCTTGAGCTTTGCATGTGGCCGTACCGGAGCCGATAGATCGGCTTGGAGACCATCAGTCAAGAATGAACGGCGAGATTGAACAACTTCACATTAAGATTTTTGAAGGTATATTACGATTTTTGAAGTCTGGGAAATGATGAAGTCATTGTTTGATAATTACATTACACCCAAACTTGAGTATGGAATAACAATATGGAAACCTTACAAGGAAACAAGCATAAGTAAACTGGAAAGAGTACAGTGGAAATATACCAAGGGCATCCATGGATGTGAAATGTTCAACCATTATGAAAGACTAAACTATGTGAACTTGTGCAGTGTTGCATATAGATATTTAAGAGGAGATCTTATTTAGGTTTATAGGGCATTTAGAGGAAACTACCTTTGGGAATGTTTGGTGTTATCAAACAGTAGTACAGAATCATCAGACAACCTATGCAGAAGATTCTATAGGAATGAGAAGTGTACTAATTGGTTCTCTGAGTGAGCAGCTGATGCATGGAACAGACTACTACATTACATTAAAAGCAAGCACTAATTTAGGTATTTTTAAGAACAGCCTGGACACTTATTATTGGACCAACTGTCTTTGTGTATTAGCAGGCTAGCAGGCATTACGCCAGTGGTTGAAATATTTGTATACAAGTATGTACGCATGTATGTAAGTCATACTAATGAACCAATGTTTGATTCAAACCTCCAACCTATCTAGTTACACAATCTATAGAACACAGTATTAGCCACAAGCACCACAGGATAAGTCTGACTTGTAAGGAAAGAGAGTGTGCACATATGAAAGAGTGACCTCATCACTGTGTTGCAGACAGGATGCTTGTGTTAAAAGTGGGATAAAGTGCAGAGGGAGCTACATCCAAAGGAAGTGCATACAGAGCATCTGTTGTTGAGGCTTTACTTACCTGTCACTAGAACCACACATGCGCGCGTGCACACACACATACATACATTCACCACTGTCAGATTTGAATGACCTACCTAATTAGTTACAACATCTAGTATGCAGTAAGAATCTCAAGTGCCACAGGAGAAGTCTCATTCTGAAGGCAGGAGAGGGCATTTTGACGGGCTAACCTCATCATTGTGTTGCAGAGAAGATGCTTGTGGTAAAAGTGGAATAAAGTGCAGAGAGAACTTTGTCCAAAGTTAAATTATTCTCCTGAGTGGAAGTGGGCACAGCACATCTATTGCTGAGGCTTACTTATCTGTCACTAGAATGATATATATATATATATATATCTACATATATATATATATATATATATATATATATATATATATATATATATACATATATACACACACATAGGTTCATAGGTGTGTACTAGGCTAATGGCCCTGGAGCCTTTACAAGCCTAGCCTCATATATATATATATACATATATATATATATATAACATTTGAAGTGTGTGTGTGTGTGTGTGTGTGTGTGTGTGTGTGTGTGTGTGTGTGTGTCTATATATATATATATTTGAAATAAAAATGGTACTTAACAGCGAATTGTTTTGCCGAAAATACACATAACCTTATGGCCCTATTGTCGAAAATTAGCTGTTAATGCCGAAAATGTTGACAATGACATTTAACGGCATTAACAACAATACCACTCTTGCCCTAACTCCCTAACCTCTACACCTAACATCCCGTTTATGCAGGGGGGGCTTGCCCTCCCACACCCCCTCTAACTCAATATTCCAACTCCGAGATCACACTACAGTGAGGAAAGGGATGTATTTCCCTAACTCCACTGTACCCCGATCCCTGTACATAATCGAACGTTATATTTGCGAATGCACAGTACATTCGCAAATATACCGTTCAATTATGTAGCTTGCACACATATGAACTATTCGAACATCTGTAGTTCGAATACTTCATGGGCGTAAAATGTTACGCCTATATTTCAATAGGAAACCTATATATATATATATATATATATATATATATATATATATATATATATAAAATACATACATATTATATATATCTACACACATACACAATATGTCAGATTCAAACCACCTGCCTAACTAGTTGCGCAGTCTAGAGAACACAGTATGAATGAATTGCAAGCGGCAGAGTACAGTCTGACTTTAATGATGTGAAAATGCACATTTGTAAGTATTAAAAAGTACAGTTTTGTACCTACCATAAATGTAGATATTCGAGTGCTAATACAGCTGCAGTAATCACATATGGGTTCTCTGCCGTCAGGCAGGTCCTTAGTCGGCCGAATTCCAGTGTCTTGGTCCGGCGTCGGTTGTTGTCACCTTCTTCCCTGACGTCAGTGTGACAGGGGTATATAAGTAACAGCCGACGCCATATTCTCCAGTCTTTCTTGCCCCAGATGTCAGGTGCCCCCAAAGGAAGGCAATAGATAAGTTATATATATATATATATATATATATATATATATATATATATATATATATATATATATAAATATATTCAAACAATGCAATGTTATCAAAAAAGAGTAGTTGCAAGCAAATACACCATAGGAGGATAACCCAAAATAGGTTGTATGAGGAGGTGTTAGCCACTAGTCCTATACCTAGAGGGGAAGGAGGGAGGGAAACCTGTACTGCAGCTGTATTAGCACTCGAACATCTACATTTATGGTAGGTACAAAACTGTACTATGTTCATCGTGCATACAGCTGCAGTAATCACATATGGGTAGAATCCCAAAGCTACGCACAGGGTGGTAGGCACTAGGTAGAACTGGGATGAGCCAGAATGCCCTGCAATACAGCAGTAGCAAAGCCTGCTCTGGTTTTGGAATATAAAGGCAGGTGGTAGTGTCTTGTGAAGGTATGTACAGAACTCCAAGTGGCTGCCTCCAAGATATCTTTGGTAGGAACTCCTCTGAGGAAGGCTGTGGAGGTAGCTGTGGCCCTGGTGGAGTGTGGTCTGATGCCTACAGGGACAGATTTCCCATGATAGGAGTAACAAAAACGTATGCAGTGGCCTATCCATTTAGAGATTGTCTGTTTGGTAACAGGCTTCCCTTGAGCTCCTACAGCATAAGACACAAAAGTTGTTCTGATTTCCTGAAAGGCTTTGTTCTGTCCAAATAGTAACGTAGCTGTCTATGGATGTCTAAGGAATGTAGCAGCCTTTCCCCTTTGTTTTGAGGATTGGGGTAAAAGGTAGGTAAGTGTACGGCTTGGTTTAGAGCTACCCTGGATACCACTTTAGGCATAAATGACGGCTTGGTTCGAAGGGACACCCTGTCCTGATGGAAGATAAGGAAGGGCTGCACAGCCATGAGGGCTTGAAGTTCCAAAACCCTACGAGCTGAGGTAATGGCCAGAAGGAAAGCTGTTTTTCCAGGACAGGTATTGCAAATCTGTTGAGGCAGCTGGTTCAAAGGGAGGCAATGTTAATTTTTCTAGAATGTAATTAAGATCCCAGGCTGGCACTGGTTGTTTCCTAGGTGGTCTTATATTCTTGGCCCCTCTGAGGAATTGCCTTAAAAGTGGATGAGAGAATAACGGTGGATCCATGTTGAATTCTGCAGAAATGGCTGAGGCATGGATTTTAATAGAGGAAAATGAAAGTCCACTGTTCAGTAGCTCAGTTAGATACTGTAATACCCGAGGTAGATTCAGTTTTCTAGGGTCCTGGCCTCTTTTCTCATTCCAAGAGCAAAACCGTTTCCATTTTGCGGAGTAAGTCTTCCTAGTAGATGGCCTTCTGGCCTCCAGAATGACATCCTGCACCTCTTTGGAGAGTAGGGTCTGCTGTGGTGTTAGGGAATTTTCCATGCAGCAAGATTGAGTGTTTTTAGCTGACTGTGAAGAGTTTTGTAGCTGTGCTGAGTCAGCAGAAGAGGCATTAGAGGTAGAGGCCAGGGAGGAGTATGTGTTAGGCTCCTTAGGAGTGGGTACCAGTGCTGCCTTGGCCAGTCTGGAGCAATCAGTATCATCTTCGGTCTGTCTGCTCTTGCTTTCAAGAGCACCTTGGGTAGAAGAGGCAGAGGTGGGAAAGTGTACACTGTCCATGCTGTCCAACTGAATGAAAGGGCGTCCACCCTCCATGCCTTTGGATGAAAAGTCCTTGAACAAAATTTTTCCAACTGATGGTTCCTGTGGGAGGCGAAGAGATCTATGTCTGGCCTTCCCCATGCTTGGATTATTTTTGTAAACACCTGTGGATGCAGCTTCCATTCATGTGGATCTGTCATATTTCTGCTTAGATTGTCTGCCAGCGTGTTTTCCGAACCTGGCAAGTACTGTGCTTGAAGTTCGATTTGCCATTCCAGAGCCAAGTTCCAAAGTGTCATGGCTAGTCTGCACAGGGGATATGAATGTGTTCCTCCTTGTTTGTTTATGTACCACATTACTGTGGTGTTGTCTGTTCTTATCAATAGTTGTCCTGGATGCAGGGAGGTCCTTGAATGCTGTAATTGCATTTATTACTGCCAGCATTTCTTTTTGATTGATGTGAAGGTACTTTTCCTTTTGGGACCATTTGCCCTGAATGCACCTGTCTGTTATGTGTGCCCCCCAGGCGTAGTCTGAGGCGTCTGTTGTGATGACTTGATTTGCTTGAGGCTTGCAGAATGGGAGACCTGTGTTTGCTTGACATGCTTGGGCCCACCATAGAAATTCCTTTTGCAAACATGGAATTATTGGTATTATTGTTTCCAAATTGTGGCTGTGTTGAGACCATAGGCTTTTTAGGTACCACTGAAGTTTTCTCATATGCAACTTTGCACATGGGATTAGAAGAATGCAAGATGCCATGAAGCCCAGAGCCTGCAGGATTTTCCTTGCAGTAAGCCTGGTACAATTTGCTAGCGTTTTGAAGTACTGAGTTAGTTGCCCTTGATTTTCTGGCGTAAGATAGGCCATCTGGGTGTTTGTGTCCAAGTTGGCACCCAGGAAAGTTATTTTCTGAGATGGTGTCAGCCTGGATTTCTCTTTGTTGATTGTGTATCCCAGAGAATTCAGTAACCGTGTTGCATAAGCCAGATGTTCCAGAAGAGTGTGCTTGCTGTCCGCTTGCATCAGGCAGTCGTCCAAATAAGGGTAAATTTGTATCCCTTGAAGTCTGCAGTAGGCAATTACTGATGCCAGGCATTTCGTGAATACTCTGGGCGCAGTAGATAAGCCAAAGGGCAATGCAGAGAATTGATAGTGGATTGAACCTGCAAGAAATCTGAGGTATCTTCTGCAGCTTTGTCTGATTGGGACATGCAGGTATGCCTCCTTGAGGTCCAATGTTACCAGCCAAAACTCCTTGCCCAGCATGGGAAGAAGCTGCTGTAATGTGAGCATCTTGAATTTTGGTACGAGTAGAAATGTATTTAGGATGGATAAGTCCAAAATGGGTCTCCAGTCGGTTCCTTTTCTTGGTACCAGGAAAAGTCTGGAATAAAAGCCTTGACCTTGTTCATGAGTAGGAACCTCTTGAATGGCTTTCATGTCCATGAGATTTGTAATTTGTATTTGCGCCTCTGCCCTTTGATTGTGTGGCAGGTTTGGCATGCCTCTCATTTTTGGAAGAGTGTGAAAATGAAATCTGTAGCCTCTGTTTATTATGTCCGGGATCCATTTGTCTGTTGTGATAATCTGCCAATTTCTTGAAAACAGTGCCAGCTTTCCTCCCAAGGGGGCTGCCAGCTGAGATTTGCTTGGCATGAAAAGGAGGAAGTCATTGGGTTTGCTTTCTGTATTGTTCTGCACTGTCTTCGCCACCTCTTGGTGCTTGAGATTGCCATTGTCTGCCTCTATATGATCCTTGAGATTGTCCTCTGCCCCTAGAGCACCTGTATCTACCTCTTTGGGGCTTGTCCGTGGCTGGAAAGGACCAGTTTTTTGAAGGCCAATTTCTGGTAAAACGAGGTGGCTGTACCTGTAGAAAAGCCTTGACAGTTTGCATAGATTTAGCTTTTTCTTCCATTTTGCGTAGTGTCTCCTCAGTATTAGTACCAAATAGCACATCCTTTTGTAAAGGAGCATCTAGTAGTTTAGCTTTAACATGATCAGGCAAGCTTTGTTCCCTAAGCCAGGCATGTCTACGAATGACTGCTCCTGAAGCAGCAGCTCTACTTGAGGCCTCTAAGGCATCATAACCACATTGTAAGGTGTGTTTACCCACTTGTTCTGCACTATGTATCATATCCCGCAATTCCTTCAAATCTGGTTGTTCAGGTTGAGACATTTTGTTTCTTAATTGTGATAACAGAAACTATTGATATTTAAGGATATGGAACTGACAATTTAAGGCCCTCATGGCTAGGGTGGCCGAGGTATATACCTTTTTCCCCCACCTTTCTAAGGATCTAGATTCTCTTTCAGAAGGTAGTGGATTCTTGGCAGTAGAGGCCTTCATTCCCTTGGGGCCTTGAGAAATGGTTTCAGGGTCAGCATTATGGCTTTTGAAAAGAAATTGATGAGAGTTAGGGACTCTGTAGTACCTATCAGGTTTGACTGGTGCAGGAGGCAGGGAATCCGGATTAAGACAAGCCTCCGAGTAAACATCATCAAGTATGTCCAGGACAGGAGGTATAGCCAAAGGTCTGTGTTGAGGTAACAAAAGAAATTCCCTGAGCCTTTTCTTTGAATCAGAAAAGTCTTGGCCTTCCCAATGGAAGTGCTCCCTCAAGGTGTGCAAGGTTTCTCCAAAAGAAAAAACCTCTGGGGGAGATACAGAAGGAATGGACTGTTCCGCATCAGAATCCTCATAAGGGGAGTACGAGTGTTCCTCCACATCAGAATGTTCTGAGAAAATGGAGCCCTGTTCAGAAGAGGGAGAGTCTTCCTCCACTCTGGGTCTCTTGTCTGGAGGGGGCTGGGAACCCCTGATATAGGAAATTAAATCCTCAGCCATTTTAAGCATCTGCTTTTTAGGCATGGGGCCTGGGGATGGGCCCTGTGCAACAGGCCTCTTGGGATGCATGGCTGATTTGGACTTAGTGAAGGCCTTAATAGAAAAGGAAGAAGAGGGTCTAAATACACCCTGGGTGGAAGTGAACCTGTCCACATTAGTAGGCTCAACACTCACTGTGGTTTCGGTGGTTGTAGTCTGAGTAAGGGCCGAGGTACCAGCGGTCTCGCGTACAGAAGACACCGCCAAGGAAGTGTCGCCGGTAGTCAGGGACTGCATAGGCGTCTCGCTGAATACCGGACCACGTGTAGCCGGTTTAGGCGTGGTGTCGGTGGAGACCACAGGCCTCGCGTGTCGGTCTTTGTCCTTGCGTTTTTTGGACAAAACGGTAGTCGGAGTATCCGACGACATTTTATAATCAAAGGCTTTACCAAAATAATGTTGGGCGAACTCCGCCCGACGCTTAATAGTGCGTTTATTGAAAGTCGCACAGAAGTGACAGCCCGAGACGTCGTGGTCTGGGCCTAAACAAGGTATGCAAAGGGAATGGAAATCCTTATGCGGTATTTGCTTCCCACAAGAAATACAATTGTTAACTTTGTCTGACATCGGTCTGAGGCAAGAAAAGTTTCCCCAACGGGGTACTTAGCTTTAAAGAAGACTTCGGTTTCCAATTTTTCGTAAATTCAGGAGCTGGCCGACCGGCGCTTGCGAACTGCTTCTGCTTCGGGCACCGCGCGGCAAAAAAGACTGGAGAATATGGCATCGGCTGTTACTTATATACCCCTGTCGCACTGACGTCAGGGAAGAAGGCGACAACAACCAATGCCGGACCAAGACTTTGGAATTCGGCCGACCGAGGACCCGCCTGACGGCAGAGAACCCATATGTGATTACTGCAGCTGTATGCACGATGAACATCTTCAATGTTTCGAACATCAGCTATTGTGCATCACAGGTTTTTGCACAGATGCATGTGTCTGGACAAGGCAATATAACAGCACTGAGCTTGTCCCATATAATTAAATGCTTCTTTGCTAATACAGTATCTATATATTATCACTCATGTACATTGCATTATTGTGAAGGATGTACCTGTTTCACAGTATGGGATGTCAAAGACCATCACAACTGTAAAACAGTAGATTGTCAAGCAAACATTTGTGACAGTTCATCCCAGGATGACTGCAAACAAATAATAATCACTTATTGTGTCACTGTAGTTGTCTTGGCTCCTGCCTGCACAATGTACATTGACAATACAGACAGACCCTTCCTAAACATGGCAAAGTATTTCTGAATAACAATGAAGAACTATGTGTGAAAAGGTTACAAACCAATGTAACAAAGTTGCAAGTGTAACCTTTGGACAACAGACATGCATTATCAGACTGAATTAAGAAATTTAACATCACTGTGAAATCCAGACACCTTGGTTCAAAAATTCCAGTAACATATGCAGTTGTACAACCTACTCACATAAGTCTTTTTAACTCTCTGCCTGAAGTGCACCGCTGGCAAGGTCACATGCTGTTGATGGCAAAGTACTACTGCATCCAGAATCATGTGCTGAGGTGCTGAACTTAGAATGAGACTTAGCAGTACTCTGTGTTGCTCCAAGCCAACATTTGCACAAATAAGCAGTATACACATACAACCATGTCTGAATCTGACGGAATACAGAACAGGTATTGAGGATAAAATTATTTTGCAAATGTTTTCTTACTGCACTATTCAAATGGTATGCTAATGAAAATGTTGTAAATAAAGATAAATACAGATGTTTGGAGTTAAACATATGATCAGAAGATAAAATGTCATAAAATAATAATTTGACATACAGCTGTATTTGACATCAATCTACAGACAGTGGAATTATCTTAGCATATCACATAGGAACTTCTAGTTCATTGCATCCAGTAGCCTGAGAACTGTTAAAGTAACTGTTTTAAAGTAGTGCCTTTACTCTGCCTTTACACTGTATTCCTATAGCTCAGCAGATTTAAGCCCATTTGTGTGAAATGAACATTACTAGTGCAACTGAAATTACAATCTTCAAGTTTTGCCAGAAGACGTTAAACCATCATTCACCATCACTCAGCACTGGTGTGCAATGTCTAACTCTTCGCAAGTGCTGAGGACAAAAACTGAAGGCTTTCCAATAGGCTATTTCTGGCCACATGTGTTATGTACAATTCTATTTTATAACCAGATTAAACATGTGAAAAAGGGGTTGATAGGAGAGTGGCAAAAATGGGAGGCAAGCAGAGGGTAGGACACAGGGGAAAGAACACAGGAATTTGCAGAATGGTGGTGGTGGGAAAGCACCATAACTATCCAGTTCTTCACAAAATAAATATAGAATTCTACAAAGAATTTCATTACTTTGGAGAATCACCATACCACAGATGGGTGACGACAACAAATACTTTTGTATAACCAATTGGACCAAATGAAGTGTGCCAAGATAACAGATAGGAAAAGTGGAGAACTATGTACGGGGTGCAATTTTTTGTGGGACGGGTGCCTTTTGGGGGGGGTAAGTAGGGTAGGTTAAGTAGTAGGTGCAAACATATAAGCGAAACAGGGATGGTGATGGACACAAAAGGTTAGGGGACACCATAATTGGAGATAGTTAGGGAACCTCAAAGCAGCATCCACATCCAGCTTGAGGACAGTGAGAATCTAGCCCTCACTGTCATAACTGTCATCACTGTCTCCTTTGTCAGTGGCCTGGGACAAGGATGGATATGGCATCATTTTGGAAATATGACACAGGACCTTACAACCCTGCCAATTCGAGCACTGGGGTCCCTCTCTATTATGCCCTCTACCAGCCCTGTCAGCTCCTGATGGGTGACAAAATCACCACCTACACTACTACTACTGCTCCCAGAGGGTGCCACTGCACCAGCAGCTGGGGCAGAACTACCTGGCACAGATGGAGCAGGTAGGGCAGGAGTTTTGGGGGAAATGCTGACAAGTTGCAACCCAGACGTGCTGGATGTCTCTGCTGACTGTAGTGGTATGCCATTGCCACGTGTGGAGGTACTGCAGGGGTCAGTCTAGTTACCTCTGCTGATGGTCATTTGGGTTGTGGCACCAATATATCCAAATAATACATATGAATAACCAAAGGAAAAAGAGAGAGAGAGTGAGGGGAGACAAAAAAACAAAATTAGATCACTGGCATGTCACATTAGTTTACTATTTCAATACTTAAAGCAATACAAGAAATACATAATAGCACCTTGGCCACATTCAGACATGATGAACAAAGCATTAATGTGTCATAAAAGCAATCACAATGGTATGATATGAATAACAGAATCATGTCTTTTGTTATGCCATATCAGGTATCTGCATTCAAAGTTAATAACTGCATTTGTCAAAAATTTAATTGTGGATTTAATTGTGGATATCATGCAGCACTGCAGTTAAAATCTAATAAATACCATCCTGAAAAAACTCTAATATGTGTTTCTGGGTATTGAAACCACACTCAATTAAGCTGATGTACTCCTTGCTTAATTCAATCACCAAGAGCTACTGGAGCAGGCATGTATGCTTGATTTCAAAATTAATGTATGCCTGCATGCTCAAGACGACATACAGTAATGGACTAAAAGTACTTCTCTGTCTTGCATTCAGACCTGTTGCATACTAACCCAGTGCCTGTCTGAGGTGAGTTAGCCCGTCTTGAAGGACCTCACAATTTTCTGCTATTTCTGCTGGAGCTGTCCAATACAGAAAATTAAAACGAGATATTTGAAAGTATAATGAATAACTGTGTTGGCTGGCTAATTAATGCCATATGATAGACAGGTGATAAGTCAGTATACTTACACAACTAAGGGGTGTTTGTAGTGTTACATTCATCCTTCCACTGGCTCAGGAGGTCCAGCTTGCTCCACTTCATGTCACTGTAGTGGTGACAACATTGCTCCCCAGTACCTGGGATTCTAGTTGCACTGGAGACGGCCTTGGCCAAAATATTCCAAGCCTCAGCCTTACACTGAGACCCGGTATAATTTCCTGCAGCAGCCTCTGGCTTTAGTTCTTCAAAAAGAGTGCCACAAAAATCCTGGATTCCTCAATACCATACCTTTGTACTCCAAACTGAATGTTATTTCTACCATTACCAGCCATGTCAGCAGCATTCAAGGCAAAAATGTGTGTCTGAATTGGTGCCCAGTTCATATCTGACATGTAACAGCTGGTGTGCAAAGATGCACAGCTTTACCAACTGCCTTTGCACAATTGGAAGCACAGAAATGGCTTGGCAGACACACTGGCACTTCTTGCATCAGAAAGCACAGAAGTGTGAAAAATGGCAGTGAGATTTGGCCATGTGTGGTACCAAAACTATTGAAATATGTTCCAATGTTACACAATGAAATAAATGATTTATGGTGTTTATTATTATCATGGTTGACTGAAGGAAAAAAATGGTATGACTTGGGGCATATTGGTCCGTTGGGAATTATGAAATGGTAAGATTCAGTAGTACCACCTGGGAATTGAATCCATGAGAAAAAAGGATAAAATTTACTTTTTTTTTATTTATTTACTGGCATTTGTTTACCAGGGTAGACCAGTGGGCCAAAAAGAGCCCATTTTCAGTGGAGGCCCAGGGAGAAAAGCTTTGCAGTAAACACAGACAAGCATTTATCAATTAGTTACAAGTAAACAAAACTTAATTTACAAAGTGAGATAAAAGTCATACATAAAAAGGCCGACATTATACAAATTTCTGCCAAAGAACAATTTGGTTATGTTGAGATACCATTCTAGGATGATGATAATTTGGAGTAAATAGAAGTTAATAAAGAAGAATGGTACAGTAGGCTTACTACCAAGTTTCTTATATGGTAAGTGCATGGAAGAATGATAAATGAAAGGGAAATATAATATGTTCAGGAAATAGAGGGAGTCAGGATTTAAAGGGAGGGGGCTTGGTGCAGGAACAGTTCCAAGACAAAGAGAGGTATTCTCTTAAAAAAATTTTAAAAGATGCTAGGATTTGGTTAGCTCTGATAGTTAATGGAAGAGAGATCCAGGCTCTGGACGCAGTACAGGAGTATAGAAGCTACTCGTGTGTTGGGCTTATGCAAAACCAGAAGTTGTTTATTTCCAGACCTGGGGGATCTTTGGGGTAGACAGTTGTTAAATAATGAACCAAGGGCAGTATAAGCAAAAGGTTTGTGGATTATTTTATGTGCATCTGTAAGTTGGAGGTAGGTGAAACAGCATGAGAGTTCGAGCCAATTGAGAATTGTAGAGCTTGACAATGGTGGGAAGAATATTTAGCATTTGCAGCAAACTTGGTGATTTTTGTTACAGCACATTTCAGGCTTAGGTTTTAGGGAAGTTAGTAAGTACTGGGGCAACACAAACAAGAGATGAGAGTAAATAAGTGGTAGCAGGGGGTTGTTTTGTAGAAGAGTTAAGAAAGTGTTTGTGCCGATAGGGAATGCCAACTTTCTGATGAGTTTTGTTGATATTATGTTGTATGTGCAGGTCAAATGTTAGATGTTCATCTATTATTACTCCCAAGAGTTTAGTGTAAGTAACAACTTCAATTATTGTATTGTTTTGTGAATGTATGGTGAAGTGGGCTTTGTTTAGAAGAGTTTTTGGGGGTAGAAAGGAGTAGCTTGGTTTTGTGTGGATTACGTATCAGTTGATTGTTGCTGAGCCAGGTCTCAATGGAAGTAAAGGCCTGTTGAATGACTTGTAGATGGGACATGGTATCTAAGAAACAAATATTTGAGTTAAATGCATATTGTATGAGACAGTCCTGGCTGGAGGAAATCTGAAGATTATAATAAAGATGTTAAATAGGAGGGGGCCTAGGATAGAGCTGTGGGGAACACTGGTACAGTTGTGTAGATAAGGGGAGAAAGAGTTCTGCCATTTGACCACCTGTTGGTTAGTCTGACAGGTAACTAGAGAACCATTTAAGAGAGAAAGAGGGGAGACCAATTTTGGAAAGGTGATTAAGAAGTAGGGGGTGAGAGACTGTATCAAAAGCTTTTGGTAAGTCGAGAAATAGGGAAGACACAATTTTACTTGAGTGTCAAGCTTTATTAACAGTATCCATGAGGGATATCAAGGCAGTTGGTTGATAAGAAGAAAGTCAAGAAGTTGTATCTGAACACATCTTTCAAGAAGCTTTGAGAATGGGGACAGGATGGCGATAGGACAGTAGCTGGAAATATCTGCAGAGTTGCTGCCTTTGTGGAGTAGAATAAATAACTTTTTCCAGAGTTCTGGGACATAGGATTTGAGGATGGATCTGTTAATAAGTATACTAATAGGGTAAGCAATGGCTTCAGCTGCTAGCTTTAAATATTCTGTGGGTAGGTTGTCAGCCACAGTAGAACAGGGTTTGAGTTTGAGTAGTAGTCTTTTTATGGTATTAGTTGGGACAGGATCAAGGGTGAAAAGTAGTTGAGGAAAGGGTAGATGCATCACATGGAATAAAGAAGGATATAGGGGAAGGAGGGTGAATGGGATAATATTGTCCTGCTGGTCTATTATGATTAGAACTATTTGAGATTGAGGAATATTGGGGATGGGGAAAGTTAGTAGTGAGGTTAGATATACTACTGATAAAGTAAGAGTTGAAGAGGCTGGCTGTTTGTGAGGGAGTCTTATCAGAATATGGACATGAATTACTTTTGGTTCCAGGGCTTAAACTCTGCTTATTAACTGCCACTGCCACAGATTAACACACTTTTTAACAAGGTAATTAGTGGTATACTAATTTAAGAATGAACAGAGATAACCTTCAGAGGTGCCTGTATGTATGTGACTTTACTTAATCATGAGACTGTAATTTTATGTAAAAGGCAGTATTTGTGTTTGTAAATACCTCCTCCTAACATCCCTCACTCCTCAGAAAATATTGCTACCTCATTCAACACACACTTCACACAAACCATACTATCGCTAGCTAAACAACACAACCCCCCCTCTCCTCCAACTCACACCTTCAACTAGTAATCTCCCCACTGCCTTCTCTTTTTCTCCTGTACCTACCTCCAACATTAAAAAACTCTAAACTTAAGCCCACCAGATTAGCAGCGGACAACCTCACAAGTGAATACCTACAAATCGCAGCTGATGCTCTGGGATACCCATTATCCATCTTGATTAACCAATCTCTGACAGAAAGTTACGTTCCCACACTGTGGAAAGTATCACATATAATTCCCCTCCACAAAGGCAGACTCTCCACAGTACTAACCAATTACCGCCCCATAGCTATTCTCTCTCCACTCTCCAAAATACTAGAGAGATGCATACACTCTCAGGTCTCAGACTACCTCGTTACTAACAACCTCGTTTCCAATACTCAGCATGGTTTCCGACCAAACCATAGCACCACTACTGCCTTACTCTCCTTTACTAACACTATCCTTCAGCATAAAAACAATGGCTATCTCTCCTCTGCTACTTTCCTAGACCTATGTAAAGCATTTGACATGGTCCCACACAAACAACTTATCTCTGTCCTCAGTAACGTATCCTTCTCACAATCAGTCACCAACTAGTTTCAGAGTTACCTGTCTGACCGCCAACAATCCATTGTATGGCAGAATGACATATCTCCCCAACTACCTGTCTCCATAGGGGTTCCCCAAGGATCCATCCTTGGACCCCTACTCTTCTCTGTTTTCACCAATAATCTAGCCTCTGCCACCAAACATGGCTGACTCATACAATACGCAGATGACTCAACCATCATCTGCTCAGCCCAGTCCCTACCCAAACTGCAAAAAGTTACACAGGAAGCCTTTTCCTCTGTTGAAACTTGGTTATCCGATGCCCAATTAATACTCAATCCAAACAAAACTAAACTACTCATCTTCCAACCCACCAAACATACTCAAAACAACTCTCACTTTAACATCACAGCAAAAGACAACACCACTATATACCCAGCTGAACACACCAAATTGCTAGGAGTGGAAATAGACAATACACTAAAATTTGACATTCACATATCTTTGACCATAAAAAAAGTCCACAAAAAAATAGGAGCACTATACAGAAATAAGCAACATCTCACCAAAGCAGCAAAGATTTCAATAGCAAATTCCCACCTTATCTCCACCCTACTTTATGCCTGTCCAATATATACCAACCTAAGGCAATACGATCTAAACAAGCTAGAGACCTGCTACAACAAAATCACCAAATTCGCCACAGGGGCATCCTACCGTAGTCACCACTGTCTCTCACTTGCTGAACTGGGCTGGCTTGAACTCCCTCACCTCCTTCAATGGTATCAACTCTCACTCACCCACAAACTAGTAAATCATCCACTAAATGTCCCATCCCTCCAGAATCTACTCCAACCCTATCGCACCACCAGACCACTAAGATCCAGCAACAAAAATCACTTGCAGATCACTAAAGCCAATAACTCTGCTGGTGAATCACTATTCTCTTGCACCATTGCCAAATTATGGAACTCCATCCCACTCACAATTACCTCCATACCATCATGCACCCACTTCAAAACTTTACTAAAAGCACACCTAAAAACATGCTGGCTATGCCCTTGCAACTCCCACTCTAATATAACCCTCCCCATCCAACCACTACCTTTCTTTCCACTCCATTAACTACTTTGATTATAGCAAGCTCAGATGCTCATAAGCCAGTACTTATTATACAGCAGGAACTTCTTCTTGTAACATTTGTTAATGTCTGTTATGTACTTCACAGATAAAGATTCTAGTTGTCTACTGATGTACTATGTTCTTCATCTGTAAATATGTTGTAAGTAATTGCTATGTAAATTGTTAAATCGCTATGCAAGCCAATGTAACTACTGTCTGTTCATTTTAACTGTGGAGCTTTTCTCCCCGGGCCTCTGCTGAAAATGGACCTACATCCAGTCGGACACTCCCGGTCAACAAATATAAATAAATAAATAAATAAATAAATAAAATACATTTCAGATGCATGCAGTTGCATTACCTGAGTAATACATTGGGTATTAAGTTACATACTTCAGACACATTGTCATAAACACATACTTATGATGTATAATGACTCATAAGAAATAGACTGTGCACATCATGCCTATGCATGTACATTCTACATTAAATATCATCACTGTCATGATAGCATAATTTGCACATATTATATATAAAACTATAGCAAGCATTAATGATACATTTGTTGTAATAATCATAGTTATGATACTCATTTGCACTTACTGTTACATTCCTAATCAAAATGTTGTGACAAATGGCATTCTGACCCCCTCTGTAAAAGTATCTGTAAACTGGATTTGAACCCTACCGCTGGGTGTCTTCTGTCTCTGAGCTAATTTCATTTACACCTTGTGCTACAAGGAAAGTTATTTGACAGGGAAAATGTATTCACTGAGTACTATTCAGTGTGCTGACAGCCATGCACTGGTGCCAGGGTTGTTTGTGCTACAGAAGGCATCTGAAATTAAAATGTCGACTTGTTTCATTAGGAAGTGAACCATTGCTCACTGCTATGGACCACTGCCAGGCAACAGTGTGCAATGCCAAATGAGTGCAAATTATATAGAGAAAAAGGGAAAAAAAAAGACTATTTTACTTAAATAGACAAAACACTCTGAAATAGCTAGTTAAAATTTACAGTCCTAATGTTTCTTCAACTTTGTTGTCTTGCAACATGAACATATGCCCCTTACATTCATTATGTTCACTCAAACAGCACTCTCCCTGGATTAGAACCCCAGGACACCAGGGTATTCACAACATGCAAATGAGATTATCAGTATGTGCAACAAACACATATATATACTGTAAAGAAAAAAAATGTAGGCTACATATACTCAAGATGTAACAAAGTATCAATTGACATATCATGTGCAACAGAACCAAGGTCTGAAAGTTGTCCTGTGCAGTTTACAGTTAGATGTAATGGCTGCCTGTGACACTGGCAACATTTAAGCTAACCTTTCCTCATACAACATAAAATAAAAATTTGCAGCACTGCAGCTCTTTTCTTCTCTTTATTTTCTGAGCATCATCCCCTTATCTATGCTTCCCTAACAAGGCTGCTATATGATTTGCCTTGCAGTTGATATACGTTTCATTGAGTAACCTACTTCTTCAGAACTGCAGATACAATTTACTCAATGGCACAAACTGTGGTCATATACAGTCAAAGACATGTTAGGAATGTTGATTTCTTAAGTCAGTCAATATACTCAGAGACTTTCTTGTAAGTCCCTTCTACACATTCTCAGTAAGTATACATCAAAGATGACTGACTGTGAAACCCTGATTGATCCTTCAATCAGACTAATTATTCACGCTTCCAAGCCTTTAGCAGATAATACTTCTCAATGTTTGTTTCTGGATTGCTAGGGCATGTCCACAATCATGTAGGTCATTAGACCACATTTCCCATGCCTGTGCTTAGTGCAGATTGTGGAATTCATGAATGCTAATGAGTTCTCACCTCATCTGCCTACTCACAGTGCTGAGAGGGCTAAATCTGCACTATACAAAGGTCATTGTGTACGTAATGAACTTGTATTGCAGTAGGGGAGAACTGTTTGGAGAGAGCTCAATACTGCTTTGTTTTAAAAAAACTTGTTTCTCTTTTAACAACTGAACTGCTGCAAAAATAGATTGCTTTATTACAACCTGATGCATTTACACTTACTGATATATTGCATTTCACAGCACAACTACTGGTTTACTGTATGCATTATTCCAACTAGCTGTTGCCACAGCCATGTACATCAGTTATTTCTTGACCCTTAAAAATGTTTCTAAATAATGCAACCTGACATTTAATGGGAAGTTTAATCTAGCAAGCTGACCATTTAGCGCAGAAGATTGCTGAATTACTTACTAATAAGTTCATAGGTTTTTGGAACATTAGCACACAAAATTGTGTTAAGCCTGTACTGTATAACTGGCTGCCCTCTATGGAAGTGATATCACACAAAACTGATATCCATTTTTCCTTGAAAGGTATACATTATTTTTTGTTAATTCTGCAATGTACTACAGAGTAATAGAAATGTTTTCCTCTTACCAATGTTTTATAAATTCCTTTGTTTGGCAAGAGGGGTGGAGCTATATTAAAGGTCCACTACTGACAAATAATAAAAAATATATACTTTTTTTTTATCTTACCATGAATCACTGTACCTGTGAAAGCTGCCTACAGCAAAATAAGTACTCATTCCCAATCTTTTTTTTTTTTTGTCCTTGTCTGCCGCCATGGGGGCAGACATCTTTCCTTTACAAAAGGAAATCTCTTCCATAATGTACTATGAGAGCTCTGATTGTGAGAAAAAGTAGCCCTACCATTTGCCAGAATATACTTCCTGAAAAAACTACCAAGCTTGAGAGTCTGCAGATCATGTGTCATTGGCTGGTCTACACTGAGTTTTACAAATGTTGTTCCTACTAATGTACTACATTATCTGAAAGAAGCTTGCAAAAGTGTCAACAAATTGCTGAGATAAAAAGACTTTTTTCTGCAATCAGCAGTTTTGCAACTTCCAGTTACTGGTCAAGTTACTCCTCCCATTCCCCCCTGCTTCAATGAGCTAGAGTCTCACATTTCCAACTTGGCTAGATTCACCTAAGTTAACTTTGCATGACAGCAGACATTAAACACATTGCAACCTGGTGTTCCACTAAAACTATTCCCTCATATGTCTCTTCACTTCAGAAATTATTTCTAAAAAAAAAAAGCACACACAACAACCCAGAGTTTAGGCCAATCTATCCATTTCTTAAAATGTGCCTAGTTGCAATGCATTCTGGCTGCTTATTATATTTTTGCATAGTTATTCTGTTATAGCATAAACTGAACTATCATATTTAATGTCAAGCTTTACATAACAAATAAGCAGATCTCGGTTTCTTCTTAACAATGACCTCCCAAGCCTCTGATGTGACACAGTGCTTTCTGTTACTACTGTTTTATGTAGCTTGTTTTAGTTGTACACTTGCAGCACATCTCTCATCTTCTCAGCAACAGACTCTTGGAGAAAGTTTCTAAATCATATACTTTTTAACAATGAGTAAAAAGGTCATACAGAAAAAAAAATCACAATGCTGATCTAGTCAGTTCACAAAATAAGACTACATGAATTAGCATTCATTTTCTGAAGATAAAAAAGTCTTTAATTGCAATGAATGTCATATTTGTTCATGAGAATCCAACACATTTTTAAAAAGCATTTTGGAATGCAGTATGTCAGAGCAAAAGTATAAGCCAAAATTAGGGACACTTGTGGTATATGCTGATAAGATATTTGACACTCATCTGTTCTCCACTGCAACTACCCAAAATCAGACAGACGTATACATACTTCATGACACACATATTGAAACAGTACCAGGAGCTCTGGCAGTGATACTATACTCCAAACAGGGCACTAAAACTATTTTACTCAATCTCTCCATTTTATAAATGTACCTCCATATATCATAGGTTCATAGGTAGGTACTAGGCTATTGGCCCAAGGGCCTAAGTAAGCCTAGCCAACAAGGCTCCCTGGCTTACGCCACCCAAGAAAGTTAATTTCCTGTGCCCCTGTCGAGCAGAGCCACCGAAGTGATCCCCAGGGTGTCGTATTTCCCATCCACTCATCAAGATTTTTCTTGAAGAGTGCTAATGAGGAACTTTGCTTGACATAGATGGATGGCTTGTTCCAGAGTATAGGAAGTCTCTGGGACAGGAATCTATCCCCCCAGCATGTCCTGTTTACTGTGGTGACAAGGTTTTAGGCCCCTAGAGCATGTAGCTCGAAGGGATTGGGATTTCTTAAAGTGTAGCATGTCCAACAGCTCTGGGTTTAACATAGCTTTATATGTTAGGCAGAGATCTCCTCGGAGTAGGCAATATGCTACAGAGTAAAGCTGGAGTTTTTTGAGATGGTCAGTGTAGGACACCTGTTTGAGGCCAGTAATCCTCTTTGTGAGGTACTTCTGTGGCCTTTCCAGCTGCTGCAGATGTCTTGTGAGATACATTCCAAAAGGGGCGCTGTACTCTATAACGGGTCTAATGAGTGCCTAGTAGAGGGGAACAATGACCTCTTTTTTTCCTGGATGAGAACCCTTTTGTGATGAGGTGTGCCACATAAAAGGATTTCCTGACTACTGTGGCGAAGTGATTATCAAAGGAGAGACTACTGTCCACCTGGGTCCCAAGGTCTCATCACACATTCAGTGTTAAGTAGACTGCTGTTTATGTGGCAGTTCATGGGTACAGAGTTTTTACCAAAGGGGATGACAATGCACTTTTTGGAACTGAGCTTGAGGCCATGCCTCTGACACCAGGCATCTGTCTCAGTGAGGCCCTTCTGTAGTATGTCCACATCATTTGGGGACTTGACTATGGCTCCTAGTTTGGAGTCATCTGCAAACTTCGTTAGCCAGAGGCCTTCTGTGTTAGCCTGCACTTCAGAGAAGTAAACACCAAACAGGAGAGGTCCCAGAACTGAACCCTTGGGTACTCCACCTGTCACTGGTTTGAAGTCAGATTTCAAGTCTGCAACTTTTACAGTATGGGTTCTGTCAGTGAGCCAGTTGGCAAGCCATCTTGTGACATAGGGATTTATACTTAGTTTAGTGAGTTTAGCTATAATTCCAGAATGGGGGATGGTGTCGAAAGCCTTGGCGAGGTCAAGTTAGGCTGTGTGAACCACCTTACCCTCGTCTACGGCTTTGGTGACTGCCTCAAAGAAGTCGATCACGTTCAGAAGGTATGATCTGCCTTTCACAAACCTGAACTGGGTGAGGTCCAGAGTTTGGAGGTTACCAATGTCTTTGTTTAGGAGTTCCATGATGATATGTTCCATGGCCTTGCAGACCAGGCTCGTCAGGCTAATAAGGCGATAGTTCCCAGGGTCAGGGTGGCTCCCCCTTTGTGAAGTGGGATAACTATTGCTGTGCACCATTCAGTGGGCACAAAGCCTGAAGTGATACTATGATTGAACATGGTGCTTAGGTGGGGGAGCCAGTTCGTTCTGAAGTTCATGTAAAACACAGCCTGGGATGTTGTCCGGTCCCATGGATGCTGTGTTTTTCATTTTAGAGAGTACAGCTTTTACCTGCATAGATGTGATTACAAGGACTCTGCATTCTTCCTGTACAGATATGGGCCCTTTAGGAGAAAAAATATAAAAAATAAAAAGCATACAATACGCTGGTTGTACAAGTGTGCACACCCTTAAACAAATACTTTGTTGAAGCACCTAGGGCTTGTACCTTTCTCCCCACATGTTGTCCAAAGTGGAAAAAGCACCATTCACATTCAATTCAATACTTTTTACTGCTGCTATTTCAAAATTACACAAAATGTAAATCTAGCATTACAAGCAAAACCATTGGTACTTAACAAATCAAATAAGCAATGCCACATAAAGCTGTATGATTTTAACGACTTTTTGCTCATTAAATAGGACATTAAAGGTAAAGATTTGCTATAAGCTCCATATTTTACTAAAGCATATATAGTGTTTAACTGTCTGCAAACTGTTCCTCTTGTAATGTACGTTCCGTCCGTTAACCATATGTCTACTTTACTTTAATCAGATAGATTTTGAACTGTGGTAAACATTACATTTTCAGTTACAGAATCGCACATTCTTCTTACTATAAATTCATCTACTTTTAATGGGAAATCTACAGCTTCAACATTAGTTAAGCTTAACATACCACTAGTATGTTTACTGCATGGTTATTTATTTACTCTTCTATCCTGCTGCAATAAAGCCATCCTACTTGGAAGTGTTGCAGCGAAATCTAACGAAGATGAAGCGACCACATCATCAACTATTATACACAGTGTATCCCTTGATAATGAGGCTCTTTTCTTAAGTTTAAAGCACATCAGAATGACTATGAGCAACAGATTTTAAAAATTCTTCTCCGTTGCTAACACATGCTGTTATAGCTCTTCCTTTCCATTTCTGTGTACATTTATACTTACAAGCACAATACTTTCGTTTTTTTTGTACATTTCTCTAAATGGTAAATGTAACCTTTTATTACTAGTATGTCTCTTCCATTTTGCGATTTTTCGTTGTATATATATTCCCAATAATGCCAGGTGAGTTGCAAGTCACGTTCGCAGTGTTGAAAGTTAGTACGGTGTATGGCTAAGTTCAAAAGTACCTTACATTTATACTTCTAAGGCCGCAACACTTAAATAGCTTAGTTTCAGATAAAATCACAGAGAAACAATGGGAGGGAGGACATATGTATGTCTCTAAAATAAGCAACAAAGTCTGGAAGATTTAAGATTTTTGCCTGAAAGTGCTTTCATAGATACTTTTATACACCAAGCAAATCCCAAAGAATTTTTCCTCAGGTAGATGGAAAATGTTGGAAGTGTGATGGGGAAGAAAGAGGTAAATTAAAATTAGAAGTTATGTACCTACCATAACGTTCGATGTTAGTTGTCTTCTCTCGCCTTCTTTCTTGCTGGATGGGTTCGGAGCCGATCCTCGGCTCCGACTCGGCACTTGCTAAGCTCAAAAGTCACTTCCACCAGCTCGAGGCAGCCCTATATCCCATGATGCAAGGCGGAGATTACCCAGATCTCGTTTGGTAGCTAGAGGAAAAAAATACCTACTATCTTCCCCCAAGGGAAGAAGAACAACTAACCTGAGAAAAAACTGTAAGGGGAACCCAGGTAACTAAGTGCAGAGCTAACTGGTGTCCAAGGGAGAAATCTCCCAGAGAAGAGGATAATTCAAGGTCTGTCCAGGTTAGGGGGACAGGAGGGAGGGACGCAAGAAAGAAGGCGAGAGAAGACAACTAACATGGAACGTTATGGTAGGTACATAACTTCTAAATGTTAAGTTGTCAATCTCACCTTCATTCTTGCTGGATGGAACCGCGTCCTATCACCTCTATCCTGGGAGGCTCAATGGAACAGACTCATGAGAACTGTGGAACCAAAACTGCCCTGTCCCTGGGGGCCAAATCCAATTTGTAATGTGAGACGAAGGTATGAGGAGTGGCCCAAGTGGCTGCTGCACAAATAGTGTCTAAGGGTAGTCTAGCCTGAAAGGCTGTAGATGTGGCTAGGCCTCTGGTAGAATGTGCTTTTGGTTTTGAGATCAGCTGTTTGCCCCTAAGCTGATAAATATAAGAAATAGTGGAAGACAGCCATCTGGATAAGGTCACCTTAGAAACAGGGAGACCTTTCTTATTTTCAGCATAAGAAAGAAAAAGCTGATCAGACTTTCTAGATTGCTTTGTTCTGTCCAAGTAATATCTGAGTTGGCGATGAACATCTAGGCAATGCAATTTTTGTTCCGCCCTGTTAGAATAATTGGGAAAAAATACTGGAAGATCAATAGATTTGTTTAAATTCGTCTTAGAAGCAACCTTGGGCAAAAAGGACGGATTAGTTCTCAAAGATACTCTATCCTTGTGGAAGACCAAGTAAGGGGACGAACACAGAGAGCATGAAGTTCAGACACCCTTCTAGCCGAAGTAATAGCGACTAGAAAGAGTGTCTTCCAAGAGAGAAATTTTAACGAACATGTAGCAGCCGGTTCAAAAGGGGGAAGTATTAAGGATGCCAGCACTAAATTTAGATCCCACTGCGGTGGAGGATCTCTAACAGGGGGTTTAAGTAGGAATATCCCTCTGAGAAAGGCTTTGCAAAGTTTGTGAGACATAATGTTCTGGTCCGCAAAACCGACATGAAAATTCGAGATTGCTGCCAGCTGGACTTTAACTGTGGAAGAAGAAGAACCAGAGTGAAAAATTTCAGCTAGGAAGTCCAAAACTGACTGAATAGGGGCAGTAAAGGGATCTATGTTCTTAGACCTTGCCCAAAAGGAAAAACGTTGCCATTTGCTAGAGTAAACCCTTCTGGTAGAGGACTTTAGAGAAGCTACTATGATATCCCTAACGGGATTAGATATCATAGGAAGCCTGGCTAAGGAAGGAAGTGGAGCAACCAAGCAGTGAGGTTGAGGGAACAAATGGACCGGTGCAGTTGACCCGACTGGTGGGTCAGAAGATCTGGAACTGGGTCCAGATGCCAAGGCTGCACTACGAGATGTCGATGAAGGAACGGGAATCAAATTTGTCGAGGCCAGTAAGGAGCAATGAGGATCAGCTTGGCTCTCAAGTCGGTAGCTTTCTGAAGCACTTGAGGAATCAACGGAAAGGGGGTAAAAGCATAAAGAAGTCCCCGGGGCCAATCCTGGGTTAGAGTGTCTCTGGGGGGATGGCCTGGAAGTGGAAAGAGAGAGAAGAAGTCTGGGCATTTGCTGTTTTGGGGTGTAGCAAAAAGGTCGCAGCAAGGAGTGCCCCACTTCTGAAAAATCTCTTCCGCTATAGATTGTTTGAGAGACCACTCGTGAGGCATGAGTATAGCTCTGCTCAACCTGTCCGCTATGATGTTGGTTTTCCCGGGGATATGCATTGCTATCAGAAACCGCTGAGAGGAGATTGCCCATTGCCAAAGTCTGAGATCTTCTCGACACAGAGGATAGGAGTTGGTCCCGCCCTGTTTGTTGATATACCATACTACGGACATGTTGTCCGTGTGAACTGCGATAGTTCCTAAAGGAAGAAAGTCATTGAGGGCTTGCAACGTTAAAAGCACTGCTCTCATCTCTAGGACATTTATATGCAGGTGGTATTCGAACGGTTACCACGTGCCATGGACCATCCTGCCCTGATAATGCCCCCCCCACCCGATCAGGGAGGCATCCGAAGTGACCGTGGCTACCGGGGCCGGGGGGACAAATGGTCTGCCCTGATGGACTAGAGGGGAAGAAATCCACCAGGATAGGTGACTCTTGCAGATCTGTGTGACAAGGATCTTGTGACGCATGGGCAACTGCTGGAAGGACCATTGGGTAAATAACATCCACTGTAGGAGACGCATGTAAAAGCGGGCCAGAGGGAGAAGTGTGATGGCAGCTGCCATTAGGCCTAACACTTTCAGGACCAACCTGGCTTGTACCTTTTTGCTGAATAGGATGATCCGAACATGATTTTGGATATCCAGGATTCTTTGATTTGTTAGATTTGCTGACATCCGAGTAGTGTCTAGATCTGCGTCTATAAAGGTAATAGATTGGCAAGGCGATAAGGAAGACTTTTCGAAGTTGACAGAAATCCCTAACTGGCTGCAGAGACGTAGAGTGTAATCCCTGGCCTGGAGAAGTTGATGCCTGGTGGTGGCTGTGAGGAGCCAGTCGTCTAGGTACGGAAACACCTGGAATCCCTGACGTCTCAGGTGAGCCGTGACCACTGCCATGCATTTGGTGAACACTCTGGGGGCTGCGGTGAGACCAAAGGGCAGGGCTCTGAATTGAAAATGACTGGTCCCCAGCCGAAAGCGGAGAAACTTTCTGGAGCGTCTGTGGATTTTTATGTGATAGTACGCATCCTGAAGGTCTATAGAGCACATCCAGTTGTCTTTGTCCAGAAAGGGCAAAATCGATTGAAGTGTGACCATCCGAAAACTCATCTTTTTGACAGACTTGTTTAGTCTGCTGAGGTCTAATATTGGTCTCCAGTCTCCCATCTTTTTGGGGACCAAAAGGAACCTTGAGTAGATTCCGGATTCTAAATGGTCTGTTGGAACTGGCTGGATGGCCCTTTCCTCTAGAAGTTTTGAAACCTCTAGCTTTGCAATTTCCCTTAGACTGGGTGGAACATCTGGAAGGGATCCTTTTTGAGGGAAGGGGCTTTTCTCAAAAGGTATTTTGTAACCCTCGGATATGATCGACTGTACCCATTTGTCTTGAGAAAGGGAAAGCCAGGCTTCTGGGTACAGTGACAATCTCCCCCCGACTGCCTCCAAGGGTGGGCAGTCGGGCAACACCTCAGGGATGCTGGAAGGGCTTGTCAGAGAGAGGCTCTCTGCTGCCCTGGTTCTGCAGACCCCCTCTGCCCCTAGGGCGGCGTCTGTTGTTATTACCCCCTCTGCCTCTGGGGTAAACTGACCACGTGCGTCAGGCGTGACTCCTTGAGATTTTCGGAACCACATTTTCCCTCCCTTCTGACCTTTGGGGTAAGGCCTTGAAGGGGTAGAGAAACGGACTCCTACGACAGAAAGAGTCTTGCCGTCTTGCTCACACCTGGTCAAAGTGTCCTTCACCTGAGGTCCAAACAAAGTTGTCCCATCGAAGGGAGAGTTTGTGAAGGACGCCTTAAAGGGGTCTGCAAAATTGCAAAGTCGCATCCAGGACTGACGTCTGAGAGCCACTCCTGTGCCTGCAGCTCTACTCGCTCCATCGGCTGCATAAGAAATGAGCCGCATGGAGGAGTTAGTTATGGAATTTAGGATTCCCAGCTGACAGGCAATCTTCTCTTGAGCCCCAGCAGCTGACGGATCCTGTACCACCTCACCCAATTCCTTGAGGATATCTCTTTGAAGTCGGGTGAAGTGACATAGATAATTCAGCGAACGCATAGCAAAGGTCGCTGAGGAAAACATCCGCTTACCATACCTGTCCATGATCCTAGACTCCTTGTTAGGAGGATGGACCGGTACGGAAGGATCTGCAAGTTCCTTTTTGGTGGCGGCCGCCACCACCATGGCATCAACCGGGACACCTTTGGTGAGAAACTGTTTTTCAGTGGGGGCCGTGATAAATTTAGAAGGCCTCCTGGGGACTGGTTCCACGGAATCAGGAGATGCCCACGCCTTTTGAGCTATCACGTCCATAAGGGGGTCGAAAGGTGGAGAAACCCAGGAGGTGGAGGGTCGAGATCCAAAAGCCTCCAGGTATACCGACTCATCCTCGGAGGGGTTAATGGAGGGCCAGTTCCCCCTCTGTTTCAGGAGTTCAAGAATGTTTGAAAAGGAGACATCCTCAGAGGGGGATCTTGGGGACCCCTCCGACTCATCTAAGTCGGTATCTGATGTCGTAGACTCAGGGGAGTCTAAATGCTTCCTCTTGCAGGTCCTCTTACGTGGGGGTTCCCCTGAAGGATCAAGAGAAACCTCGGAAGAGGAGGGTATTCCCAATGGGGAAACCTGGGGTGATGGATCTCTGGGCCCGGGAGCAAGAGAGTGGGAAGAGATATCTACAGGCACTGAAGAGGGAGGAGCTAAAGGGACCGACTGCTGACTGAGCTCGGGGGCTAGTACACTCCTCATCACCTCGAAGGCTCCCCTCCCGGGGAGGACCGAGAGCTCCCGCTCCGAGGAAACAGGAATCCCTGGCCCCACCGAAAGGGAAGGCTCCGAAGCAGATGCCGGTGCCGAGCTTACCAAAGCCGAAGCTCCGAGGGGGAGAACGGGGTTGGACAAGGGTCCGATGCCACTCGCCCCCTCGGAGCCGACAAAGGAAGCCCGATGACTGGATCCCTCCAAGGACAGTCTCAAGGAGGAGATAGGAGTCGAAGACGATGGAGCTGAAGGAAGTGGTATCGGCTCCGAAGCACCAACAGTCACAGTTCCAATAAGCTCCGGCTCCGAGCTCTGAAGGAGAGTCGAAGGAGGAATTTCTGGAGGGTGTGGAATAGCGGTCGTCTGCTGAGACGGGCTATGAAGCATCTGGGCCAGTGCCTGTGATTTCAGCAACCTACTCACCACTCTCTCCAAGTCATGGTCTGAGAGTCTGGAAGACCTTGAGGATCGGCTCTGATGGCTCCGCTCCGAAAGTAAAGGAGAGGCCGGAGCCGAATGAATAGATTCCAGCGATGGAGATCTGGATCTCTTTCTCGACGGAGCCATCAGAGCCAAAGAACCTTCGGTTCCAGTTGGAGCCGACAACTTGTCGGCTCCAAGCTGAGTCAGAGATGTGTCGGCTCCAGCCGGAGCCGACACAGGCATGGAAGCAAGAGTATCGGCGCCGATACCAAACCTTCAGAGAAGGAAGGATCGGCTCCAGCCAGAGCCGATCTCGACTCCGAGGGAGTCGGATCCAAGGACAAAGGCTTGGACACTGAAGCCTGGGCCTTGGGAGGCTTTGAGGGCTTCCCTGAGCCGGACTTAGCCGGGGAGCTCTCAGGCTTTAATAAGCCCCTGAGAATGAGTTTGTTTCTACGTTCCTGCAGGACTCTCTGGCTGAAGGAGTGACAAATAGCACAGGAGTCCTGCAGGTGTACAGGTCCCAGGCAGTAAATACAAGAAGTGTGACCGTCTGTCAGAGACATCTTCTGACAGCACGAGTCACACTTCTTGAAGCCTGAGACCCTAGCTTCTTTAGACATTACTGAGTGTCTACACACACACACTACACACTCAGTCCAAAAAATTAAACTAGTTTAATTAAACCAAGTACAGGGAAAAAAACACACAGACACACACAACAAACCTTGACAGGAAAAAATATAGGAGGGGTAAGGACCTAAGGCCCGACTAGCAAAAAATATAAGTAAAGGGAACGGGACACTAACGGGAATAGCTAAGTGAATCGAGGAATTAACTAAGTAATATATATATATATATATATATAAAAATAAGGTAATGGGGTGGACTAAAGTCTTAGAAAAGGTAGAGAAATTTTCACTTACCAGGAGCTGGTAAAAAGTTACCTCATGAGCGAAGCGGCAAATGAGATCTGGGTAATCTCCGCCTTGCATCATGGGATATAGGGCTGCCTCGAGCTGGTGGAAGTGACTTTTGAGCTTAGCAAGTGCCGAGTCGGAGCCGAGGATCGGCTCCGAACCCATCCAGCAAGAATGAAGGCGAGATTGACAACTTAACATTGTATGTTTCAGAGTATAATGTGATGACAGACTTTAAAAATTCCCTACACGGTACTCTGTTGGGAATACTGGGTATGCAAATGAGTGTAACTAAGGATTTTTTTTTTTTGAGCTGGGATACAGGATCATAGGTTCATAGGTAGGTACTAGGCTATTGGCCCTGGGGCCTATAAAAGCCCAGCCAAAAAGGTACCCTGGCTTTTGCCACCCAAGAAAATTATTTTCCTGTGCCACTGTCGAGCAGAGCCACAGAGGTGATCCCCAGGGTGAATTTCCTATTTCCCATCCAATCATCAAGATTTTTCTTGAAGAGTGCTAATGAGGAGCTTTGTTTGATATAGATAGGTAGTTTATTCCAGAGTATGGGAAGTCTCTGGGACAGGAATCTATTTCTCCGGCATGTTCTGTTTATTGTGGTGACAAGGTTTAGGTCCCTATAGTGTGTAGCTCAGAGGGATTGGGATTTCTTTAAGTGGAGCATGTCCAACAGCTCTGGGTTTGACATAGCTTTGTATGTTAGGCAGAGATCACCTCTGAGTAGGCGATATGCGAGGGAGTAAAGCTGGAGTTTTTTGAGACAGTCTGCGTAGGGCATCTGTTTGAGGCCGGTAATCCTCTTTGTGAGAATTCATCAGAACTGAATTACTTGAAAATGGAAGTCAAAACCTAAACCAACTATACTTGAAGTAGTGATTATTGTAAAAGAGGAAAAATAAAAGGAAGTGGGATCTTTAAAGAAGGGCAAGGGGAAATTACATAGAAAAAACAGAAACTGTGGGAAAAATACATGCAGAAAAATATTTTGGAGGCAGAATGTGGTTTAACAGAAGGCAGGAATTAAATAATTTATGTAATGTTGCCTAGACTATAGGATATACAGTGGATGTAAAAAGTTTACATACCCCTGTTAAAATACCAGGTTTTTGTGATATAAAAAAATGAGACCACAATAAATAATTTCAAAACTTTTCCCACCTTTAATGTGATCTATAACCTGTACAATTCAAATGAAAAACAAACAAATCTCTTAGGGGAAAAATATAAAAAATAAAAAATGTACAATAAGTTAGCTGCATAAGTGTGCACACCCTTAAACTAATACTTTGTTGAAGTACCTTTTGATTTAATTACAGCATTCAGTCTTCTTGGGTACACACCTGCCATCAATTAAACAGACTCTGATTAAGCCCAAATAAAGTTCAGCTGTCCTAGTAGGATTTTCCTGACATTTACTCAGTTGCCTGCTACAGCAAAAGCCATGGTTCACAGAGAGCTTACAAAGCAGCATTGTTGAAAGGTATCAGTCAGGAGAAGGGTACAAAAAAATTTCCACAATATTGGATATACCATGGAACACAGTGAAGACAGTCATCAAAAAGTGGAGAAAATATGGGACAACAGTGACATTACAAAGAACTGCACATCCCTCCAAAACTGACAAAAAGACAACACAAAAACTGGTCAGCGAGGCTGCCAAGAGACCTACAGCAACACTAAAGGAGCTGCAGGAATTTCTGGCAAGTACTGGTTGTGTACTACATGTGACAACAATCTCTCATATTCTCCATATGCTTGGGCTATGGGGTAAGGTTGCAAGACGGAAGCCTTTTCTTACACAGAAAAACATACAGGCCCAGCTAAAATTTGCAAAACAATACATCAAGTCTCCCAAAAGCATGTGAGAAAATGTGCTATGGTCTGATGAGACCAAGGTTGAACTTTTTGGTCACAATTCCAAAAGGTACGTTTGGCACAGAAACAACACTTTGCATCACCAAAAGAACACCATCCCCATAGTGAAGCATGATGGTGGTAGTATCATGCTTTGGGATTGCTTTTCTTCAGCTGGAATTGGGGCTTTATTCAAGGTGAAGGGAATTATGAACAGGTCCAAATACCAGTCACTTTTGGCCCAAAACTTTCAACCATCTGCTAGAAAGCTGAAGATGAAGATGAATTTCACCTTTCAACATGACAATGACCCCAAGCATACATCCAAATCAACAAAACAATGGCTTCACCAGAAGTAAATTAAAGTTTTGGAATGGACCAGCCAGATCACAGACCGAAATCCAATAGAAAATCTGTGGGGTGACCTGTAGAGATCTGTGCACAAGAGATGCCCTCACAATCTGACAGATATGGAGTGCTTTTGCAAGGAAGAGTGGGCAAATATTGCCAAGTCAAGATGTGCCATGCTGATAGACTCCTACCCAAGAAGACTGAACACTAACTAAATCAAAAGGTGCTTCAGCAAAGTATTAGTTTAAGGGTGTGCACACTTATGCAACCAGCTTCCTGTATGTTTTTTTATTTTTCATATTTTTTCCCCTAACAGTTTTGTTTGTTTTTCAATTGAATTGTACAGGTTATAGGTCACATTAAAGCTGGGAAATGTTTTGAAATGCTTTATTGTAATTTCATTTTTATATGACAAAAACCTGGCATTTTAACAGGGGTGTGTAAACTTTTTATATCCACTGTATAACAATATACATGATGTACAACGTTTATAAACGTGAACTTGTTAATATGGTTTGATTACATACTTACTGCTATTACATAAATGTAAGTAAGTCTATATCACAAGTCATAATTTAATAAAAGTATTTAAAAAAAGACAAACTTTGTTCATGCTTCAAATCACTTAAAATGTTAGTTATATCAAACCTTTTAGCTGGTACAAAAGAAAAGCCTTTACTGAAAAGTTTAGCATAGGCTTTAGTATTACTAAAATAACTGTAGTTGTAAACATTAAAGTCACCAGAATCATTGGAAACCACACTACAAAAGGTATTTCCATTCATAACAGGTTCATAGGTAGGTACTAGGCTATCTGCCCGAAGGCATTTATAAGCCTAGCCAGAATGTGTTGGCTTTTGCCGCCCCCTTAGATTAGTTCCCTGTGCCTCTGTGCAGCAGAGCCATTGAAGTGATCCCTGGAGTAAACTTTCTGTTTCCCATCAACTCGTCAAGGTTTCTCTTGAGGAAGGTTAGTGAGGAGCTCTGCCTAATGTAGATTGGAATCTTGTTCCAGAGCATGGGAGGTCTCTGGGACAAGAATCTATCCCTCCAGCACATCCTATTCATTGTTGTGGTGAGGTTTAGATCCCTGGAGTGTGTGGCTCGAGGGGATATGGTTTTCTTTTGGTGCAGCATGTCCTTCAATTCTGGGTTGGACATGGCCTTGTATGTCAAGCAGAGATCACCTGTGAGTAGGCGGTATGCAACTGAGTACAGCTGGAGTTTCTTCAGTCGAGCTGCATAGGGCATCTGCTTGAGGCCAGTGATCCTCTTGGTGAGGTACTTCTGTGGTCTTTCCAGTTGTTGCAGGTGTCTTGTAAGGTACATCCCAAATGGGGCATTGTACTCTATGATGGGTCTGATGTGTGATGCGTAGAGGGGCCCAATGACCTCTTTCTATCTGGATGCAAACCCTTTTGTGATTAGGTGGGCCACATAGAAGGATTTTCTAACCACTTTGGCAATGTGATTATCAAAGGAGATGTTACTATCTACTTGGGTCCCCAGATCCCTTATTACGTCTTCTGTATTTAGGGGGCTACCACCTATGTGGTAGTTTGTGGGTACTTTGTTTTTTCCAAAGGGGATGACTATGCACTTTTTGGCATTTAGCTTGAGGCCATGGTTTTGACACCAGGTATGTCTCAGTGAGACCCTTTTGGAGGATGTCTGTGTCAGCCACAGAGTCAACTATAGCCCCTAGTTTGCAGTCGTCTGTGAACTTGGTCAGCCATAGTCCTCCTGTGCTTGCCTGTACCTCTGGGAAGTATATGCCGAACAGGAGGGGTCCTAGGACTGAGCCCTCTGGAATGCCACTTGTAACCGGTTTAGAGTCAGACCTAGCTCCTGCAACTCTTACCATGTGGGTTCTGTCCGTAACCCAGTTGGCAACCCATCTCGTGACATAGGGGTTTATGATCAGGCTGGTGAGCTTGTCTATAATACCTGAGTGGGGAATGGTGTCGAAAGCCTTTGCGAGGGCTAGGTAGGCTGTGTGGACCACCTTTCCCTCATCTATAGCCTTGGTAACTGTCTCAAAGACGTCCACCAGGTTTAGGAGGCATGATATGCCCTTAACAAAGCTGAACTGGGTAGGGTCCAGTGTTTGGAGGTTCCCAATGTCTCTGTTAATGAGATCCATGATGATGTGCTCCATAGCTTTGCAGACCAAGCTAGTCAGGCTTATAGGGCGATAGTTCCTGGGGTCCGTTGTGGCTCCACCTTTGTGGAGTGGAATAACCGCTGCTGGCAATATTCCAGTTATATCTCCTCATTTCTTGTGTTTCAACGGTTTGTGAAGCTTTTTGTTTGTAATATTAGTACTAGGCGAATGTTCAACTCGAGCATAAGCATCATTAGTCACCTGCCCCTTAAAATTAGGAAGCTGTGGATACGCTTTATTTTTCAGGTAATCAACATGGTTGTGTTCAAATATCTTAGATTTTCACTCCTTAATTTTCTCACACTCACCATCAAGTTTCAATTTGTAGTGGCACAATCACAGTGGGCGTCCCCAGTATCCCCACAAGTGAATTACTCATTGAAGAAGAGGCACCAGCAATATAGGAATAACACAAAGTGGTGAATTTGTCTATTACTGTAAATGGAAATATTTTTGACAATACCTTTTGCAGTGAGGTTTCCAATGATTCTTTCGGTTCTTTTAATATTACTAAATCCCATGCTGAACTTTTCAGTAAAGGCTTTTCTTTTGTACCAGCTAAAAGGATTGATGTAACTAACATTTTAAGTGATTTGATTTTTTTTGTTAGGAAACAATTTGATATTAATCAACAACAACAAGAACAAGCAGTGAGTCCCAGCTCTACCTTCCGTAACTGTAAAAATTTATTCAACTCGATCAGATATCTCTAGCGCCTCGGCCAACAGCCTTTACAGAGTAAAACAGTAAAGCCTTTAAAAATTCACAATATATACAACATGAAACAATGAATCAATTAAACAATCAACTAATTAAGAATATATATATTACACATTTAAAGTCACAGTTCTAAATAAGACTTTGCCAGTTACATTCTCTATTCAAACCAAAAGGGCATAAAGTACCATATTTCATGATTAAAATAGACTCTTTCTGTCTCAATATATTCTTTTGATATTCTATATTGTTATAATAAAGAGGTACATGTTCTAATATGGTAACTTTTATACAACCAATGTTGCCATTGTGTACAGAATTAAAATGTTCAGCAATAGGGCTGTTGAATTTATTATTTTTCACATCTCTGATATGCTCTTTAATTCTGTCTGCTAACATTCTCTTTGTTTCACCAATGTAATATTTATTACAAGTACAAAAAATAACATAAATTATACCCTTGCTCATACAAGAGTATTTAGCTCTAGTGGTGAAATTTTTTCCATTAATCCTACCCACCTCAGACACTATATGCTTACAAATGGAACAATTCCCACAGGGAAAAGTTCCTACAACTTTCATATTACTTAATGTAATGGTCTTAGGCTTCTTGTAAATACTATGTACTAGAAAATCTTGAATACTTTTACCTTTTCTGTATGATATAACCAATTTGTTATCTTTTAATGAAATAATATCTTTCTTAATAAAATTCCAATACTTTTTAATTAATTCATTAATAATATGAGAAAAGTTAGTATATTTAGTGACAAAAAACATTTTTTCCTCATTTGATTTGTAAGTATTATAACTATTTCGGTTGTAACAATTATTAAATGTATTTACAACATTATTGTTTTTAAATACCTTACTGAAACTACTTTTAACATTTATTGGATCATATCCCCTATTTATAAACATTTCAGCTACCTTAAAAGCTTCATTATAAGCTAATTTAATATCAGTGTTTAATCTTTTTATTCTGATAAATTCTCCATAGGGAATAGCTGTTAAAGTATGCAAAGGGTGGCAACTATTGCCCCACATTTTCCAACTGATTTCATTAAATTTTCTATAGATACCAGTATGTATCAAATGACCATTTATGCCTTCAAGAGAAATGTCTAAGAAGTTAACCTGGCAACCTAGTTGTACATCACTAAAACTGATACCAAATTTATTATTATTTAATTCATGAATGAATTGTGCAGATAAATTAAAACCACCTTTACAGATGAAAATAAGATCGTCGATAAATCTATAATACTTTATAACATGTTTCTTAAAGAATTGTTGTCTATATAAAAATTCATTTTCAAACATTCCCATAAATAAATTTGCATAAGCTGGGGAAAAAGCAGCTCCCATGGCTGTGCCCATCAATTGTTTGTACAGAACACCATTAAATTCAAAAATATTATTAGTTAAACAAAATTCAACTAATTCCAATATATAATAAGTTTTGGGACTATCACCCAAAAAGAATTTTATGGCTTCTAAACCCAAAACATGGGAAATATTTGTATAAAGACTCACTACGTCAACAGTAATAAAGTACATTTCCTCTGTCCAATATATACCTTTAATTTTTTGAAGGAAATCGTAGGAGTCCTGAATATATGAAGGTAACAGCAAAACCTTCGAGTAAGATTTCATGTAACAAAGTACAGAGATTATAAGTAAAAAAAACATATGCTGAAACAATAGGACGGCCAGGTGGCCTATCCAAATTTTTATGAATTTTAGGCAGGCAAAAAAATTTTGCTACCTTATTGTTTTTAATGGTTATTTTACAGTCAACATCTGTTTTAGTAAAATAATGTAGCCTAATACCTTTTTGTAATAAAGCATTAAAATTAGCTTCTGCCTTCTTCAAATATAATACATTTGTTTCAAGATAGACAGTTTTATTGTCAAGATGCTTCATACACATACTGTAATAATCACAAGAATTTAATACAACAAGTTTACCCCCCTTATCTGACGGTTTAAACACTATGTCATTATTCTTACTTAATAACTGTAATTTGTCCCATTCCATTTGATAATGAATTTTTATATAGACAACAATTCTTTAAGAAACATGTTATAAAGTATTATAGATTTATCGACGATCTTATTTTCATCTGTAAAGGTGGTTTTAATTTATCTGCACAATTCATTCATGAATTAAATAATAATAAATTTGGTATCAGTTTTAGTAATGTACAACTAGGTTGCCAGGTTAACTTCTTAGACGTTTCTCTTGAAGGCATAAATGGTCATTTGATACATACTGGTATCTATAGAAAATTTAATGAAATCAGTTGGAAAATGTGGGGCAATAGTTGCCACCCTTTGCATACTTTAGCAGCTATTCCCTATGGAGAATTTATCAGAATAAAAAGATTAAACACTGATATTAAATTAGCTTATAATGAAGCTTTTAAGGTAGCTGAAATGTTTATAAATAGAGGATATGATCCAATAAATGTTAAAAGTAGTTTCAGTAAGGTATTTAAAAACAATAATGTTGTAAATACATTTAATAATTGTTACAACCGAAATAGTTATAATACTTACAAATCAAATGAGGAAAAAATGTTTTTTGTCACTAAATATACTAACTTTTCTCATATTATTAATGAATTAATTAAAAAGTATTGGAATTTTATTAAGAAAAATATTATTTCATTAAAAGATACCAAATTGGTTATATCATACAGAAAAGGTAAAAGTATTCAAGATTTTCTAGTACATAGTATTTACAAGAAGCCTAAGACCATTACATTAAGTAATATGAAAGTTGTAGGAACTTTTCCCTGTGGGAATTGTTCCATTTGTAAGCATATAGTGTCTGAGGTGGGTAGGATTAATGGAAAAAATTTCACCACTAGAGCTAAATACTCTTGTATGAGCAAGGGTATAATTTATGTTATTTTTTGTACTTGTAATAAATATTACATTGGTGAAACAAAGAGAATGTTAGCAGACAGAATTAAAGAGCATATCAGAGATGTGAAAAATAATAAATTCAACAGCCCTATTGCTGAACATTTTAATTCTGTACACAATGGCAACATTGGTTGTATAAAAGTTACCATATTAGAACATGTACCTCTTTATTATAACAATATAGAATATCAAAAGAATATATTGAGACAGAAAGAGTCTATTTTAATCATGAAATATGGTACTTTATGCCCTTTTGGTTTGAATAGAGAATGTAACTGGCAAAGTCTTATTTAGAACTGTGACTTTAAATGTGTAATATATATATATTTAATTAGTTGATTGTTTAATTGATTCATTGTTTCATGTATATATTGTGAATTTTTAAAGGCTTTACTGTTTTACTCTGTAAAGGCTGTTGGCCGAGGCGCTAGAGATATCTGATCGAGTTGAATAAATTTTTACAGTTACGGAAGGTAGAGCTGGGACTCACTGCTTGTTCTTGTTGTTGTTGATAAGCTTTTCCTCTTGTTGTTTTTAATTTGATATTAATTTTTGATGAAAAATGTCCGGATGATTTTAATAATTTAAAGTTATTCATTACCTTTAACCCACCACTGCATTTGTTTTACAGAACTTTGAGCAAATGTATGCATTATATTTTAGATATATAGCTATGAATCATCCTTGTTCTAAATGGTTTAATTTAACCTTGCAAAAGAAAAAGCTCATTGATCAGATTAGTTCAAGTGGTAATATAAATGAAATTATATTTAAAGGCTATATAATCTTTTGTTTAATGATGCATATGATGAAGTTTCCCTGAATAAAGTACAAACAGCATATCATAAAACTGACATATTATATGAAATGCTAATGGACTGTCAGTTAAGCCTTGATAAATATAATTATTTAAATATTAAACATTTTTTTTATTACTACCATTTTTGGATTATCTAAGATTCATAAGGCTCTACAAAATCCAGCATTTACACCAATTTGTTGATGCTGGTACATTGAAAACAAACCCAATTGCGAAATTGATCAACCATGATTTAAAATTTAAGCTTCAACAAATTCCCTATCTGTGCAAAGATTCATGGGACTTTTTATCTAAGTGTAATGAGACAGAATTTACAGATAAATTATTTTTATTACTTTTGATGTAAAAGATCTTTTTACTGTTATACTGCATGATGTTGGTCTTTAATTGTTTTAGATTTTCTTAAAGATAAGATGGATTTCCCTCAAAATAAGATTAATACTTAAGTACAATTAATAGATATAGTATTATTAAATAATGTAATTTACTTAGAGCAGTGATGCACAACCTTTTGGTGGGGAGGGCCACTACACGAATTCTTAATGCATCTGCGGGCCACCTCAAAACATAGTAAGTCGTTACTCATTAACAATAGGTACAGGTGGCATTTTTACTTAAGACAGCAGTCATGAAATTGCCTGTTTTCTACATCAACATTGCATTTAACTTTATTCTGGCTTGCAGCCATGACTTATTACAAACTCTTGCAGAAAGTTTTTACTGTTTACAGACTACAAGTTATAAACAACAAAGAATAGTTCCTTCCACAGCAAACATTAGAGGTGTGCGCAACTGCAGTCAATTAGGTAAGTAAGCACGTGCTGGAAAGTTTGCATGACTGGAGTAAGGCATAGCATTTTTTCACTTTTTTAAACATTTTTAATTACTGTCTGGGGGCTGGATGGTGTTGCTTTGAGGGCCGGATTTAGACCCGCGGCCAGACGTTGTGCATCACTGACTTAGAGGGACAATATTTCTGTCAAGCTACCAGCGTGGCTATGGGAGCAACCTGTGGGCTTTACTTGTGAACATTGTGATGGCTGAGTGGGAAACAAAATATATTTTTAATAGCTCTTTTATTTCATCTTGGATATTATATACAAGGTAATTAAATGATACATGTATTTTTGGATAGATGATAAAGAGAAGAACCCTGCCTTTATAGGATACATCAACAGTACTACTATTTTTTTAACTTTTACTTAAACTATACAGGAAGGAGAATTTTCTTTCTTTTAGATATATTTATTATGAGTATGTTAACTTTGCAGATCTACTGGAAACAAACTTAGATTCTAACTATTATTTTAGCTGCCACCTTTTCCATCAAAAAAGACAGTAATTAAGGGCTAGATGGTTTGGGCTACCCATATGATTTTTTTATTTAAGGATTTCATACATGAATGTTATTTTTTAGCAGATATATTTAAAAGGAGAGATTACACAACTAGCTTGGTAAATGAAGTTATGGAAGAAGTTGTCTCAAAGGAACATAATAGAATTATTTCAAAAGAGCCAAAATGATGATCACTCTAGGCAGTCAATGCTAGTTAACAGCACATCTGGTTCTAGGTGCACTGATGGTGAACAAACAGCCACAAATGCTAGAGATTTTGGTACAACATTTATTACCACCTTTTCTTCTGACAGCCAGATAGTTAATGAGATTTTAAATAAAAATTGGGACTTAACTGTCTCAGGGTGAGCAACAATTAAGAAATTAGGCTATAAACCTCAAATTGTTTAAAGAAAGGGGCATGTTTTAAGAAGTATTTTGAGAATATACCTGACAGTCCTAATAATAATTCCTCTATGATGTCCACCTGTGGATGTTGTAAATATTGTAAATATATGCATATTACCAAGTCTTTTCTTGTTCAACAGCACATTATAAAAACGATGGGTAAATTCAACTGTAAAATAAGGGGGTTTTATATTTAGCTGTCTGTCAGCTATGTTCAGCCTTCTATGTAGGTAAGACCGAGATGAAATAAAAGACTGTGTATACAAACATATGTGCCATAAAAAATACAAATGCATTATTTAAACATATCAAGTTAAACCCCTTACATTGTTTTCTGTTTTTTTTTCCAAGTGGTATGCCACCCCAGAGGTGAACCCTGGAATTTATTATTAGAAAGGAGGGAGCTTTGGTGGCAACTTAATCTTAATGCTTCTATGCCACCTGGTTTAAATGCATTAAATTCAATTTCTTGTTTAATGAAACACAAATCATATTAGATAGGCTTCTACTGGAATATATATGTATGCAAACATAAATCATATTAGATAGGCTTCTGTTGGAATATATATGTTTATTATTATTTAATATGTATTAGTAATTTAAGGTAGTAGTATAGATGATTTATTATTTATTACGATTATTTATTGTTTTTAATTTCTATGATTCTATTGGATGATATTGGTCATGTGTTTTACTTTTGTTACTATTTAAACCTCTTTGCACCTCTGTTTTTTTATTCTGATGAAGTCCTGTGACTTTTTGGGATGAAAGCTCTTAATTAAATTGGTTTCTATATTGTGAAGTGGTTGGATCCATTTTTTTGGTGTTTTAGTTTGTTAATCGATCTGGATAAAGTGGCTAGATAAGCAAAGAGGTAACAGCTGAGATTCAAAGTGGATAACTGACAAGTGATGCAGTTTGGGTCTAATCATCCAGGAAGAAAATACAGGTTAGCAAGTGTGGAGCTCAACCAAAATTGATTAAGAAAAAGTACTATGGTAGTGTTAACTTCATCATTAGACCACACTGTACAGAGTTATCAAGGGTTTGATGTAAGCCTATAAGGTGCTAGCTAAGATGCATCCTAAAAGTGATAAGAGCATAGAGATATACAGGTCATTATGTCTCTGTAACAAACACTCATGAGTCCCCAAGAAAAGTATGTGTTCAGTTTTGGAGACCTTACAAGAAAAAGGATATAAGAGTACAAAGATTCCAAAAGAGGGTAAGAAAATAAATAAATGAGATGAAGGGGCCATACTTTGGAGGAAGACAGTGCAAGCAGTGGCTCTTTTTACACAAGACTGAAAGGGACTATTGTACCTGATCTGACTACACAAGCTATTATGAAAGACAATATGATGGGTACATTTTTGGATGAGGAAGGAGAAAAGGCCATGAGCTGCAAACAAAATGAATCCATTTACTTGGACTTAAGACATTTTATTTCTTTGAGGGTAAAAGACTTCCATAATGACTGGGGAGCAGTGACACAACCAAGCTTTTAAAAAAAACTTGTATATACAGAGTAAATAGAAGGAAACAACTGAAGAATGTTAGTGCAACATTTTTAATTGATACGCAATAAAATGAAAGGACACAACATAAGCTTAGGTGCTGCCAGCTTCATCATCTTTAGCAACAGACTATGCAATAGTGACAGGAAACTAGATCACGTGATAATAATACTGGAACTTTTTACTTAGCAAAGGCACTAAACTCTTAAATTAACATGCCCATAAATCATATATTTTTGGAGGAGTAAAAAAAAATTATTTTTTGAAATATAATGTCAGTGCAAACATATTGTCAAAATGTATATGAATAATTCATAACCAAAACACTGTCTCTGAAATGTCAACATTGTTTTTTTAAGAAATGATATATTTATTTATTCAATATACAATATTATGTTTAACTTTTCATGTGTTTTCTTTAAATATTTCAACTGTCTACTTAACTAGCTTCTTTAAAAGTCTTCTCGACTTGCTCAAAGAATGCTTGCTATGTAACTGCTTCTTAAAACCTAATATGTAATCAGGGTTTACCTCTCTATCTCCATTCGTTCTATTAAACTCTTCGACTTTATCTGTCCTTTGATCACCAAACTACACACTAACCTCTACTCCACCTGTTTTGCTTACTCCACTATTTATAAATATCAGCCTATACCCTATTGACATTTCATGTCATAATGCATATCTCTCTGCACTTTTATATCATTCTATTACAAATCATCATATTACACAGAACTGCTACTTCACGTTTTGGCCTTCCTGCACTATTACTGGATGTTTTCATATCTGAATGAAACATGTTCCTTAGTCAACAAATATGTTTGCATACTCAGATTATAAAATTGCCAGTATTTTATGTATTTGTTGCACTTTTGCCAATAGCTTTGCTTATGTGATCCTGGGCTAAGCCTGAAAAGGTACTTTCTGGATCAACATATTACCCTGGTAAGCAAATTTATGTTATTCTGTTTACTCTGCATACATTTCCATAACTAGAATATCATGGGAATGCTTCTTCACTTATAGACAAAGCAGATAATAGAGAGAAATATACGGACTTTCATCTTGATCTTTCTTAGTTCTTCTGATGATCCAATATTACAAAACCTCCTTCTCATAGGTTCATAGGTTGGTACTAGGCTATCAGCCCTAGGGCATATACAAGCCTAGCCATAACAATTCCCTGGCTATTTCTTCCCACATTATTTACTTTCCTGGACCCCTGTCTAGCAGGGCAACTGACGTGATCCCTGGGGTGAATTTCCTTTCTCCCATCCAATCGTCAAGGTTCCTCTTGAAGAGGTCCAAAGAGGCACTCTGCTTGACATGTATGGGCAATCTATTCCAGAGTCTGGGGAGTCTCTGGGTCAGGAACCTATCCCTCCAGCATGTTTTGTTTATTGTGATGACAAGGTTTAGATCCCTGGAGAGTGTAGCTCTGAGGGATTGGGATTTCTTTAAGTGTAGCATGTCCAACAGCTCTGGGTTTGACATGGCCTTGTATGTTAAGCAGAGATCGCCTCTGAGTAGACGATATGCGACAGAGTATAGCTGGAGTTTTTTAAGTCGGTCAGCGTAGGGCATCTGCTTTAGGCCTGTGATTCTTTTAGTGAGGTATTTCTGAGGCCTTTCCAGTTGTTGCAGATGTCTTGAGAGGTACATACCAAATGGGGCGTTGTATTCTATAATGGGTCTAATGAGGGATGAGTACAGTGGGACAATGACCTCCTTTTTTCTGGATGAAAAGCCCTTCGTGATGAGGTGTGCTACATAGAAGGATTTCCTGACTGTTGTGGCGATGTGGTTATCGAAGGTGAGACCACTGTCCACCTGTGTCCCTAAGTCTCTTATCACACTTTCTGTGTTTAGTGTACTGTCACCTATATGGTAATTCATGGATACATGTTTTTTCCCAAAGGGGATAACAATATATTTCTTGGCATTGAGCTTGAACCCATGGCTCTGGCACCAAGCATCTGTTTCTATAAGGCCCTTTTGTAGAGTATCCACATCATTTGGGGATTCAATAATGGCTCCCAGTTTGCAGTCATCTGCAAACTTTGTTAGCCAGAGTCCCTTAGTGTTGACCTGTACTTCAGAGAAGTAGATGCCAAACAAGAGCGGCCCCAAGACTGAACCCTGAGGTACTCCACTTGTCACCTGTCTGGAGCTGGATTTGAAGTCGGCTACTTTTACAGTGTGGGTTCTATCAGTAAGCCATTTAGCAACCCATTGGGTGACATAGGGATTAATGCCCAACTTAGTAAGTTTATCTATGATTCCAGAGTGGGGGGTGGTGTCAAAGGCCTTGGCAAGGTCTAGACAGGCTGTGTGGACCACCTTACCCTTGTCCATGGCTCTGGAGACTGATTCAAAGAAGTCAATCAGGTTCAGGAGACAAGATCGGCCCTTCACAAACCCAAACTGGGTGGGGTCCAGTGTTTGAAGGTTGCCAATGTCTTTGTTTATAAGTTCCATGATAATATGCTCCATGGCCTTGCAGATAAGGCTTGTCAGACTGATGGGACGGTAGTTTCCGGGATCCAAGGTGGATCTCCCCTTGTGGATTGGGATAACTGTAGCTCTGCGCCAGTCAGTGGGCACGAAACCTGAGGTGAGGCTATGATTAAACATGACACTTAGGTGAGGTGCCAGTTCATATTGTAGTTCATGTAGTACACAGCCCAGGATGTCATCTGGTCCCATGGATGCTGTATTCTTGGCTTTAGAGAGTGCATTTTGTACCTGTGTGGCCGTTATTACTGGAATTTGGCAATCTTCCGGTATTGAGATGGGCCATTTAGGGGGTGAGAGGGGGGTGAAGTTGGCATTGAATCGATCTGCCAGGATAATGGCAATATCCTTCGGATCAGTATATTTAATGCCATTCTGTTTTAGCTCAGAGCAGATCTGAGCATTGCCATTTAGATTCTTAACATAGTTATAGAATGCTTTCTGGTTGTCTTTGGAATCTTTGGCAATTTCATTTTCATAACTAGCTTTGGAGGATTTTATGAGGCATCTCAGTTTCTTACTGAGGCTAGTAAGGGAGTTTTTTGCATCCTGGGATTTTCCTCTTTTCTGCAAAAGTTTCTTCCTTTTGTTGTAAAGTTTGTTTATGGCATGGGACCACCAGATTGGCTTCCTTTTTTGGATGAGAGCATTTTGGTTCTATTTGGGATGGCATGATTCATGCATGAGTGGATGTGCTCGTACAGTGCCTTAGTGTAGGATTCTGCAGTTGAACTTTCAGTTCCCGTCTGCATGGGTGTCATGAAGTTTGTCACTTCTGACTTGAGTAGCATGAAGTTGGCTTTGGAGAAGTTTTTTATGGTGGTTTCTTTACTGGGGGGTGGGGGTGGGATGTGGATGTTAAGGGTGATTAGCTTATGGTCAGACCTGACTAACGAGGGGGTGACCATAGGTATGGAGCATTGATTTCCCATGTTGGTAATGACCAGGTCTAGGATATTGGAGCCCCTGGTGGGACTATGGATTAGTTGATCCAGGGCATTGGAATTTATGAATTTCAAGAACCGTTGCGCAAAGGTGTTGGGACATGAGTAGTTTTCCCAGTTAATGGCAGGGTAGTTAAAATCACCCAGTATTAGGGTGTTTGGTTCTATCTTAATATTTTCCAGTATGTTTAGAAAGGTGTAGTGAGAATCTTGGGGTATGGTGGGGGATCTGTAGCAAGCTACAATTTGGATTGCAGTCTTACCTAGTGTTAGTTGCACTTGGAGAATTTCAGACACATTGTGTTGGCCAACTAGCCTGGTGGTGTGAATATCCTTGGTGAATATTGACACTCCTCCACCTTTAGTGTTTCGGTCCTGGTTTGGTGGCCGAAAAGTGTGGTAAGAGTTGTAGCCTGGTATTGCAGGGGTGCTCTCTGGAGCCTTGAACCAGGTCTCAGTTACTGCACAGATATCGATGTTCTCCATTTTTAGGAGTGCCTCGAGAGAGTGCATTTTGAGGTTTAGACTTCTAGCATTGAGTAGCATTACCTTCAGATTTTGCATGCTTGGGACAATTAGAGCCACTGTACTGACTGTATACATCACATATGATTACCTTTGATCAGATGAATTGAATAAATAAGTGAATAAAAGCAACAAAAACATACTTCTGCTTTGTGCTGTCAAGATGCCTCTTTGCTCCTTGATAGAATAATAGGGATAATTAGGACAATAAATGACAGGTCCGAGGCAAGAATTAAGGTAGAAGGGTTCACTTCTGACAAGCCAAGTCTGAAAAGAGGAACTAGGCAGGGATAATCTCTTTCCCTTTGTTATTTGCTTTACATTTAGAGCCATTAGCAAATAAAATAAGGGGCTCACAAATTCAAGGGTATAACTGACATGGTAATCAGGAAAAGTTAATATTATGCATAGATGATGTTATTCTGTATTTAAAAGTCTGGCTATGAAACTATGTATGCATACATGGACTGGTTCAACATTACCATATCTATGAAGACATAAAAATAAGAAGTATTTAAGTGTATGGATTAAAAATTACTCTCTTACGACAGTTAAAGATATGTAGGAAGAGACTAAAATAAAATACAAAAATTGAAAAGCTGGAATCTCGATTATATATATGGATAGTAAGATACAAGCAGTGAAATATTTCAAGTTACTTTAGTTTTATACAGGTCAGCAATATTTTATAAACCACAGTAAAAGTTGTGGATCATAAATAATTAAACACTGAAGGAATTTATTTGATAGAGGAAGATAGCAAGGGTTAACTGGAATAACCTGTTTCTCTCCACAGAACAAGGTGGTTTAGGTCTATCAGATTTGAAGGGATACTCTAGAGCTACATAGTTAAGGCTCATAAACATAACACAAGGAGAAGGTTACAAAACTAAAGGAAAGGCATTGATGATGCAATGGGGGTTCAGAACTAAGGAGCTAGTAGGATTTTGGATGTAGGTCCAAATAACAGCAATCATACAGAATATTTTATTTATACAGTAGCAAAAAGTATTATAATAACTAAGCCAACAAGCAAATGGAGATTTTGATGCAAGTCGGGACATGAAAAAATAGTTAAGAGGGGGCTGAAAATTATTGGAGAAATTTATCAAAGGAACCATGGTACTGGGACCAAATAACCATGAAAAGAAAAGTAAGAGAGTTGGATGAGACAAAGTGGAAGTTTGAGCTGTAGGTTACAGAATGCCTTTCCTATCAGGGACTGATAGAGTATAGACAAAGAGAAAGGGATAGGAGAGAAGCAGTGAAAGACCATCTCTAGTTGAGTTTAAAGTTCAGTATAAAACAGAAGCTGCTGTTAAAAAAATGGATAATTAGCACAGCATATAAAATACTGCACAATAACCACAAAAATCAATTAGAAGAGGCTAGAAAAGGCAGAATGGAAAAGCAATATGCAAAGGAATAGTTGGAAGACATTTTTTATACACATATATATATAAATATATATATATATATATATATATATATATATATATATATAAATATGTATATATATATATATATATATATATATATATATGGGTCTACCTGACATGGTCGACAGTTCATATGATCAACACTCATTTGGTCGACAGTTCATTTGGTCGACAAGCAGATTTGCCCCCTTCCCCAATGTTGTGCAACCCTGGAGTTGATATATATAGTTAGGGGGTGTGTGGGGGGTGAAGCCCCCCACCTAAAATGCTTGTCGATCAAATGAACTGTCGACCAAATAAACTGTCGACCATGTCAGGTAGACCCATATATATATATATATATATATATATATATATATATATATATCTGCTACCAAAACCGATGTTACTTCTATTTAGAAGAATGAATGATAAATGCAATAAAAACTTCTATGACTATACTTGTAAAAATGAAAAATAAAAAACTGAATTAAGGAAAAAAGACCCACATGAAGTCCACAGTGGTAGAATTAGCTTTCGTTCCTTTATTCTGTATCGGAACTTCTTCAGACTGGATCAGATGTCAAGGGACACAGTATATAAAACAAGATGAAGCTCATGAATAATAACAATAAGAAAATGAACCAGTAATAAACACCTACTATACATAAATACATATATAAGAAGTATGCTGCAAGAACAATGTCATTGCTACAAACTCTTTGTATGAATACCCTGTACATATAAAACTACTGTAATGTAATGTAACCATTGTGAAAGAAAAAATGATAAGAACCATAGTACAATCCCACTGTCAAAACTAAATGTCATCATTGGAACCATTTTAATGCACACCTTAAATTAAGGGACTCATTCAACCCAGGAATAAATTCTGCTTTCAACCGCAGTTGCCATTTCAGTTCTTGTAACTGTAATTTGCAGTCAGTGTCTCCAAAGAAACCATCTACTTGTTCTACTATAATAAACTTTAAAGACCTAAACCCATTACATAAAAGACTGTGTTTACTGAGAGCATTCATATGGTCTTTGTTTCTAATGGCACCACAGTGTCCTTTAATTCTGTCACTCAGTTTTCTGACAGTCTTCCCAACATAAAAATTTGAACATGTGGAACATACTGCACAGTATACTACCATTGAAGAATTACAATCAAACCTCTTGGTGAAATTACAGTGTGGAAAGGTATAGTCATCACCTATTAAAATGTATTTACAGCAAACACATTTCCCACATTCATACATTCCTTTCTGTGGAATAACATTATGAGCAGGTGTTAAGCTGAAATGATTGTCTTGTTTTCAAAAAAAGATTTCAGGGTTTTGGTTCTTTTATATGCAAACTTAGGAGCAGAAAGTACAGTTGTGTACACCTACCATAAATGTAGATGTTCGAGTGTCTTCACTGTTGCAGTCATGACTGTACGTTTCTCCCCTGCCGGCAGGCAGCCCTCGGTCGGCCAGAATCCCAAAGTCTGGGTCCGGCGTCGGCTGTTCAACTATGCTCCCTGACGTCAGAGCGTCAGGAGTATAAAGCTGACAGCCGACGCCATCTTCTCCATTTTTTCTTGCCCCAGATGTCAGGAGTCCCAAAATGGAAAAGGTCCCATAACATATGCAAATACACCTCAGAAGAATGGTGAGGAAAGGAACTACACAAAAATAAAAACAAGAGGGGACAGGAGGGAGGGAAACCCAGACTGCAACAGTGAAGACACTCGAACATCTACATTTATGGTAGGTGTACACAACTGTACTATGTTCATCGTGTTTCACTGTTGCAGTCATGACTGTAAGGTAGAATCCCAAAGCTGAAAGAAAGGGAGGTGGTCACAATGAAGAAGGGGCGGCTAAAAGGTCCTGCAAGACTGCAGAGGCAAAGCCTGCCCTAGACTTAGAGTACAGAGGTAGATTGTAGTGCTTAAAAAAAGTATGCACTGAACTCCAAGTTGCAGCTTCCAAAATGTCTTTGGTAGGAACTCCTCTGAGGAAGGCTGCAGAAGTGGCAGCAGCTCTGGTGGAATGAGTTCGTATACTCCCTGGGATTTACTTTCCATGGTGTGAATAACAAAATCTGATTCCATGCGCAATCCATTTAGAAATGGTCTGTTTAGAAATGGCTTTACCTTGGGAACTTGAAGCGTAAGAAACAAACAATTGTTCTGATTTTCTGATGTCCTTGGTTCTGTCCAGGTAAAAACGTAGCTGTCTGTGTACATCCAAGGAATGCAAGGTCCTTTCCCCTTTATTCTGAGGAGTGGGGAAAAAGGTTGGCAAGTGGATAGTTTGATTTAAAGCCACTTTAGAAACCACCTTAGGCATGAAATTAGGATTAGTCCTCAAAGATACCCTGTCTTGATGAAAAATAATATACGGTTCCACAGCCATAAGAGCTTGTAACTCTGAAACCCTCCTGGCAGAGGTTAGGGCTAACAGAATAGCTGTCTCCCAAGATAAGAACTTGATGTCAGAAGAAGCAGCAGGCTCAAAAGGAGGCAAGGTTAGTTTTTCCAAAACATAGTTGAGATCCCAAGCAGGAATGGGAGGAGATCTAGGAGGCCTTAAATTCTTAGCTCCCCTTAGAAACTGTCTCATGAGCTGGTGGGAAAAGATGGGAGGGTCCGAATTATAATGAGCAGAAATAGCAGAGGTATGTATCTTAATGGAAGAGAAAGAGAGACCCTTATGTAAGAGGTCTGACAAGTAAAGTAAGATTAAAGTAATGTTAGGAAGAAGAGGATCAGAATCCTGAGCCTGCATCCAGGAACAAAATCTTTTCCATTTTCCTGCATAAGATTCTCTAGTGCTAGGACGTCTGGATTCTAAAATGACATCCATAACCTGCTTGGGTAGTAAAGAAGAAATCAAAGGTCCTGGATTAACCAGGCTGCCAGGCAGAGAGTTCTGACATGAGTGTGTAGAACCTGACCCTGATGTTGGGACAGAAGGTTCGGAGACTGAGGTAAAACCCAAGGGGGCTCCAGGCATAGGTTTTTCAGTGTTGGATACCAAAACTGCCACGAGGCCAATTTGGAGCCAGCAAGATCATCATCTTGGGCTTGTCCTGTTTTATCTTCAATAAGACCCGTGGAAGAAGAGGAAGAGGTGGAAAAGCATATCCCAAGAGGTTCCTCCAACTGAATGACAGGGCATCCACTTTCCAAGCTTTTCTGTGGAAGGTCCTGGTGCAAAAATTCTGGAGTTGATGATTGAGATGGGATGCAAAGAGGTCTATGTGAGGACATCCCCAGACTACTGTTATCATCCTGAATATTTTGGTGTCCAGCATCCATTCGTGTGGATCCGAAAGGTTTCTGCTCAGACTGTCTGCCAGAAAGTTTTGTTTCCCTGGTAGGAACTGAGCTTGAAGATCCAGATTGTAAGCTAGAGCTGTGTCCCAAAGATCCATGGTTAGTCTGCAAAGGTGGTAGGAATGAGACCCCCCCCTTGCTTGTTTATGTACCACATAACTGTGGTGTTGTCTGAACGTATTAGTAGTTGTCCTGGTTGTAAAAGATTCCCGAAGGCCAATAGAGCTTTCTGAACGGCTAACATTTCCTTTAAATTGATATGCAGGTGCTTCTGATCCTTTGTCCAAAGGCCCTGCAGACAGTTGCCCTGAAAATGGGCTCCCCAAGCATAATCCAAGGCGTCCGTGGTTAGAATCTGAGTGGCAGGAGGCAGACAGAAGGGTTTCCCTTTGTTTAGGGCACATGCCCTGGACCACCAAAGAAATTCCTTTTGAAGGCAAGGAAGGACGGAGATCAGTATGTCTAAACTGTGGCAATGCTGAGACCATGCACTTTTTAGGTACCACTGTATTTTCCTCATGTGTAGTCTTGCATATGGTACGAGAAGGATGCAGGAGGCCATGTAACCCAAAGCCTGCAGGAATTTCCTTGCAGATAGTTGAGTTAAAGTTGCCAAGGTTTTGAAAGTTGAAGCCAGCTGTAATTGTTTTTCGGATGTCAGAAATGCCATATGGGTTGTAGTGTTTAGAAGAGAACCCAGAAAAGTTATGTGTTGTGACGATGTCAAATTTGACTTTTTTATGTTTACAGAAAATCCCAGGAACTTGAGTAGGTTTTGTACAAATTCCAGATGCTGGAGTAAGACATCCTTGCTGTCTGCCTGAATTAGGCAATCATCCAGATAAGGGTAAATTTGAATTCCCTTGAGTCTGCAATAAGCTACTACTGGAGCCAGGCATTTGGTGAAGACCCTGGGCGCAGTAGACAATCCAAAGGGCAGCGCACAGAATTGAAAGTGCCTCGATACGGCTTTGAACCTGAGGTATTTTCTGCGATCCTGCCTGATGGGAATGTGTAAATATGCCTCCTTTAAATCCAAAGTTACCATCCATGAATCCTTGGACAGCATTGGAAGTAGCTGTTGTAGAGTAAGCATCTTGAATTTTGGAATCTCTAGAAAGGTGTTCAAGACCAAAAGATCCAGTATGGGTCTCCAAGAGTTTTGCTTCCTTGGGACTAGAAAGAGACTTGAGTAAAAACCTTTTCCCATCTCTGAAAGTGGAACCAGTTCTATGGCATTCATAGCCAAAAGAGCTTCCACCTGGTTTAAGGCCTCCATCCATTGATGCTTTGGAAGGTCTGGCCATCCGCTTGGCCTTGGCAAGGTATGAAAATGGAATTTGTAACCTCTTAAAATCACATCCAAAACCCACTTGTCTTGGGTTATTTGAGTCCAATTTTGATAAAAAAGAGAGAGTTTTCCTCTGAGAGGGGCTTCCAGGCAAGAAGTTCCTGTAGCCCAACAGAGGGAGTCATTAGAGTTTGTTTCCTTTGAGTTTGTGACCTGTCCTCTCCTCCCTCCCCTAGGGGTGGAAGCAGTCCACTGTCTTGGTCTATAAGAGGCTTGATTTTGAGGCCTTCCTCTGGAGCGTCTATATCTACCCCTCTGAGGCCTGTCTGAAGAGGGAAAGGACCAATTTTTTGAAGGCCAATTCCTGCTAAATCTAGGTGGCTGTACCTGTAAGAAATCTTTAACAGTTTGCATGGATTTCGCCTTATCTTCCATCTTTTTAATCACCTCTTCAGCTTTTGATCCAAACAAAACATTATGCTGAACAAGAGCATCCAATAATTTAGCCTTAACTTGTTCAGGCAAATTTTGTTCCTTTAGCCATGCATGCCTTCTAATGACTGTGCCAGAGGCCACAGCCCTACAAGAAGCCTCTAAGGCATCAAATCCACAGTGTAAACCATGCTTCCCAACTTGTTCAGTGGCATGCAATAAGTCATGTAATTCCTTATCATCTGCACAGGCAGAAATGGAAGAAAGTTCTTGTTTTAAAACAGACAAGAGAAATTGCTGGTATTTCATCATATGAAACTGACAGTTTAGAGCCCTAATAGACAAAGTAGCAGAAGTGTACACCTTTTTGCCCCATCTTTCTAAAGATCGAGAATCCTTTTCAGTAGGAATGGGATTTTTGGCAGAAGCGGCCTTAACTCCCTTAGGACCCTGAGAAATGGTTTCAGGGTCAGCAGAAGGGTTCTTGTATAAAAACTGGTGGGAATCAGGAACCCTGTAATATCTGTCAGGCTTAACAGGAGCAGGTGGAAAGGAGTCAGGGGTTAAATTAGCCTCCGAAAAGGTATCATCCACAATATCCAAAACAGGAGGAATAGCCAGGGGTCTATGTTGGGGAAGAAGAAGAAAATCCCTTAGTCTTTTCTTAGATTCCGAATACTCCTGCCCTTCCCAGTGGAAATGTTCCCTCATTTCATGCAAAGTTTCCCCAAAAGAGAAATCCTCAGGGGGAGAAGCTGAAAGAATGGATTCTTCAGCATCAGAATCCTCATAAGGAGGGAAAGAATATTCCTGGTCAGAAGAAGAAACAGAGGAAACAGAGGCCTGATCAGAAGAATCATAATAAACATCCTGCCTTGGCCTTTTATCTGGAGGGGGATGTGAACCCCTAATCATAGTAAGTAAATCCTCCGCCATCTTGAGTAACTGTTTCTGTGACTTGGGCGCCGGTTCAGAAGAGGCCTGAGTTGCAGTCTTTGATTTAGAAGGAGTCTTTGCCTTTGCCTTTGTCTTTATTAGGAGCTGAGTAGGCCTGAAAACCCCTTCGGAAGCTGGTACCTGCACAGCGGCTCCGGACCCATCCGAAGGAGCATTGTCCGAAGGTCCTGCAATAGAAATATTTAAAGGCCTGGTTGGCTCCTCATTAGAGTCCGTTTTGGCCATCGGTTCTGAAATGGCCGAAGACAGGGGCTGCAAAAGCGCCTCACTGACGACGGCCGAACCTGAAGCTGGCTCCGCTTGTGCGCTGTCATCAGATTTGGACCTCGGAGGCCTGTCTTTATCCTTGCGTCATTTGTGAACTCCAGTAGTCGGAACCGTATCCGACGACATTTTATAGTTAAAGCGTCTACCGAAGTAATGAAAAGCAAAATCGTACCTTCGCTAATAGTACGTTGATTAAATCTAGCACAAAACCGACAACTAGCTACGTCATGGTCAGGGCCTAAGCAAGGAATACAGTAAGAATGAAAATCCTTATGAGGTATTTGCTTCCCACATGAAATGCAATTATTAACTTTTTCTGACATCGGAGTGGAGCAAGAAAAAAGTTTCTCCAACGGGGTACTTAGCTTTGAATGGAGAAGAAAGTCTTCGGAATGAAGTTTATCAGGTAAAATCGTCAGGAGTCAGCCGACCGGCAAATGCGAACTGCTATCACCGCACGGCAAGAAAGACTGGAGAAGATGGCGTCGGCTGTCAGCTTTACACTCCTGACGGCTCTGACATTAGGGAGCATGGTTGAACAGCCGACGCCAGACCCAGACTTTGGGATTCTGGCCGACCGAGGGCTGCCTGCCGGCAGGGGAGAACCCTACAGTCATGACTGCAACAGTGAAACACGATGAACATCCCAAAATATTCCTAATGTTGGGGTCCGACAGTAAGATTTTCCAATTGTTCATTAATACGTCCCTAAGATTTGATAAATCTCTACACATAGGTAAGGCAAAACTAACTGTTTGTGTGGAATCTGTCAATCCTTTATGTGTAGTATGAGTCTGTGAGAATCCATGTGTGACTATAGGTTTGAAAATAGTGGATCTGTCCTCTGTGACCTGGGTTCTAATAGAGTGTATTAAAGAAACAGGGTAGTTTTTCTGAGTAAATAACAAGGATAAGAAGTCACATTCTTTTTCAAAAACTGTATTGTTACTGGTTAATCTTGATAGCCTAATGAACTGACTCCTTACTACATTCCTCTTCATGAAAAAAGGGTGAGAACTATTAACGTCTAAGTAACTGTTCCGGAATGTATTTTTTCTGTGAATGCAAGATTCAAAACAGTTGTTATTTCTGTTGATAGAAACATTAATGTACAAAAATGAGACTGTGTCACCATGGTTAGCTATCACAAATTTGAGAAACCCAATACTTTCAGATAACCTGTTAACAAACATTTTGAGCTGGTTCATATTACCTTCCCATAAGAAAAAAATATCATCTATGAACCTTTTATAACATTTCATTAGACAGAAACCAGGCAAGTGAACTAAAGTATCCATTTCCCATTCAGTAAGAACTAGGTTTGCAAACGCCGGGGCCATCTTAGTCCCCATAGCCACTCCTCTGACTTGGTAGCAAATGTGACCATTAAAATGGAAAAAATTATTATCTAAAACTAACGAGATAAGCGTAGCCAAACTGTCTACCTGTTTTCTTTGAAAGTTAGCATATTTAAGTAAATAATGCTTGATGTATTGTACACCATCTGTATGGGGAATACTAGTATACAAGGCCACAATGTCCAATGTTACCAGTATACAGTGAGACAAGTCTATATCAATGTCATGTAAAGTGTTTAAAATGTCCCATGAGTCTTTGATATAATGGGGTGTTCTTTGTATCAATGGATTGAGGACAAAATCGATGTATTCTGCAATGTTCTCAGTCTTTGTCCTTTTATTAGATACAATCAGTCTGAATGGGGGATTTGAAGAATTCTTATGCAGTTTGGGAATACCAAATAATTTACCCAAACACAGATTGGCAGACCACATGAAAGTGAATTCTTCCTCTGAATTGTAAAGATTGTCCTTTAAGAACTTTAATGTTAGGTCAACATGTTCGAACTGAGAGTTTATTGTAACTATGGAGACTTTTTCATAGAAGTCATCATCCATTAATTCCTCATTAATTTTGTTGATGTATGAATTGTGGTCCATAACCATTATTCCTGTCCCTTTGTCTGCTTTCATCACTCTTACTGTGGCTTCATTTGACAAGTCTATTAAAGCTTTCCTTTCGTTTGTTGATAAATTGAACCATTTCTGTTTTGATTTTACATTGAAAATATGTCTAACATCTTCTTCACATACTCTGAGAAACATTTCAAATTATTCTTACTAAGGAAATTACTCTTTTCAGCTGGGATATAGGGTATGAATTGCAGAGACATAGTAAGATCTTGCTACATTTAATGCTATTGCCTGTCAAGAAAGGCAATTACAAGAAAATAGAAATCGATATCTAAACCAACCATAACTGAAGTACTGAATATTTTAAAGGAGAAAAAAAACTGGAGGCAGAATATTTACAAAAATGAAGGAACAAACTACATAAAAATAAATGGAGTTTATGAGAATAACGTTTCACACTTCATATTGTTTGAACAGTACACAATGATGCAAAATCAAAGTATTAAGTGAATTACTGTAATGTTTAAACATTTCCCTTATTTTGTATGTGGTATCTCACTATCTCATACATACAAGCACATATGTGCCACCAATTGCAGACACTTTGTTGACAGTGTTAAATTCTCATATGTAATTTAATCTGATCAAAAGTACTTTTCCCCATAAAAAGCTGGCAAGGGCAAAATCTGGTAAGTAGTGCCTTTCAGTCACTCATTCATTTAATATTTTTATGACTGACAATGAATGAATAAATAATTTTCTTTTGAATGAATAAATAATTTTCTTTCTCGTTGATATATGTTTGTTCCCTTAGATTTGCCTGTTGTGACTACACTTGTTTTTACATCCAGCTGCTGATTGTGCCAATCCTGGCATGCAGCTATTGTTGCCTCATTCAGTAAAGTTGGCAAATGCTGAAATGCCGTAAATAAGTACAGTTCATTCAGTCTTTCAGTCAGTGTTTTATGGATAACAGAATAAATTATGTCTGTTAAAAGCCACATGGTTTTGTTGACAACATCCTGGATGAACTATTTACATACTTTGTTTTTGTGCAATAAAGCAGATGATAATTTTGTGCAGTGAAAGCTCACTTCCAAAAATGTTAAGCATCTCCCTTCCCGTTTTTTGCACTCACAGCAGCTGAATGCAGTGCAGCTCAATATTTAAAGAAAAGTCTATAACAAATCTCTCTCTCCTTATGCTTTCCCAGGGAAATGAAAACAGGATTGTTATGGGGTAAACGGGTCTATATTATAAAACCGAAAGTGCATATGTGCGACTACATAAAAGTTGACACATAATGCACAAAACTTGAAAAATAGCGAACGGCCATGTAATTGAATTTTTCCCTAGGGGAAAAACTTACATGGCCGTTCACTAAAAAAAATTATTTAACACCATAAACAGGTGGGGGGGGGGGGCTCTGCCCCCCACATTCCCCTAACTAAATATACCAACTCCGAGACTGCACTATAGGGAAGGAAAGGGCAACTCTGTGAAGTTGGCCAACTATCTCCTTGCCCTATGACATATTCATCGAATCACATCGCTCAGAAGCATTTTCGTGCTTCTAATATAAACCCGGGTAACCAGATATCATGGGTGGAGCTGAAGGTGACATCATAAAGTGGGTGGTAATCTTCTCTGTGTGAGCTGCTTTGAGAAAAAAGTTTGAGGAATGAAGGTAAACTGAAAGAGGAACAAGTGTCTCTTTAAATCAGGAATGATTTATCATGTAACAAAATCAGCAAGTGATTTAATATAAATATATACAACATGATACACTGCTTATAAATATGACAACAACCTAAATCAAGTATTCAAACTTTTCATTAGTTTAGCATTGGAGTTTTTTTTTTTATTTCAGCTTATTGCCTCTAAAGATAGTAAGGTTGTCTGAGTACACTCACCTAACAGCAGATATTTGAGTAGCAGTATTGCTGCAGCAGTCAGTACATACTGGAAATAGCTGTAGACAAACATCATTCTAGATGACCACTCTCAGAGCTTTACAGATGTCTTGGTGTGGGCTTGTTCCTCCCTGACACAGGCCTACATTCCATATAATATGGGCAGGCAGCCTACCATCTTCAGTTCTATTTTTTTTGCCAGAAAATGTATGGGGGATATGCCTGTTGAAAGATACAATGCTGTCTTCTCTTTTCTTTTAGACCTAAAATAGGACCAAGTAAATAAGAGTAACAACATCTAGCAGAGTTTCCCTACTGCAGCTCCTCCATAATTCCAGTCAGGGATTATGGAGAAAGAACACTCTCCTGGTACTCACTCCTCCAGAGGAGTGAAATGGGAGGAAAGAGTAGTAGGATAGTGGAAGAAAATAACCTCCATTCTAATGAGTAAATTACCAATGAGGAATAAAGAAAAAAAGGATACAGAGAAGGGGGGAGGGAACTAACACTGTTACACCGATCTGACCTGAACATCCACTGCTACGGTGGCAGCACTCACACAACTGTACTATGTTCTTCACATGGACCACTTTAAAGTAAGATTACCAAAGCAAATACATAGACGGAGGTGGTAAGAAACATCAAGAAGAGAAACAGTCCTTTCCATAATCTAGGTTCAGGTGACCACAGATGGCCCTGCAGAAAGTACAGTTGTGTACACCATAAATGTAGATGTTCGTTTGGTTATCCTGCCAGGCGTAGCCCTCATTCGGCCTGAATACCACAGGCTTAGTATTTCTGCGTCGGTTGCTGTCGCTCCACGTCTGATGGCAGTTCGTCAGTGGTATAAAAACAGGCAGCTGATGCCATTACATCAGTTTTTCTTGCCCCAAATGTCAAGAGCCCCCAGATAGGAAGCTAGGATATGGTGGAATAACACCACCAGCAGAAAGTAAATACCAAATAGCACTGCAAGGAGAGAGAGAGAGAGAGAGAGAGAGAGAGAGACAAGGGGGATGGAAGAAGCGACAGCAACCGACGCTGGACCTAGAATTTGGAATTCTGGCCGACTGCGGGTAGCCTGCCAGCAGGATAACCCAAGAGTAATGACCGCAACAGTGAAACACGATGAACATCCAGGACTGCAACAGTGAATACACTCGAACATCTACATTTATGTTAAGTGTACACAACTGTAGTATGTTCTTCGTGTTTCACTGTTGCAGTCATCACACTTGGGTTGATTCCCAAAGCTGAAGGAATGGGTGGAGGCAGACAAGAAGAGTTGGGGCTGGCTAGTATGCCCTGCAGGACTGCGGTTGCAAAGCCTGCCTGGATTTGGAAAAGATAGGCAGATGGTAAATGCTTGGTGAAGGTATGAACAGAACTCCATGTTGCAGCCTGCAAGATGTCCCTGGTGGGGACCCCTCTGAGAAAAGCTGCAGAGGTGGAAGTTGCCCTAGTGAAATGTGTTCTGACCCCCTGTGGGGGTGGTTTCCCGTGGTGCTTGTAACAGAAATGGATACAGTGTACTAACCATTTGGAAATGGTTTGTTTTGATATGGCCTTGCCCTCAGGCCCTGATGCAAAGCTGACTAGCAACTGGTCAGATTTCCTAAAGGGCTTAGTCCTATCCAGGTAGAATGTGAGCTGTCTGTGCACATCTAAAGAATGCAGGATCCTTTCCCTATTATTCTGAGGTTTAGGGAAAAAGGTGGGCAAATGAATAGATTGGTTGAGAGCCACACTGGACATCACTTTAGGCATGAAAGTTGGGTTAGTCCTGAGGGAGATGCTGTCAGCATTAAAAAAGATGAAGGATTCCACAGCCATGAGTGCTTGCAGCTCAGACGCTCTTACAGCTGAAGTGATGGCCAGAAGCAAGGCTGTTTTCCAAGAGAGGAATTTCAACTCTGCTAAACCTACAGGCTCAAAAGGGGAGCATGAGCTTTTCCAACACAAAGTTAAGGTCCCAAGCAAGGGTAGGGGCTCTTCTGGGTAGCCTTAACTTGTTAGCCCTTCTAAGGAACTGCATGATGAAGGGGTGTGAAAAGAGAGGTGGACCTGTGCTGTAATGAGCAGAGATGGCAGAGGCATGGATTTTAATAGAAGACAAGGATAGGCCCCTGTGAAGCAGGTCTGCTAGGTAATCCAGGATGAGAAGTAAGGAGGGCTGTGCTGCTTCAGCTCCTTTATCCTGGATCCAGGAGCATTACCTTTTCCACTTGTCAGCATAAACTTTTCTAGTGCTGGGTTCATTTGGCTTCACGTACAATGTCCAGGACTTGCTTGCTTAGGCCGGCCACTGGAGAAGAGGTCAAGGAATAAGCCAGGCTGCCAGGTTCAGGGTCTGCAATTGTGGATGCAAGAACTCTCCCTTCTGCTGGGTCAGGAGAGTTGGAATCTGTGAGAGGTGCCTTGGAGGCAACATGACAGACTGCACAGTAGTGAGTAAGAGTGCTGGCGTGGCCAGTCTGGGGCAATCAGAATTGCCCTTGGTCTTTCCTCCCTTATTTTGAGTATCACCCTTGTAAGAAGAGGTAGAGGGGGAAATGCATAGATTGAGAGGTTTACCCATTGAAAGGATAGGACATCCATTTTCCAGGCCTTGCTGTGAGGTTCCCTGGTGCAGAATTTGCTGAACTGGTGGTTGTTGTGGGAGGCAAATAGGTCCACCTTCGGGGTACCCCATTTCTGGGTTATGAGGCTGAAGGTGTTGTGGTTTAACTGCCACTCATGTGGGTCTAGGAGATTTCTGCTTAAGTTGTCTGCCAGAGAGTTTTGGTTGCCTGGCAGGAATTGTGCTGGCAGGTGAATCTGCATGGCTGAAGCCATGTGCCAAAGGGTCATGGCTAGCCTGCATAGTGGGTAAGAGAGAGTTCCTCCCTGCTTGTTGATGTACGACATCACTGTGGTGTTGTCTGTTTTGATTAGTAGAGGCCATGGAGACAGTAGGGTCTGAAAGCTGTCAGAGCGTGCTGAACAGCTAGCATCTCTTTTTGGTTGATGTGCAAATGAATATGATTTGTGCTCCACTGGCCCTGAATGCACCTGCCATCCAGGTGTGCACCCCAAGCATAGCCTGATGAGTCTGTGATTAGAGTCTGGGCGGCATGGGGTTGTGAAAAGGGAAGTCCCTTGTTGTGGTTGCATGCTGCTGCCCACCAAAGAAAACCTTTCCTTAGACAAGGTATCATAGGTATAATAGTTTCCAGGTCCTGAGCATGTTGACACCATTGAAGTTTCCTCATATGCAGTCTGGCATATGGAATTAGTAGAATGCAGGAGGCCATGAACCCTAGAGCTTGCAGGATTTTCCTTGCAGATAACTGGGTTGTGGTGGCCAGTTGAGAGAAGTAGCCTGTCAGATAGGCTTGTTTTTCTGGAGTAAGGAATGCCATCTGGGATGCTGTGTCCAGGCTTGCTCCCAGGAATACAATTTTCTGACTGGGGACTAGTTTGGGTTTCTTTTCATTTATAGTGCACCCCAGTGAGGTCAGTAAGTCTTTTACAAATGTCAGGTGCTGCAACAGCTTTTCCTGACTGTCTGCCTGAATCAGGCAGTCATCCAAGTAGGGGTAAATTAGAATATTTCTTTGTCTGTAAAAAGCAATGGCTGCAGGCATTTTGTGAAAACTCTGGGAGCAGTGGATAAGCCAAAGGGAAGTGTAGAGAACTGATAACGCATAGATCCTGCCCTGAAGCGTAGATATTTCCTGCAAGAGTCTCTGATTGGGTTGTGCAGATAGGCCTCTTTTAGGTCTAGAGTGGCTAACCAGGCATCTTTGGATAGCATAGGAAGAAGCTGCTGGAGGGTGAGCATTTTGAATTTTGGTAACACCAGGAAGGTGTTTAGAATGGATAGATCTAGTATTGGGTGCCAGGTGACCTCTTTTCTGGGTACCAGGGAAAGTCTGGAATAGAAACCTTGGCCTATCTGGCCTGCAGGATCAGGCTGAATTGCCCTCATGGAGAGCAGGGAATGAACTTGGTTTTGTGCCTCTGCACACTGGCTTGGAGGAAAATCTGGAAACCCTTTTGGGGTTGGCAGTGGGTGGAAATAAAATCTGTACCCCTGGGACACTATGTTGAGGACCCATTGATCGTTGGTGATGGAGGCTCAGTTTTTTGCATGGGTGGCAAGTTTTCCTCCTAGGGGCACAAGCAGGTGGGCAGAGGTAAGAGATGGAGTTGAAAAGTCATTGTGAATTCTTTCCATAAGGGGTTGGCTCAGCACTCCCTGTTTTAGAAGTGGAGGTACTCCATTGCTTATATCTCTACATTCCCTGGGCCTGCTGTATGGGCGGGTCTGCTTCCCCTAGGTCTAGTCTGAGCCGATCTAGAGGGGGCTGGAAAGGACCAGTGTTTTGAGGAGCAATGCCTACTGAATCTCAGAGGCTGGACTTGCAAAAAGTCTTTAACTGCCTGCATAGATTTAGCATTTTCTTCCATCTTTTTTAAAACCTCTTCTGCCTTGGCGCCAAATAGATTGTCTTTGTTCAGTGGTGCATCCAATAATTTTGATTTGACATGGTCTGGCAAGGCCTGTTCCTTAAGCCAAGCATGCCTTCTAAGTACAGAACCTGTGACTGCTGCCCTGCAGGATGCTTCTAGACATCAAACCCACATTGCAGGGTATGCTTAGTAACTTGGCTTGCAGAATGCATAAGCTCCTGTAATTCTTTATTTTCTGCACAGTCTGGAAAGGTAGATCATTTTTGTTTAATAAGTTCCATAGTATGTTGCTGGTATTTTAGCATGTGGAACTGACATTTTAATGCTCTAATGGCAAGAGTTGCAGAGGTGTATACTTTTTTACCCCATCTGTCTAAAGCTCAGGAATCCCTGTCTGAAGGGGTGGGATTCTTAGCTGCAGTTGCTTTTATTCCTTTAGGTCCTTGGGAGATGACCTCTGGGTCAGCAGTAGGATTTTTGAAAAGAAATTTGTGTGAGTCAGGGACTCTGTAATACCTGTCAGGTTTCCTGGGAGCAGGAGGTAGAGTATCAGGCATTAAACTGGATTCCATGAACACATCATCCACAACATCCAGAACAGGAGGAATAGCTAAGGGTCTGTGCTGTGGTAAATCTAAAAATTCCCGAAGTCTCTTTTTGGACTGAGGATAATCTTGGCATTCCCAATGGAAATGCTCTCTCAAGGCATGTAGGGTTTCACTAAAAGAAAAATCCTCTGGAGGAGAGGCAGAAGGAATGGATTCCTCTGCATGTGAATCCTCATAAGCAGATAAGGGCATGTCTTCATAATCAGAAACCTCAGAGTCTTCGGACTCTTGGTCAGATAAAGCTGCTGGGGACAAGTCACTTTTTCTTTTAGAAGGGGTAGGCTGGTTTCCCCAATCAGCATGATAAGGTCTTTCGCAATTTTAAACTTTTGAAAATGAGGCATGGAAGCAGGTGCTTGAGCTTGGGTCGTCGTTTTTTAGGCGTAGTTCATACCCTGGGCCTTAGAAACTCGGTAGTATTAGAAAGAACTGAAGACAAGAAAGAAGTCGTTGGTTTGTGTCGAATATCGCTAGTGCGAAGAACTTCCTCGGAAGCCAGTACCTGAACAGCAGCTCCAGATCTATCCAAGGTAGAGACATCCGCAGGTTCCATAGTCGAAGAAGAGTCTCGCGGCATACCGGACTCTGAATGGGTCTCAGTAGTGGCCTGTGAATCCATAGAAGTGGGTATCAGGGGCTGCAAAAGCACCTCACCTAGTAACGGCGAACTGGCAACTAGCTTAATGTAAGCATCGCCAGCAGTTTTGAACCTGTGCAATCTGTCTCTGTCTTTATCCTTATGTTTTTCTGAAGATTGGTAGTTAGATGGCTTACCGAAGCCATTTCAGAATACAGAGATCGAGAACAAAAGAATGTAGCTACGATAAGGGCCTGATGACGTATAGTTCTGGCATTGAACAAAGCACAAAACCGACAGCGAGGAATGTCGTAGTCTGGGCCTAAACAGGTGACGCAGTAAGAATGGAAATCTCGGTGTGGTATTTGCTTTCCACAGGCGAGACAATTGTTAACTTTTTCTGACATCAGTTAGAGCAAGAAAAAAGGATCCCCAATGGGGTACTTAGCTTTAGAAGACTTCAACTTCAGATTCGGAAATGACCGGCACTCATGTGAACTGCTTCTGTTTTGGGCTCCTTGGCAAAAAAGACTGATGTAATGGCATCAGCTGCCTGTTTTTATACCACTGACAACCTGACGTCAGACCTGGAGCGACAGCAACCGATGCAGAAATACTAAGCCTCTGGTATTCAGGCTGACTGAGGGCTACCCCTGGCAGGATAACCCAAGTGTGATGACTGCAACAGTGAAACACGAAGAACATCTGCTATGTTAAACTCTGCCCTGTTTCTGGAATGAATGTCAAACTTATAAAGTTTATGACACATGTCAGTGAATGTTAGTGGAGGACCACATATGAGCCTCGCAAATGGTTTGAGCAGAGGCATTCTTGAAAAAGTCTGTTGCTATGCGCTGTCATGTAACATGTTATAGCAACATTTTTCCATGCCTTTCACAGCAAAGTAAAATGCTCTGAGTAAATCATGAAAACGGTTTACCTGGTGACTGGTCTGAGCCATTTTTCTGGAATAAAGTACACAAGTAATTCTGCCTGCCTAAAGTCTCTTGTTCCATCTACATGATGCCCAAATTGCCTGTGGACAACTAACATATACAACATTCTCTTACCTTTACTTTCTGGACTGGAAAAGAAGTCAGGCAATTGGAATCATCTGATTCAGTGAAAATATGACATGAAAGAAAGCCTCGTTGTTTGACTCAACCTGTCTTTGTGGAGTTGTTTGATAAGCTTTTTTTGTTTGTTTATTAGTGCTGTGGTATTTCACAATTGTCTACTGTTCTCTAAACTGTAAAACGTTACAACTGTTCACTGTTTTCTACCATCTTTTACTTTCTTTTTTCTCAGCCCCAAGCCAGCTATGTCTTAAAGAATTTGCGGCAACTATCCTATGGCAAATAATACTCCTTAACATAAGTAAAGCCAGTGGGACATCCAACTGTACTGAAGAACCTTCCAGAACCTAAGTGTATGTCTCATTATAATATAACAGGCATTAGTAGGTTGTGTTTTTTACTGAAATCCTTAATGTACTGAACATAAATACATGAGCCAGCAGCAGGAATTTCAGTCCCTCCCCCCATGTAGATACAATCTGATTTCTACCCTTCAAATCTGTAAAAACACTCCACTGTAATTCTAGCCCTTCCAGTCTCTAAAGAAACATTTACCTGTTTATTTTTTCTTCTATGTGATATATCCCCACTACCCTCCCAGTCTGTCTCTGACTCAACAATAGTTGACTCACTCACTCTCAGCCCTCAGACAAGGTAATTTCTTAGGACATCCAACTGGTAAAATTAAAAAGGACTTTCACTCCTTTAAAAAAAAAAAAACACTGGTAACAAAAGAAAGACTAACATTATAGATGTGACTTCTGAGCAACTGATAGTTTATTTTTGAATTGCATATACCTTGATTGGCTCATCCCACTACGTTCGCCCTACGGGGTCACTCCGCTCCACTACCCTGCCCCCAATTCCCACCCACCCCTACATACTCCGAATTTATAGGTAACCTCCTTTACTATGACCCTCCCTTCATCTACCCATTATCCAATAATTACATCCATCAGCACCATCTACACACGCCCTTCAACTTTCCACCACTTCAGCCCACCTATCAGTTCAATATCCACACCCATATCTCCTACTCACACAACTCACAACCTCACCAAATATAAATACCTCTTCTAACTCCACAACCTCACTCCCAATATGTCTCATTACCCCCAGTCTCATCTCCACTATACCTTCCTGTGATTAACCTCCCTATTCACCTGCATCTCCATAGCCACCATTAGCACCTCTTATCTCTTCACAATCACTCACTGTATCCACCCCAAATCCCCCACCCTAACCCACAACATTACTATCACCCCCACTCACCCAAGCATATACCCCACCATATACACCCAACCTCCCATACACCATGCCCCTCCCATGTACTACTTATATCCATCTAAAAAGCAACCAAGTCTACAATTTCACTACCTACTTGTCCAATACCTAAAAACTATCACCTGTATAACTACCCAGCTACTACCAGAAGGTGATAATCCCACCCCAACCCCGGGCCAGCAACCTCTGCTAATAAGCCATGCACCCATCACTATCCAGCTAAGCACAAACCCACCGACTTACTGATACTAAATATGAATACCCGCACTATCATGAATAAAACAGAAGACCTTCATGCTGCCATCTCCTTATATAACCCTGATATTATTCTCATCACAGAGCTATGGCCTAAACCACATATTAAAGATAATTCCATCACCCCACCGGGGTATAACATTCTCAGGGCAGACCGGCTACCATCAAGGAAGTGTCGTCGGTAGTCAGGGGCTGCGTAGGTGCCTCGCTGAGAACCGGACCACGTGTAGTCGGCTTTGGCGTGGTGTCGGTAGAGACCGCAGACCTCGTGTGTCGGTCCTTGTCTTTGCGTTTTTTAGACAAAACCGGAGTCGGAGTATCCGACGACATAGTATAGTTAAATGCTTTCCCAAAATAATGCTGGGCGAACTCCGCCCGATGCTTAATAGTGCGTTTGTTGAATGTAGCACAAAAACGACAGACCGAGACGTCGTGGTCTGGGCCTAAACAAGGTATACAGAGGGAATGGAAATCCTTATGTGGTATTTGCTTCCCACAAGAAATGCAATTATTAACTTTGTCTGACATCGGTCTGAGGCAAGAAAAGTTTCCCCAACGGGATACTTAGCTTTTTGGAAGACTTCGGTTTCCAAATTATCGTAATCTCAGGAGCTGGCCGACCGGCACTTGCGAACTGCTTCTGCTTCGGGCACCACGCGGCAAGAAAGACTGAAGAAAATGGTGTCGGCTGGTTCCTTTATACCCCTGTCGCACTGACGTCAGGGAAGAAGCGACGACAACTGATGCCGGACATAGACTTTGGAATTCGGCCGACCGAGGACCCGCCTGACGGCAGGAGAACCCATCTGTTGACTGCAGCTGTATGCACGATGAACATCCAACCTACAACTCCAACTCCTCCTCCTCCAAAAAGATTCCACCAACTTCAACAATGCAGAGACTCTATTTGCAAAACTCTCCCTTAACCAACATAAGCACCTACACCTACTGGTTATCTATATACACCCGGGTGACAACCTAACCATCCTGGAATCCATACTTCACTGGGCCTCATACTCCCTCCCTCAAGAAACTATAGTGCTAGGTGATGTAAACATTGATTGGAACTCCATCCATTCTCCCACCCCCACCCACCACATTAACCTATATAACTTTACCCAACTTACAGATACTCCCACATGCATTGATAAGGCCACAAAAAGAGAATCTATGCTTGACTGGATCCTCGCAAATCAACCAAATACTGCCCATCAATGTGGCACCCTACCAAACTCTCTGAGCGACCACAGCCCCACTTTTATCCTTAGGCAAAAACGTAAAATAATTAACTCTCCCTCCCTTCTACAAACCCACTCTTACAAAACTTTTCCTAGAGACCACTTCATAAGAGCCTTGCAACATTGCAACTGGTCTCCCATCAAAACCCTTTCATTAGACAAAGCAGTTGATTACGTCAACTCCACATATCCTTAACCAACTACCACCCTTAAAAACTATCAGGATACATAGCAACCCCACTCCTTGGCTCCAGAAAACCACAAAAGCCCTACTTAGAGCCAAGGATAAAGCCTGGAAAACCTGTCACCACACCAGATCACCCGCAGCTAGGCAAACATTTCATGAGCTTTGAAACAAAGCAAAAAAGCAGATTAAGCTCGATAAACAAAATTACTGCATCACTCAACAAAACAAATAAGTACCAAACCAAAAAATTCTGGGCAACAATAAATAACATCCTACAACCCGGAAGAACCACCACTCCCACACCCAATATAACAGGTACAGACCTGGACATAGCCTCCAGCTTTAATAATTATTTCACCTCCTCAATAATCAAACTCAAACATCATCACTTCCTGCAACAACCCACAACCACCTCAGGCCCAAATCAATACCATACCTTTCACACTTAAGTCTGTTCCTATTTCTACTATCCAAAAACACCTAGCCAAACTCAAACCAACCACCCTTGCAGCTGATAACCTTCCTGCTGAATACCTCCAAATTGCATCCACAGCTATAGCCTATCCCATTTCACTTCTAATAAATAGATCCATCACCGAACACACCATTCCACTCCTATGGAAAACCTCATATATCATACTACTCCACAAGGGTGGCCCCTCCCTAGACCTTTACAACTATCAACCAACTGCAATTCTTTCACCCCTCTCCAAGATCCTAGAAAGATGTATTCATCACCAGTTCCTCTCCTATCTACTCACCAACAACCTTCTCTCCTTAACCCAACACAGATTTCACTCATCCCACAGCACCACCACTGCCCTACTCAAATCACCAATACTATAAACTCCCACAGGAATCTAGGTAAATTTGTCTCAGCTACCTTCCAAGATTTATCCAAGGCATTCGACTCAGTCTCACATAATAAACTACTGTCTTGTCTCTCTGACCTCAACCTTAACCCCACCCTCCTCTGGTTTAAACGCTATTTAGATAACCAAAAACAATCCGTCAAATGGCATAACTCTCTATCCTCCCCACTCCCAACCTCCTTAGGCATGCCGCAAGGATCAGTCCTAGGACCCCTTCTTTTTAATATCTTCACAAACCAACTCCACTCAGCTACCTCTAAAGCCGACATACTCCAATATGCTGACAACACAACTCTCATATGCTCTGCACCCAACATCCAAATTCTCCAACAAAACACCCAAGAAGCCTTCTCTGAAACAGAGAACTGGCTTAACTCACAACTCATACTAAATCCCAATAAAACACAAATAATGTTATTCTACTCTACTAAAACAAGCAACCTTACCTTCTCTATACTCCCAATCAGCAAAATCTAAATCACCCCCCTCACTGAGGCTAAACTCCTAGGAGTTACCATTGACCAGCAACTCATTTCACAAAGCACATATCAACAATCATCACTAAAGTCCACAAAAAAATAGGTTCTCTCTAGCGCTGTAACAGTTATCTAACCACCGAATCATGAACTGCAACAGTCAGGACCTACCTCCTATCTACTCTACTTTATGCATCCCCAATTCTAACTAATCTTTACAAAACTGACCTTAATAAACTTTCCATCTATTACAAAAAATTGCTAGATTCATTACCAATGCCAAATCACAATCTCACCACTACCTTTCCCTACAAGCCTTGCACTGGCTTGAATTTCCAAACCTATTAATGTACCACCAACTCAGCCTAGCTCATCTAATTCTGTACTATCCCAAAAAAAATGCCTGACCTGACTGGCATGCTGAACTTCTACAATTCAAATAGACAACTATGGTCCTCCACCAAAGCCTTAATTGAAACCATCACATGCAAAAACAACTCCAGGGAATCACTATTTGTCCATGAAATAGCAAAAATATGGAACAACCTTCCCCTTGACCTCAGACTACAAAACTCCACACCATCCTTCAAAAGCCTACTTAAAACATGCTTCTTCACCAACCATCTATGCAACTGTAATTGACCCCCTGAAGTCTCATCCATTACTATTTCTACACCCCATCTGTCCTGGACAACACAAACAACACCATCTAACTATACCTATCCATGTGTAAGCACTAACCTATATATGAGTGTATGTGTGTGTGTGTATATGTGTATATATATATATATATATATATATATATATATATATACGTATATATATATATATATATATATATATATATATATATATATATATATATGTATATATATATATATATATATATATATATATATATATATATATATATACGTGTGTATATATATATATATATATATATATATATATATTCAACTGTGAAATATCTTGCAATGCTCTCTGCACGTTCTTATCTACTCTATATTATATTTTGTACACTGTGAAATATCTTGTGTAATCCTCTTACTGTATACTAACGACTGTAAAGTCTACTACTCTGTAATGTCTCTTCTGTAAATTTTTCTTCTCTCTGTAAACTTATAGAGTTTTTCTCCCCAGGACCCCACCGAAAACAGACACTTGTTGTCCAGTCAGACTATCCTGGCAAGCAAATGTTAAATAAAGCTTTTGCTCATCACAGCCTGCAATCTGAAGTCATCATGGCTGAGTTAACAGCTGCTACGCATAGTGCCAAGAGAAAATATTTCAGAGGAATGACTGACGCTGACCCAAGGGGATCCAAGGTAAATTTTTTGAAGATGAAATTAAGGTCCTAAGGAGGTGGGGGCAGCTCCTTAGGAGAACAGAGATGGAGAACCCCTTTCAGGATCTGTTTTATGAACAAATGGGTTGCTATGGGTGGATCAAGAGGAAGGTCATGTGCAGATCATAGAAACATGTGTACTACTGGAGGAATAGGAAAGTCCTACTGCAAAATAATATGATAGATACAAAAGTAACAGGTGCAGCCCTGAATATCTGGGGCTTTGACAGTTCTTGCTGCATAAAATGGTGAATCTCCTCACTTTGCCAGGCAGCATTCCCTTGACCTAGCTTCCTGGTTTGCTTCATGAAGTTTAGCATGTCCTGAGAAACCAGGCACTTGAAATGAATGAGTGCCAGAACATCTTTGCCACAAGAATGAGACTCTGAAGATTTCGGTGCATGAGAAAGCCTGACTTGGGTTTGCAGGTGTAATAACAGAGATAAGCTATATGGAGGCGACTTCCTCAGCTGTTGCAGGAAGGAAAAAGTGCAGTTGTGTAAGTAAACTTACCATAACAGTAGATATTCAAATGGTCACTGTTGCAGTGGCTTAAGCTATATGGTTAGATCATGCATAGGATATTGAAAGAATACTCTGTTCTATATAGTATATACGGTCTTTTTAATCTACTGCTGGCATGATTATTAGCTTGAATAAAAGCTGCAAGAATAATATGAAATATAAAGGGTTAATCTAGAAATAGAATAAAATGCTAAAAAATAAGTAGCAGTAAATGTGCTGGCATAGCATAGTTAAGATTTCGGCATCCATGTGAAGGAGTATGTTATTGAGTAACAAAGTCTGTAAAAATAACTACGTAGATAGCAGCTGCAAGGACATCCATGAAGTAAAGAAATGTAACATCAAGTTTCAGATAGTACTGGAACACCACGTTTCAGATAATGCAAGACTGAGTTTCCATGGATCATCAAACTACAAAGAACCAAGAACAAGGGAACAAAGGAAAACTGTTATACAAAGAAAGAACTGTATTACATCTGACTTTGAGAACAATACCAGACCTTCTGGTATAAATGTAACTATGCATAAACAGACTTTGGGAATTTGCTATAGAGAGCTGACAGCATATATATATTGCGTGTTTGTAGAACCAAAAGTCAAATGTAACAGAAATGTCGTACTAACTACAGCAGTTTACTGAAGCAGTTTGCCTCTGTGTATTTATTGTACTTAGTACAATCCAGTATTTAAAAGTAGCTGTTCATACTAAGAGTTAATATTCTGTGGTGTGCTTGCATACAAATCTAAACAAGAAGGAACCAACAAAAGGCAGTACAGAATTCTTCAATGGTGAGCCACAGTTGACGGACCGCATGGTTTCTCCTTGTGACAACTACAAGTACTTTTTCATTTTATTCAGTTAGTACGTCCAGTGGCAAAGCAAACGTTTGCCTCCTTTTTCTGCACAGTATCGCAGCAGAACAGTGCATCTCTGCAAGTTTCACAGGTCCTGTACATTTGCACAGCTGAATCTGCCAGCTGTGTTGGCCAACTTTTGGGAGAATCAACGAGGGACTTCCAGGCTTTCTCGACGGAAAATATGGCCACCTTCCACACAGAAACTGGTAATTCTTTTCTTTGTTTTTCATTTTACAGCATGGATGTTATAAACAACAGAACTGTAAAGTGTACCACTACCTTTCAGGTACACAGTAGTAATAGTTCAGCACATGTATTGTCAGGATTTAAAGACTGGTATAATCACAACTGTAGCGCATGCAGTACTTTATTAGTTAATGACAATGCTTTATGTAAATGCATTATGTTTGACTGGTATCTTAAACAGCAACATCATTTGTATGACAGTAAACGTTTATGTCCTGTCACCACATGTAAAATGTTAATTTCAGAGTTACAATATCAGTCAAGTCAGTTATTTACAAATTCTTCTGTACATCTTGCTAGACAAATGTGGCATAAACCCACTGCACATTACAAAACACATACGAGCAGAGACAAAGTTCATGGTGAACTGACAAAAAGATTTAATAAACTTCTAAAACAGAGCGAGTTCAAAAAGTTCAGACAACATATGCAAACATTTTTTCAAAAGTGCATAAGAGCTTTAATGTCAGCAAAACAGAATACTGACAAATATAATCTGGTTAGTAAAGAGTTAAAGAAACAGCAGTTAACTGCGCTAAGAAACAATTTACGACGTACCGTTCTACCTTTAGAAAATGGTTAAGAGTACACAACATAAACTTTCATTCAGTTAAAGCAATGCATTTAAATAGTGATTATAAAGCCATTTCAAATAAAACAGTTCTAGGGCATAGAAATCAAATGAGAGTACTTAAACGCACAAAAGACATGACGTCACAAGACTGACATGCATGCATTTTTTTTTTTATCTAAGTGCAGCAAAAGGCAGAGCACTGCAAATGTAAATCATGTAAATATATCTGTTTTAAGAATGTGTTAGTTAAGTCAATATCTCCTTTGTTTCTTACAATATTTTGTAATTGTATAATAGCATAAAAAATAGCATAGACTACAGCAAAAACAGTCTTCAAAAGCATTATTATGCATACTTAGGCAAATTACGAATGTTTATATCAAGTTGCAAGAATATTTTAAAGAATGACTGAGGGTACGAGTAAGTGATAAAGGAGTTAAGCGTCTCAAATGAGCAGAAAGAAAAAAAAAGTATGTGACCTCAAATCTTTCCTGGCTGGAATGGGTAGTTGCAAGTAAGTAAGCAAGTAAGTAACTTAAGTAAGGCGACGAAAAGCGCTTTATTAAATATACTCTACTTGTTCACTTGTATACTTTCATTGTGTTGGACCAGCGTGCCTGAAGACCTTTGCCTCGTGTTTTGTTGCCAAAGATAAAATGTTACTGGTACTGAAGTTTATAAGGTCAAGGAAACAAGACTGGTTGTCAGGCCAAATGGCTTACGTTTTTCTAAAACATTACTGTTAAGTATTCATGTACAGCATTAAGCAAAAAGCACAAAAGTCTAATCCTGTTTAGTAATTGTACTAAAATGTCACAATTGTGCATATATGTCATTAATAATCTGTTTGCAAGTAAATACTGTGAGTACAGTCAGTACATGGGCTATAGTATGCAGTTAAATTATGCAGGTCCCTTTACAAAAAGGGAGGGTACAAATAACTACTAGTAACAGTAAATGTCTTTTCAAAAAAGCAATTCCTATTACAACTTTGACAGTATAGGCAACAGCAAAATAAATAAGCAAATGTGTAAGAGAAAAGTGTCACAGTCTACATACCAGCCAAAGGGCAAGCATACATTCAATTCTCACAGCATAAAGCAAATAAACAATACTGCAATAAAATAATGTATACTACAGGGGGAGGGCATACTTTCAATTTTACACTAACTGTGTAAACAGTACTGCAAAAGGTATGTAGTTAGCAGGCTTCAGTTTAATGCTAGGTTTAAAAACTAGACTGAGTGTACATTACAGCCATGTATATACAAATGCAAAAACAATCTGTACAAGCAAGTATATTCTGCACAATATATAGTAAATGGTTTATCTATGTAAATAGACAATTTTGCATTCAAGTGTTATATGTATATGTATAGTAACAAGTCAAAGCTTGACATTTGTGACGTGTTTTTTTTTTTTTCAAAAAAACAAGACTGCAATGCCTTTGCAATAAAATTCTCAAGCATTGTCAATAAATTGCAGTATAAAACATCACTGTATAGAGTCATATTCAGATTCATCCAGTTCTAACAGTAATGGTTGCCATCATTGTGTTGACAATATTAAACTGTGTTAACTTGCTGTATTAAAAGGAAATCTAAATGTTTTGTTTCCCAATGTGTTTCTAGTTAATAGCAATATAACTTAACTATAAACAGCTTTAAATTTAAAATAAAACAGAGGGAATGTATACAGTGATAGATATGCTTAAATATGTACAAATGCATGTGCACATCTATTTGCTAGTTAGATGCATATACACATCTGTTGCTATAATATATGTAAAAATAATATTTTTAGTTAAATACATGTATTTCTGTTTGGTAGCACACATATATTCTGGTACAGCTTGAGACAAGCTGAATTTTCAGTGTCTGGAACATGTTTCAAGGACTATAGATAAAAATGCAGGTGCGAGACAAGGCAGCATTCAACACAGACATCTGCATTTCATTTGCGTCATTCTGAACATCAAAACAGAGGGAATTACAATATTTCACGAATGTTACACAAAATAGAACACAAGACAATTTCAGTTGTAAAAAGCATACAGCATGTACGTTTAAAAAAATAACATTTAACACCAATATAACTGCATGGTTAGCTAAACAAGGTCAGGCATACATAAAAGTAGAGAAACAATCAAAGACTGACAAACATTTCAATAAACAACTCTATTTCTATTAAATGCTGTACATTACCTCCTGAAAATGTAACAGTTCTGACAAGGGAAGACATCATGCAAAAATGTCACTGCGTAGACAATAACACAAAAATAAGAATAAACTCAACAGAGGAAGAAAAGGGTATGATTTCTACTAATACTCTATTTGTATAAAGAACACAGTAATGCAAAAAAAGGGACCATGGGTTAAAGACAATATTGCACTTCAATATTACATTTCCAAGTTTTAAAGATACCAAATTCAGATTTAAAAGAGCTTGGTATAAAAACCAGTACAACAAGATATCTCACAAATTATACATTTACAAGCACAAGGAAATCCTACTATTTAGTAAGTCATTACAAGTATCTTTGATAGATTACAATTTAGTATAAATGGACAATACTGCATTCAAATTTCAAAATGTTTGTTAAAGTGGCAATACAGTTTGTGTGTGTGGTTTCAAATAGCCCAGTGTTAATAGTAAAAGACAAAAACAGAAGCTGACACTGCCCATAATTGGTGGGACATATTCAGAAGATGGTCATCATCTGGGACCAAATTGCTAAATTGGTTAATACATCCTGTGTTAATAGTTTTAAAAGTCATAATAATAATAACAGCTTACAATTATTTTATATGGTGCAGGTTACAAAGAGTTGCAGCAACTCAACAACTTATGATTGTAAATATGAGCAAAGTGGTAAATGCTGTAAATAGCAATGCTAATGAAACAAATGCAGTCTTTTCTTTAAGTGAAGTTTAGTCCGTTCCTCAAACAAATCAAAAACACGGGGAACTGAAAGAATACTCTGTTCTATATAGCATATACTGTCTTTTCAAACTACTGCTAGCATGATTATTAGTTTGAATAAAAGCTGCAAGAATAATATGAATTATAAAGGGTTAATTTAGAAATAGAATAAAATGCTAAAAAATATGAAGTAGTAAATGTGATGGCATAGCATAGTTAAGATTTTGGCATCCATGTGAAGGAGTATGTTATTGAGAAACAAAGACTGTAAAAATAACTGTGTAGATGACAGCTGCAAGGACATCCATGAAGTAAAGAAATGTAACATCAAGATCCACATAGTGCTGGAATGCAAGACTGAGTTTCCATGGATCATCAAACTACAAAGAACCAAGGACAAGGGAACAAAGGAAAACTGTTATACAAAGAAAGAATTGTATTACATCAGACTTTGAGAAAAATACCAGACCTTCTGGTATAAATTTAACTATGCATAAACAGACTTTGGGAATTTGCTATAGAGAGCTGACAGCATATGTGTTGCGTGTTTGTAGAAACAAAAGTCAAATGTAACAGAAATGTCATAGTAACTGAAGCAGTTTGCCTCTGTGTATTTATTGTACTTAGTACAATCCAGTATTTAAAAACAGCTGTTCATACTAAGAGTTAATATACTGTGGTGTGCTTGCATACAAGTCTAAATAACAAGAAGGAACCAACAAAAGGCAGCACTGAATTCTTCAGATATAAGAGATGGCCAGCTTCCAAAGCCTCAGGTCCACATGCCAAAACCATTAGTCAGATTGAGCTGAGGCTGACTAAATAGACAGGTTTGGGTATCAAGCCCTTCAGAGGTTTTATGCCAACAGAGAGAGGGAGGCTGAGCCCTAAAACAACAATGTTAGCAACAGTAAAAAATAAAAGTCCACACTGTTTCATAAATAACACACCAAAAAACAAGGGTGATAGAGGAAACGGCTACTACAGCAGCGATTTTCAGACATCTACTGTTAAGGTATGTTTGTTTACACAACTGTACTATGTTCATCATATTGATCACTACTGCAGAAGCCTACGCTGTATGGGCAGACTACAAATTTTGGGAGGTGGAAGGTGAACGGTCCAGGAGACCCTGGAAAATGGTCTTAGCAAACCCTGATCTAGCCCCAGAGAAGGAATCAAGCTTGAAATGCCTGGTAAAAGTATGTATAGACAACCAAGCTGCTGCTTCTAGAACATTTCTAGAATCCAACCCTTTCTAAAAAGCCAGAGATGAAGCCAAGGCTCTGGTAGAGTAGGCCTTGACCCTGTCTGGAATAATTTTGTTGTGGTGAGTATGACAAAAGATAATAGCATGAGATAACCATTTGGAAATAGTCTGCTTTGACACAGGTTATACCTTCTTCTTACCTTCACAAGAAATGAACAACTGACCAGACAATCTGAAAGATTCAGTTCTGTCAAGATAGTACCAGAGTCATCTGTGGACATCCAAGGTACAGTATTATTTCTCCCTCATTTTTAGGTTCAGGAAATAAAATTGGGAGCTGAACTATTTGGATTACACAAAACTCAGATACCACCTTAGGCATAAAAGAAGGATTCATTCTCAAAGAAATCCTGTCTCTGTGGAAAATGAGGTACGACTGTATCACCATATGAGTTTGCTACTCAGAACTTTTCTTGCACAGGTCAGAGCAATAAGCAAAACTGTTTTCTGTGTTTAATCAAGGCAAGCATCTCTTTTACATCTGCATTTGTCCTTGGTGATGCATACAATTTGCACTTTTATCCCTCTTGAAACTGCTCTCCAAGCAAAGTCTAAGGCATCTGTGGTGACTGACTGCTTTAGAGCAGGTAGGGAGTAAGGGAGAACTGTATTTAGGAATATTTGCTGTCTCCACAAAGTAATTTCTCTTCTGACAAACCACAACACTAGGATTTGAAAAGACAAAACATGTGTGGTGCTGGGGCCAAGAGACTTCAAAATACAATTGCATTTTCTCATGTGGAGTATTGCCAGGGGTGTCATAGCTGCCATAGACCCATATCCTGAGGTACTCCCTCACAGTGACTAATTTGTTTTAAGTGGAAAATCTTATAAATAAATCTATATATAAATCTATTTTTTTTCCTGTGGAATAAAAGCTCTTTGAATTGAGGTGTCTCACTGACACCTCAGTAACACAAGCCTGTGTGAAGGAGGCAAAAAGACTTCTGAATGCTCTCTTGAAATTTCAGCTTGTGTAAGAGATACCTCACCCATGTGAGAAATTCCTGCCACTTTGACTCTGCAAAGATAAACAACTCGTCTAAACACAAAAAATGTGGATAACATGTAACCTGCAATGAGCTATAACTGGAGCTAGACATTTTGTGAATACTCTTGGTGCAGTGGACAGTCCAAAGGATAAGTCAGAGAACTGATAATGTGATCCAGATGCACAAAACCTTAAGAAACGCTTGAAGTCTGGATGGATAAGAATGTGATAAGCATCTTTAAATCTAGTGTTATCAGAAAATGTAAATGAGGAAGAGGAGGTAACAAGTTGTGAAGTGACAGCATTTTGAACTTGGGTACTGCCACAAACAGGTTTAGGAAAAAAAGATCCAGAACTGGTTTCCGAACATTTTTTCTTTGGCAATAAAAACATCCATCACTGAATACAAACCTTCCCAATTTGGATTGAAGACACTGCTTCTATCAGTCCCTGGAACCATATATGATGGACAGTGAGAAATAGAAGAGTTTGATCTGGCCTGGTGGATGAGGAATCACCCCCTGGAAAGACAAAGATCTCCAGAATCCATTTGTCTGAAACAATCTGTTGCCATAGAGCAAACAGATTCAGACTTTCTGAGTGGAAAAAGGGACTGACAGAGCGGGAAGGGTGGGGGGGGGGGCAAGGTCCCTTAAATAGTTATTCTGACCTGTTGGACTGTCCTTGGTTTTGGGGGTTCCTGAATTATTTTTCAAGCCCCCTTGACATTTCTTCTTGAATGTCTGTTTAGCAGCATTTTGCTGAGACTGTTTATTTTATTTCTTGACAAAATTGGGTGAGAGATTTAGAAAATCCCTTGGAATTTTCTGAAGAGTTGTTGTCTTTCGGCTTTTCCCGGTTAGGGGTTGCCACAGCGGAACTCCAGCCCGCTAATGATTGGCAGTAGATTTTCATGAATGCCGAGGTGCCAGCTCGATGTTCAACCTTCAACGAAGGCATGCCCATTTACACGTCTTTCGAACACCCACCCAACCGCGGGGAGGACATGCATACTCCACACAGAAGGCACTCCCCGCACTCCAGCCAAGAATCAAACGTGAGAACCTCTTGCTGTGAGGCAACAATGCTACCGCTGCACCGCTGAAGAGTAGGGCTGAAAAATCTTAGAGATTCACAAAATCAACTTACCTTTCTCTCACATTTTTTCAAAAACTCTGCAGCAGAAGGGCCAAAAACTAAATCTCTACCCAAAGGAAAATTTAAAATACAACTTTTCACATCATCTGGGAAGTTCTGAGAATGTAGCCAGGTAAACCTCTGCAAAACAGTACCTGTGACCATAGCTCTGGAAAAAGTATCAACTGAGTTATACACACACTGCAAACAATAAGTTGCGACCTGTAAAATGGATGAAACTAAATAATTTAAAGTCAATTTTTCCTCACAAAAAGAAACTACAGACAAAACATTCCTCCTTTCACAATTAATCAAAATAATCTTTAACATATGAATGAACCCAACAATTCAAAATTCTGAAAATCAAAGTTACAGAAGCATACACTTTTTTCTCATACCTCCCATCCTTGCCAGAAAGAGCAGAATTAGAATTACCCAACTGTTTAGTAGCAATAGGATTAACTAAAGCTAGAGCTGGGTCATAGGTGTTCTCATTTCCATGGTTCCTAGCTGGATTATATTTGGGAAGAGTTTATAAAAACTTAAAAGACTTACGAACTTTATATATTCTATCTGCCTTTTTAGTGGCAGCAGGCTGATTATCAGGAAAAATGCAGGCAGAAACACACACATCCCCCAAAGCCAACAGAACTGGAGGAAATGAAGGTTCTAGAAATTCCTTCTGTAACTGAGTATATACCTCTGTGCTCTCCCTCTGAAAACATTGGCACATTCTAGAAAAAGAATCAGAGAAAAAGAAACCTCCAAAGGGAGGATCAGAAACATTGCTATCCTTTGAGTCTGAATTAGAAATCTGAGGAAAAAATGCTGCATCTTTCCCTTCATCTTCTTGTTCACATTCAGAATCTTGAGTCTTTTCAGGAAAATAGGAATCCCTCTTTCTTTTACCAGAAACCAACTCATAAGAAAGATCAATAGCTTACGTTAAACCCTGAGCCAGACCCAGTAAACTATTTGTCTAAGGAAATTTCCGGAGGAGTGGATACTTGTTTAATTTGCTGTTTTGTTTTTGACAGGAAATACTGAGCCAACAGTGTTATTATTGGCGGCAGCAGCAGCTTCTCCAGGGACAGGGACAACATTCTGACTAAACAGGAATATGTTCCTTCTCCTGGGACTGACAAGAATGGCTCTCTCTTGTCCAGTGAGGGGATCCCAACAGCTGCACATGGACATGGCTAACCCCTAGTGCATAGTGGTTGTAGGTACTACACCAGAGGGATCTGGGGTAAAAGATGAGTGGTCTGAGGAATAAGCTATGGACATAGCTGAGTCACCCACTTGCAGCTGAGGCAACTGCTAGCCTGTTGTGGTTTCCTTCTATGGTTGGAAGAAGGACTGATCATGGGACAGGCAGTTTGTTCCATAGTCAAGCTGTCTTATTCCCATTGAAACTAGCAGCAAAAGCATGTATAAAAATTAAAACCTTTAAACATTAAAGTCACTTTCTTTTCACACAATAACTAGTAAAAAGCACTTTTAAATACTATGTCAGCACCAAAAAGTAAAATAAAAACAATTTATCCGTAGAAAAAATGATTTTTGACTATTTTAAACAACTTTTATGCTGACAGAAAAAGTGCGCTCCTGTTTAAAAGTGCAGTAAAGTCTCATGACACTCCATTAAAACATAAACTTCTAGCTTAAAACTAACTTTCTGAAGCAGGAAAGTACAATAAAATGCATTTTTAATATGGAAGGTTTTTCCCCAAAGGGAACTTATCTGTCTAGCAAAGGAACAGCACAAGCCAACTGTCGCTCCTCAAAAGCCTGAAAAGGAGCACTTCTTCGGCAGCAAGAAAACTCTGAAGGGCTTGACACCCAAACCTGTGTTTTTAGTTAGCTCAGCTGGAGCTGGGCTAATGCTTTGGGCATATAGAAGGTGCCCTGAAGCTTTGGAAGCTGTCCAGCTGGTTACCAAAGCCGTGATCAATATGATGAACATATTAATACTATTAACAACTGGACTGCATACAGGTTCTGTAAAGGTAATCCAAATGGTTCTAAGCATACAAATGTTGAAAATAAATTCTAAATGCATACACTTAAAACTAAGCAGAATTTACTCAGACCTTCAGAGGAATTCAACAGACTTTTTACAGAAATAAGAAAAAAATTTAAAATCGCCTGAGTCAAATTCATTTTTGAATATAATCGTACAAGGCTGGTATCAGTAACAAGCATAAGAGTGATGAAGGTTTAATTATAACCATGGATACTACTCATAAAATCTGCACTGACACAGGGAACCATGGAAATGAGAACACCCATATGATATTACAGACTGCTGAAATACTTTTTTTTTCACTAAGTAAGGTAAACCAAGAGGAACAAAGTACTAAGAAGGTGTAAATACTGTAAATTTTGCCTGACACGAGACTCAGACTAACATACAGACAACCCTGACGTCAGGCATCTGACATGATAATGCTTAGTTGATTCTGCCCCATATGCAACCTGGTCTATTACTAGCATGCTACGAAACTTATGAGAATAACTCAAACAGCTGTGCCACTGGACCAATCAATATTTTTTATCTCAAGTAAGGTGACCATTTCACTTTACTTAAATAATACTATAAATATGCAAGCACAATTTGTGAGCATGTATAGCATCAACAGTAGATCACTAAAAAAAGCAAAACAAATATCTTTTGGCTGTTTTATTTTAAGCAACTGATAACATGGAAAAAAAGCATTTAACAGCAAAAAGATGACCTGGAAATAAAACCCTAAGCTTCACACCCCCTCTGTTAAACATTTCATAAAAAATTTACAGAGATTCATTTTAAGGGTTTATATAACAGACAATATCTTGTAAATACATAACAACCACGAAAACAATTCCAGTTCACATAGTATCTCCCGAAATATTAGAACATTTCTATGATCTTTTGATACATATATTGTCCTCATTTTTCAAAATCTTTAGATCAGAATTCGGTCTCTTTTTGAAAGATATTTTCATAAACCATTTATGAAAACTGCTAGTATAAATTGTTTTCAGGCAATGTAGTTAAATGTTCTAATTTAGAAACAGCTTCTTGCAGTATTGCACTTCCTTATTTTACTGTCTTCATTATGGATGCAATTAGTTTTTATAACTGCATTGATTCTGGTCATTCTATGATTCTTTAAGCACTGCTGTTTAATTCATGATTAAAAGAAGGTGCTACCTGTTGAATACAGCCAAATTACTGCATCAAATAGATGGCTCTACACTGTACTGGTAGGACTTGTAATGTTGAGTCCCAACAACTGAAAAAAAAAATTTGAAGAGTGAATATTGAACTTTGCTTGCTCTTCTCCTTAACGATGTGGAGCCAAACCTCCAAACTTACATATACCAACTCTTTGATCACCATACCTTGGAGATGAGGATGCATTCCAAGAAAGGGCAATCTCAGACTTACTATATGTAAATCCTGATTTTCTGCCATTCAATTTCTACATTAACGGACTTGGTACTCCAAGTCCCAATATTTCAACTTGTTACACTGTTTATGCAGCATTTGTTCAAATGTTTCACATATGGGCAAAACAAAACATTTGTCACATACACAAAAAATTGTTGATACTTAAAATTACATTCTGCTCAGTGACAGCTGAAGTGAGTATAAAGAAAAAAAAACTAAAGCAAGACAAATCATTAACCAAAGAAAGCATACAGAAAAAAATGGCTTTCTATTTGTAAGTAGTGAGAAACAGTAATCATGGTCTCCAGATCTGCTGCTTCTTTTAAGCTATTGAACCAACTGCCTGCTGTAGTAAAATGTTTGACAAAAGATTACCTCTGAAAGAATTCTGGTCCTTTCTGTTACTCCTCCACTTGCCTGTTGATAACGTTCTTTTGCCTAACAGGGAAAACGATCAAGCAAACGAGTTACTATTTATTTTAACAAAGTTCTGAATTTGTATAGCTTACAATTAACATTAAGTGTGCATATCTAACAAAATGAACTTTCTTACTTCACTCAATTGGGCCTGCGCAGCACGATACTCTTGAATCAGTGCCTCCAACTGACTATTGATATACTTTTCTCGATTTGCAACTTTTTCCAAAGTTCTACCAATTTCATCATGAAGTTTGTTAAGATAAGTCTAGAAAAAATACCAAATGAGTAGTCAACAACAGTGCTCCAGAAGCAGATGTAACCAAAAACTAACATAGAAAACTAACACAAGGTAGAAGCGATGAAAAATAAAATCAACAAATGAGTGACAACTAAGCAACTGAAAAGTTACAATATTTGCCAACTGAAAAAGACTTTTTTTTTCACACAATACTTTTTTTTTTACATCTTTTTACACCCACTGTCTGTGTATCATCAGACCCCTTCCTGCCCATTTGACTCAATTGTTCTCCTTCACTGGAGTGAGGGTCTACTAAGAAGGAAAGTCATTTAGAGAGCCATCAGGATTGGTTGATATTTTTTCTGTTCTCCTGGTCCTAACAGTATAAACACAGCTAGGTGATGAAGAGAAGTGTGCAATGGACTGTTCATGGAGGACATCCCCTCAGTTCTGTAAGGGGCACTCTCTTCAAGTGTCCCTGCTCCTCCTCACACAGCATGAATTCTGGTCTCCCAAATTCCCACCCGGGAAACTGCACCACTCAGTGTGCCCCCAAAGTGCATGCAATCCCCCTCACCCAATAAAGGTGAACAGGCCACATTCCTACAATCCTATTCCTGCCACTCCTGTCCTCTTCTGTGTAGAAGACACTAATCAAACCCAGGATAACTGGGTTGCAGTAAGGGCTCTATCCTCACCACAGAGTCAGGATTAAATATTATTTTTTGAGCATGGTGAGTTTCTTAAAAAAAAAAAAAAGACTTCACATGCTACTACCATGATTAGTGTAGGATGTATAGTGGATTACAGGGACAGAATTGGGAGGCAGTGCAATCAGAAGATGGTTGAAAGAGATTACAGAATGTGCCACAACTTTCTGGAATGTCTGCTGCCACAAGGATATAATTTATATCACCAGGACTGAATACCAATCTGACTGTATCAGATACAGTCCCTGAACTTTGCAGGTACAGCTGATCAAAGGCCAAGTGGGCAAATCAAAGCACAGTGAAGGTACCAATGTCTGAGATATTAAAAGTAACGGCAGACTATTAAAGTGACTCTTTAGAGCAGGTATCACTATATGGGCTATCTTACCTGTTTGTTTCCTGGTGGTGAGATTTTTCCAGCTGCATGTTTCCAACCATTAGTTCTTCCTCTCAAGCCATCCCTGACATATACTTGCATGTACCAGTACAAAGATGATGTATACTTTCGTTTTTGGCAGATGTTCTGAGCAGGTTTTATCAACAAAAACTGAAAACAGCTACTCAGTGTAGTTAATAAATATTCAGCTTTATGAATAAAAAGAGGTACTTATTTTGCCACAAATCTTTATTTCTATGATGGCATAAGAAAATTCTGAGGTTAGAAGTCATATTACTGTTGACCTGTAGTTATAAAGGTGGAAACAATAAGTTTGGATATCCTACATAGCTGTGGAAATGGATTAAGAGATCACAAGAAATGATAGAACAAAGTTAGCCAAGACTGCTGGAAACAAGAATCATGGGCTTTCCTCTGCTTACCCTTAGGATAATGTTTTGAACTAAGGGGAAAATTAGTACATGCACTACAATTTAAGCTCCAAGATACTGAAAGTCTACTCTTATGTTCTGCTTTAAAAATCTCAGAGAAGATAAAAGTAAAAGGAGCCCACTGTGTTGGGCACAGTTGCACAGAATTCAGTTGGGAATATCTCATGGCTACAATGCAGTCCGCAAGGAACATACCAAAAATTTTCTACAGCTGGCTCTAACTTGGTATTTGTGTACTGCAGACTCCTATCTATTATTATATATATAATATTAATATATATTATGAACCCAGGCTAATTCTGGATCATTCATTTCCAAAGTCACAGTTTGTCTGCAAATCTTAGATGACTTTATGTCTTCTTGTTTGTTAAGGTACTATACCATCATCACAATGTCTGATAAAACACAAATCAGATGTATAAAAAGATTAAATTTTAAAGTTTGGTGGGTTGATGAGACTATCCTGAGTACTAAACATTTAATTAAATGAAGGATTCTTCCCAGGTCTGAACAAACACTCTCCACAAAAATATTATTCTGAAATGCAACTACAGTTATCTCTTGGAAATAGTGTACATATGTGAGATCACCATATAAGGGACCTGATGCAACATTTTCTACACCTGACATGTATGTTTATGGTGTCGCCTTCACCTTCTTCCAGTCAATGGATAAATGAGATCTGGTGTTATTTAAATTGCTGCTAATGGCACAGACTGAATGCATGATATCACTAGTCCTAGCGTGTATTGAATTTGACATGCAAATACAGAAATGTCAGCAAGAAGAACAGTGATAGAATTACATTATTTTGTTTCTTTATGTATTTGAAATTAATAAGGCTGAGTATTCAACATGAAAGCTGCTATGCAGAAACAAAATTGAATGGATCTTGGAGTCCTTACTGACAGATAATCCTTGAACTGGCAAGTGAAGTTCTTGATGTTGTCAGATGCTCTAGGAAATTTGCTACTTTGCAACCAAGAATCATTAATTGTAGGGAAAGCCAAGTTCCATTATAAATGAATGAATTTCAGCCAATGAGTCATTTAATGACTCTTCTTTACCAATCATTTTGTTACTGAAAGTGGACTGAATGTCACGTGCCCTCTTATATAAAGAAGACCCCCATCCAGCACCCTTAACTTAATATACATTATTTGGTTGCAGTACTTTTTGATGGTTTATAATTACCTCAGCAGTTACTTTTTGCTGACCAAATAATGCAGGAAAGAGAATTCAGAAAAAGCTCTTCAGCCAAATTCACATCAGTCAATTCCTGCCATCCTATAAAGTACATTCTGCCTACTCAGCAAAGGCAGGTATATACTACTACCATGTATTTTGTGAGCACTCTTGGGCCAGAAAAGAGGAAAAATGAAGGAAGCAGAACTGAAAACAAGAACTAACTTTTAAATGGATGAAATTACAGAGTATTCACCATATCAGTGCTCTCCATAGTGTTCAAACTTGGATTTTTTTTCTTTTGCACTCTCATACAGCTCTTCAAAATGTCTGAATTTCCATACTAGTTTAGATATTTTTAAGAACAGCTTGGACACATTATGGGAACAAGTGTTTGGTATATTGGCAAGCTAGAAGGGCATTAATGCCCGAGCTTCAAATATTTGTATGTATGTATGTATACTTGGTCAGGGAATGCTACTTTCACACACACTGGTGTTCCCAAATTTGCATAACGGAGAGAACAACCTTTTCAAAGGTCTCCATTTTTAACTCCCCCAGATTTCTTACACCAGTAAGAAAACTACAAACAAACAACAAAAATTTACAACTGAAGACAGTCCGCATAAACACAAAAAGTATTCAATGATGTTGAAAAGTCCAAGAAAGAAAGAGGAAGAGATCAGTGGAAATGGCATGCACAACAGTCAATTCAGAAATCAAATGATATGGTGAGTACTCATATATTTGTAATTTGTTTTATTCTGGAGATCTTGTGCAGTGAGGAAAAATGGATCAAGTATGGAGTTTCATATATACAGTATACATATGAAACCCATCATTCTTCAGATGAATGATCATCGAAATATTCTGATGGAAAAAAGTACTACGCATTACATGGGGGCATGCCCTGTACTTCCTGCACTGCACCTTTAAACAACTCTTACCTCTGGTAAACAACAAGTATCACACTACATGGACTGTCTTACTCACCTGTTTATCGATGCCTAGATTTTCCAGCTGCAAGTCTCCAACCATGAGATTTTCTCTCATGCCTGCACTGACAGCTTGAATGGAAATTCACCCTTCAAATCTGGAGAATTTGCAGCAACAGTATATGGTCTTTACAGAAAAATGTCTTCAAAGACTCATGTCAGTCTTGGGAAATCCTAGGTAATAAGGAAAAAACAAAGAGCAGAAGTAGACAAGCCTATGGCAAGAGACTCAGGACAAAAAAGGGCAGCCTAGTCAACTGAAGTCCTGCCTCTAGAATCGAGATCCAGGTTGCAGAGCTTAATTAAGCAGGGAGCAGATAATGATTTTTTAGCTGTACATGTGGCAACTGCTGATGCATTCCTCAAATAAGCACTGAAAGCCATTACATCACCAACAGCACAGAATTTGACAGCGTTAGTCAAACGTCTGTGGGGGGAGGGCTGCTGATGGCACAACACAATAGTGTGCTAACTATACAAAGAATGAATGTGGTCTCTATGGAACCTAATGGGAGTTCAATAAATAGACATGTCTGTTTTCTCATGGTCACGGACCCTTCCGAGATACACTGGACATAATAACACACACTAAGGGTATGTAGAGTGCATTCTTCATGGTTTGAGGCTTTAAGACATAAAAACAGAAGGTGAACAGGCAATCATGTGCACTGTCTAAATAACAATCAGATAAACGTCTGCTCTGTCCTGCAGGGAAACTGTAATCCCTGGAGAAAAAAAATAAACAGGGATTTTGTTTATTTACTAAATGTTTACATCTAAAAATGTGCTCAGCAAAAGTTACAGCAACCAGCAACATTGTCTATAACACACCAATGTAACAGCATGTTCAAATGGAGAAAGAAAAAACTTGCTAATCATAAAATTCAGGTCCTAAGCATGCAGGGATTTTTAAAAGGAGACCTGAAATGAAGAATCCCTTTAAGGAACTAGTTAATCAGCTGGAAATGGCCACATTTATGCCAACAGCCAAATTGTGGAAGGCTAACAGCATAAGAATATGGTGTCTAAGGTAAAAAAAATTAAAAAAATTGAAAGACAACTGAAGCAACATCAAAAGTAAGACAGACAATGCCTGCTTCTGTGGCGGTGGCACAGAGGAATGGAACCCTGACTACAGTGCAGGAGACTAGGATTTGATTAGTGGACCTGGCACTGGAGGAACCAAAAACGGGTAATGGTGAAAGGATGTGGCCCACTTGCCTGCGATTTCCATGGTGCAATATGGGGGAAAACACCAATCATGCTTCAGAGGGCCAGGGCTGCTTGGAGGAAATACCTGTAATGGTAGTAAGGAGGCTGCCTCCACAATCAGCTCATTGCATGCCCCCTCCTTATCACTTTGCTAGGTGCATGCAAGGACTAGGGCTTAAAAGAACGAGCATTTCAAATCAACCCTGATGGCCCCATCTTGTTGAATCTCTTCACAGTGATGGAGAACAAACTGGCTAAACTGGGAGGAGCTACTAATCAACAAACAACAGGGAAAACTAGATCCAAAAAAGACAGACAGTCCTGGATATTCTCTGGCCAAGGGAAATTATTTTTTCTTTGTTTTTTTTTTTATAACTAAGCAGTGAATCAGTGAATATTTAACATGTTGCCCAGTAGGCAGCTGTAATAAACAGACAAAAAATACTTTTCACAACATTCAAGTACTTCTGAAACAGCAGCCAAATAATGTGTGGAATAATAGCAGTTATTGAGGCAACCAAGACTTGAGACAAAAAACAATCTTGTCTCTATAATAAGGGAGCCTCTTTCCTTAGAAAGGGTTGGATCCACTAGGGTAACTGAAGACATGGGAAGAAGCATGGGCTTGTCTGTCCAAAACTTTGCCAGCAGCTGAGGAAGTTGTGGAAATGGAGAAAAGGGTCTAACTAAGACCAGATACAGAACCCATTATCATCTGCCAGTCTAGACTGATCACAACTCTGGAAAATGGATTTTTCCCAGGGGGACAAGACTAAATTCTGGTCAGCCTCAAACAATGAAAATTATCTGCACACTGTTTTATGACATCTTATGAGTTAATAAAATACTGATGGTGCAACTTTCTGTATCATAAGAAGTGTGACTCCAGTGGAATACGAACTGCTACCAGCAAGATATTGAAAAACATGGCACTCTCCTAAATGTGGACTGCTTTTCTCCAAACAGGACAAGAACACATTCCCTCTTGTTTGTTATAGGTTCATAGATTAGTACTAGGCTAACTGCCCTTGCGAGACATTTTAAGCCTAGCCAATTATCCCTTGTGAGACTCAAACCCTGTACCTTGTGGTTGTAAGGCAAACACCTTAACCATTAGGCCACCCTCCCAAACCCTAATACCAGATTACCACTTCACTCTCTGTTGAGATTAGCTAATAATCTGGTTTTAGACAAGTCTCCAAGACCCAATTGATCAAAGCTACCATTTTAAGCACTAGGAAGCGAACATGATGGCTCTTTGAACAAGCTGCTCACCCTTCCAGAAAAGTCCATCATCAGAAACATCTTTGGAAGAGAAAGCAGAAAATGAACAATCACATTCCAGACTTGTGTAAGAAAATACACCACTCACAAGAATGGCAACAATGAAAAAGTTAGGAGTAAACATAAGAAAGAATTATACAGCTTTGCAGTCAGTGGGAGAAATTAGTTCTAAGGAGAACTCTGTTATAAAAAAATCATCACTCTCCTAAGTCCAAGAAGACAGATATGAACCCTTACCTGGAATCTGTAATATCAGGAAACCAAAGAACCAAGTCACTTAGTTGACGAGCACTCAAAAAAAAAAAAAAAAAAGAAAGAAAAAACATAGCATGAAATGCAATCCACAATAGTTATTATGAAGGTGAGAATGAAAGAGTAAAAAGAAGACTTTTTCCAAATAATGTAAGTGCTCTGTAAAGGAGGATCCAATCTGGTGAGTTGTTGGAAAAGGTTAGCAGTAAATAGCCAAATATGGAATAACCATGAGGTCCCTGTACTGAAACCCTTCAATGACCCCAAGTAAATGTTTGATAAAGACACTGCGAGAAGATAAAAGGCTAATTGGAAGCCATCTGTATTCAGAAACCCCTTATCATAACAAAGCTAACTATTGGACTCCTTGTATGTCCCTCTTAAACCATGCTGCCCCCTAGTTAGTATGGAGTCTCAATGCAAAAAGCCAAACACCATTCCCCTAGGAGACTTCAATTACCCCCTCTATAAACTGGGAATTCTTATACATCCTCATATATATATATATATATATATATATATATATATATATATATATATATACCCAGAAATTTCTGGACTTTATCAATACAAACTTTCTGGACCAGTTACTCTGCAACCCAACCAGAGGCAATAAAATTCTGGACTTTGTTCTTACTAACATTGAGGAAAGCACAAATCAGTCACATTCTCTTTAATACTGAAGCTAGAAGCATTTCCTAATACCTCAGTACTCCGAGATTACATCAAGGCTAATTAAGTAAAACTAAGTGATGAACTGACTAAATTCCAAAGACAGTTCCATCATCTTGAGACTCACGCTGCTTATGCAGAATCCTTTACTGCCATATTCTATGCATATTTATTTATTTATTTATTTACATTTGTTGACCGGGCTAGTCTAACTGGATACATGTCCATTTTCAGTAGAGGCCTGGGGAGAAAAGCTCCAAGCATAGACAGAAAAACATTATTACACAATATTAATATAAAAAAGCTATTATCAAGTACAGATAATAACAGTATTGGAATATTTGTGAAAGAAAAAAGAAAAACAAAAATATTGTGTTCTGAGGTATTTAGAAGGGAATGAACTAAGAACAAATACAGAAGAATAAACAATATTTGACAGAGAAAAAACACAAAGAGTAATACATTTTAAAAAAGTTATAACAAGTTTTTATTTTGTTGTTGTTGCAAATACCTTCAGAGATGCGTCTGTCCCACTGAGAAATAAATACAATTACATATTTAAAAAATAAGCCCTGTGGTGGAACCCTAACATAAACAGGCTTTAAAATAGAAGAAAAAAAACTCATCACATGCAAAGATAAATTTAACTCTCAAGATACCAATACTGCCCTTGATAAACTTAACAAGAAACTCCAGACCCGGATCAAATCACCCAAATCCACATACAAGTTAAAAACAGACTTCCTTAAATATGTTAGAAATCTCAGAAACAATGTCCAGCACTCCACAGAACTAATAATAATGGATATCACATACTCAAACCCAGAAGACATAGCTAATCTATCACTGTACAAATTTAGTTGAAACTCCTACTTTTTTTCAGTTTTACAGACTGGTCAGTATTTAGAGAGGCTGCTGTGACAAACAACCATGTTGACTTGGACACACACACTGACTCAGTCACAGCTTACATTTCTGAGTGTGTGGAGAATATAACAAACACCAAACTCATCACCATATGAGCAAATCAAAAACCTTGGCTAACTAGTGAGGTGCACAAGCTCTTGAAAGTAAGAAATGCAGCTTTCAAATCCCAAGATATGGAAGCTTTAAGTGTGGCCACAGCCAAACTGAACAGAGGTATCAAAGAGGCTAAAAGATCCTATGGCAGAAAAATCCAAAGTCATTTCAGGGACCAGAAGGATACCAGGCAACTATGGAAAGGAATTCAAACCAAATTCAAAATCAAACCGAATTCAAAGACTACAAGCCTACATCAGCTTCATGTGATGATAGCATCGAGTTTTTGAACCAACTGAACACATTCTTCAGTAGGTTTGATGCTGACAACAAAACAGCAGCATGCAGAATCCCTGAAGACAAGGATACAGCGGTGCTGAGCTTCAATACAATCGATGTCACTAGAACCCTAAAATGTGCCAACCCGAGGAAAGCAGCTGGCCCAGACAACATCATGCACAGGGTACTAAGGGAATGTGCAACAGAAATGGCTCCAGTACTCACTGACATCTTCGACACTTCACTCCATCTAGCCAGTGTTCCGAAATGCTTCAAGGAGATGACTATCATTCCTCTACCCAAGAAACCACAGCCAACAACTCTGAATGACTACCGACCGGTTGTTTAACCTCAATGGTAATGAAGTGCCTGGAGAGGCTGGTCAAAGATCATATAGCCTCAATCTTACCTGTGTCACTGGATGCACTGCAATTTGCATACAGGACAAACCGCAGTACAGGAGATGCCATCTCACTAGCTCTCCATGAAACACTGACCCACTTAGAAGGCAAAGACTGCTATTCGATTTCAGTTCTGCCTTCAACACCGTCTTCCCTCAGAATCTGATATCGAAGCTACTTCAACTGGGCATAGACTCTCATTTATGCAATTGGATTCTGAATTTCCTTACTGAAAGGCTTCAAAAAGTTTGTGTGGGAGACAACAGCTCCAGAAGTATCATCCAGAACAAAGGAGTACCACAGAGGTGTGTCTTAAGCCCTCTCCTTTTCACTCTGCTGACACGTGACTGCATGGCCACACATGAGACTAATAGGGTCATCAAATTCGTGGATGACACTACTGTTATAGGCCTGGTCAAAGACGGAGAGGAGGAAGGCCTACAGGAACAAGATTGATCAACTACTGGTCTGGTGTGACAGCAACAATCTAGCACTGAATGTCAGCAAGACAAAGGAGTTGACTGTTGATTTCAAAGATCTCAAGTACCACACAAACCTCTAGTGATGAAAGGGATGACAGTAGAAAGGGTCAAGAGTACAAAGTTCTTGGGTCTTCAGCTCACGGAGAACTTATCCTGGTCAGTCCATGTATCCAGCACAGTCAAAAAAGCTCAGCAATGCTTGCATTTTCTAAGGAAACTTAGGAAGGCAAAATTACCAAGTTCCATACTTCAGACCTGTTATAAGGGCATCATTGAAAGTGTCCTGACTAGCAGCATTGCAGTCTGGTATGGAAGCTGTAATAATCAGGATCGGAAGGCTCTCAAGAGAGTTGTAAGGTCAGCAGAAAGAATCACTGGCACCTCTTTTACTCCTCTGGAAGATCTGCACAAATGCCGGTGCGTAGACAGGGCCAAAAAGATTACCAGCGAACCAACACATCTTGCCAATGGTCTGTACACTCGCCTATCCTCCAGCAGGAGATACAGAAGCCTGCATTGTAAGACCACCAAACTAAAAAAACAGTTTCTTTCCGCTCTCCGTTAGAGTGTTGAACTCTTTGGAAAAACGAACCATGACGTCTGTTACATAACAAGCCTATCAAGGGGCTTATTTTATGGATGTGCAGTAACTAAGTGCAATACAAAGGTGGCGCACCTACACACTGAAGGACTGTGAAGTGCAATATACAAACTGCAATAATTCAGTCTAATCATAGATATGCTGCTATTGTTTCACTTTTACAATATTACCTCATATTGTTCCTTGTCTTCCTTGTCTCCTGTTCTGGGATGGGTGTGGGTCACTGCTGCCTACTTTACTTACAAATTGCTACTTATTAAATTTCTACTGTGATACTTTATTAATTTTTCTCTATCTATATGTGCAACTGTTTCCTGCATTGAGAATGAAGCATTGTAATTTCATTCAGCTACACTGCTGTGTAGTTCTGAATGACAATAAAGTTTTCTTTGATTTTTCCTTTTTCCTTTCCTATATTACCAGATCACATACCCTACACCTCTCCCTCACATCTCCCAAGAAAAAGTCTTCAAGGGGCTTTCCAAGGCCAAGAACACTATTTCTATGGGGTTGGATAACATAAGCAGGCTGCCTACTGGTCAGCCTGAAAAATGACTTGTCCGACTCCTGTAGAGGTTATTCAGTATCATCATCCAAACAGGCTCTATGCCGGATGGAGGACAGCAACAGTCATTCTCTTGCACCAAGGTGAAGTGGCAATCAACCTGGGTAATTACAGACCAATAAGCCTGACCAGACTAATCTGGAAAGGCTATGGAAAGAATCATTATGGAATTAATAAATTAGGACACAGGTAACCTACAAATTCTTGAACCAATAAATAAAAACCACTAGAAAAACGGAATGTGACCAATTGAACCAAGCCAGTTCAGATTTGTCACAGGCAGATCCTGCTTACTTAACTTAGTTGACTTCTTCAAGAAGATTAGTGAAGCAACAGATGAGGGCAAATTAGCAAACACCACATGTTGAGACCTCGCAAAGGCATTCAATACCATCCCACACTCATGTATCCCAGACACACTCTCCTAGCTATGTAAATTTAAATCCCTATGTAACTTGTTGGATAACAAACTGGCTCATAAACAGAACCCATGAAATTACTGTGGGAGGATTTACCTCCTCCAAAAGGCCTGTTAGTACAGGTTTCAGTCTTTGGGTTACTCCTATTCAACATTTACTTCTCAGAAGTTAAAGGTAATGTTAAGGGTTTATGGCTGACCAAGTTTGCAGACGACTTGCAAGCTTGGTGTTATCATCAATGCCCCAGAGCACACCAAAAACATTCAAAAGGGCTTTTCCCAAACAAAGAACTGATGTTAAAACCATGGAATAAAAAAATGCCAAGAAATGTGCAAATTATATCTTTTGGCAAGCATGACTTCACTTCTAACTATCACATTAACAAAACACCCCTGAAAGTTTATCTTCTAGTCAGGGATGTAGGAACTTATGTCAATAACAGGCTGTCCTTTGATCACCATGTATCCACTACTGTAAGGAAGCCCTTTTTCATTGCACACCTTATTTCTAAAGATATGGCATCCAAGACTAGGGATGCAATTATTCCACTTTAGTCTGCTTTATCAGGCCAATCAAGTGGTATGCACCTGTCCAAACACTTGTCACAACTGGGGGAACCACACTGTTTTCATACTCAAAAAAAAAAAAAAACAAGAGCCTAAATTTAAAAAAACAGATCAGCGACCTCTGCCTCATGTATACAGTTTCAGCAGACCCTACCCAATTAGACCTATTACACACTTCCAAGTTCAATGATAGCATGAACACCTGCTCAAGTGAGATCAATCTCTTCTGCAACAGAAAAATAATATGTTGGTGGGATAGGTATGTATAACAAAGAATAACTCTTGTATGGAACAGTCTTTCACTCCACATAGGTAGGTACTAGGCTATCGCCCCAAGGGCCTAAGTAAGCCTAGCCAACAAGGTTCCCTGGCTTACGCCACCCAAGAAAGTTATTTTTCCGTGCCCCTGTCGAGCAGAGCCACAGAAATGATCCCCAGGGTGTATTTCCTGTTTTCCATCCACTCATCAAGATTTTTCTTGAAGAGTGCTAATGAGGAACTTTGCTTGACACAGATGGGTAGCTTGTTCCAGAGTATGGGAAGTCTCTGTGACACAAATCTATCCCTCCAGCATGTCCTGTTTATTGTAGTGACAAGGTTTAGGTCCCTACAGTGTGTAGCTCGGAGGGATTGGAATATCTTTAGGTGTAGCATGTCCAACAGCTCTGGGTTTAACATAGCTTTATATGTTAGGCAGAGATCACCTCTGAATAGGCGATATGCTACAGAGTAAAGCTGGCGTAAAACATTATGCAAAGTATTTCTCTTGTTCAACACAAATGTAACTTGGATGAATGGAAGGAAAACCATGACATTCAACCCCCAGTTTAGCATCCATGTTCCCCTTAGATAGGGGCAATTTGTAAATGTCTCAATATGTCCTTGTTTTAATTGCCTCTGGATTATTTGTACACAAAATATAAAGGCTTAAAACTACCATGGACATATAAGGCTAGGCTTATTAAGATCCTCATAGATAAATAGCCTTGTAAGTACCTATGAACCTATGACAAAGATGATCCTTCAGTACAAAATTGGAAAAATCAAATCTCACATGAGGCTTCTGTATCTACATGTGTCAAGAAACACCCAGTCTGTCTAATGACATCAGCCAATGACCCCATGAGAGTAATGACATTATTGTCTGCTGGGTGACACACTGAACGTACAATTGTGTCAGGTATTCACAGTAAAGTACCACTGAGACACTCCCTTAATTGGCAGCATAAACAATGGATAAAAACACAATACAGCTGCAATAAACACGATCACACTCAGTCTCTGAAGCTATGGGGGCTAACAAAAGAAGCCAACAAAAACATCAAGAAACAAATCCTCATTGACTTGTATCAAACAGAAGCTGCAACAGGTCACTCATTCCTTGTCGAATGGTACACAAGGATCTTCCATTATCTTGTCAAAACACTTTTTTGTCAATATGTGCAACAAACACTACACTACCAGTATGTGCAACATGGGATCCATTGTATGCCTAGTACAATTAAACCTTTTAAAGGGGAAATTTCACAAATGCCACCAAAGTACAGGCATCACAAGTTATCCACCTGCAAATTAGGGCATATTCCAGCAAAGTAAAACCCACCATGCTTTCTTAACAAGAGGGCCACAGGTAAAACAGGTCTGTAAATCTCAAGTAATAAATCCAAAATGACCAAGTGGCATATCCACCACTATGATCCACTGTGGAGGCGGGGGTTCCATCACAAAGCCTTTTGCAAAGTTTGACTGTAAATTGAATATGTTATTCAATGACTTTCTCCATGTTCTCCGTGATTTCTGGGACCTCCTTGACAAACTCAGGAATACTGAGTGTTGTGATAACTTTCTGTTGGTGTTCAAGGATATCAAAAATCTTTATATGGTCATTCCGCATGAAATGGGGTTGATGTGGTTTGGGGAATTTTTTTCCAAGTTTGGACACTTGTCAGACAGTGGCACTTCTCTCCGTTTTCATGGAATTAGCTTTGAACAACAATTTTGTTTACTTTGACAGACAATACTACAAACAACTGCAGGGTGTTGCTATGGGTGCCGCTTGTGACTCCATTTTTGCAAATGCTGTCCTACTGTGATGGGAAAGGGATGTTGTCTTCAAACTTGAGTTGTTTGTACATTGTAAATGCTATTTCTGTTTTTTGGATGACATTTTGGTGGTGTGGTCTAGTAACTTGGACTAATTGATTGAGTTTGTCAAGCAACTGGAGTTGACCATTACATTTTTAAGATTTACATACAATGTCAATGACAGTAAAATACAGTATCTAGATGTTGAAATTAGTAAAAGGTCAGATGGAAAGTTTGACACTTCCATTTATAGAAAACCTACCTTCTATAACGTGTTTTTCCGTTTTAAAAAGCAGTCACCCTTTACATCAAAGGAAGGGAGTTACCAAAAGTCAGTTTATTAAGGCATCAAGGTTAACTTCCAATGACAATGTTTGTATTCAGCAGTTTGAGAAGTTAAAAGCCATGTTTTTACAATGAGGCTATCCAGAAAATCTTGTGGATACTTTTACATGCAAGTTTTAAGGGATAGATGTGAAAAATATGCTCCTGTTATCATTAAGGGACTGTACAAGGGTGTTAATGGTTAGGAGAGCATCAACAATAATTAGAAGTTATGTACCTACCATAACGTTCCATGTTAGTTGTCTTCTCTCGCCTTCTTTCTTGCTGGATGGGTTCGGAGCCGATCCTCGGCTCCGACTCGGCACTTGCTTAGCTTGCGAACTCCTTTTACCAGCTCGAGGCAACCCTATATCCCATGATGCAAGGCAGGACTACCTCAGATCTCGTTTGGTAGCTATAGAACCCTGCTAATAATACTAATCCCAAAGGAAGAGCAAAAACTAGCCTAGAAGAACTAGGCAAAAAGTTCTTAAGATAGACTCTCTAATGAACTAAGGAGAGTGAATCTAATAAAGAGACATTCTTCAAGATCTGTCCAGGCCAGGGGGAAGGAGGGAGGGATGCAAGAAAAAAGGCGAGAGAAGACAACTAACATGGAACGTTATGGTAGGTACATAACTTCTAAATGTTAAGTTGTCAATCTCGCCTTCATTCTTGCTGGATGGGACCGCGTCCCTAGCACCTGTATCCCGGGTGGTTCAATGGAACAGACTCTTGAGTACTGTGGAACCAAAACTGGCTCTGTCCCTGGAGGCCAAATCTAATTTATAATGAGAGACAAAGGTATGAGGAGTGGCCCAAGTAGCTGCTGCACAAATGGTATCAATGGGTAGCCTATCCTGAAAAGCTGTAGAAGTGGATAGGCTCCTGGTTGAATGTGCCTTCGGTTTTGAGGGCAGTTGCTTGCCTCTGAGCGAATACACATAAGAAATGGTGGAAGACAACCATCTGGATAAGGTCACTTTCGACACTGGGAGACCTTTCCTGTTTTCTGCATAGGAAACAAATAATTGATCCGATTTCCTGAATTGTTTAGTTCTATGCAAATAATATCTGAGCTGACGATGGACATCCAAAAAATGAAGTTTTTGTTCAGCTTTGTCAGAATAATTAGGGGAAAAAACTGGTAGATCGATGGATTGATTAATATTGGTTTGAGAAACAACTTTGGGCAGAAAAGATGGATTTGTTCTCAAGGATACCCTGTCCTTGTGAAAAACCAAGTAAGGGGAACGGATGCAGAGAGCTTGAATTTCAGATACCCTCCTTGCTGAAGTAACCGCCAGTAAGAATATTGTTTTCCAGGTCAGTAACTTTAAGGAGCATGAAGCAGACGGTTCGAAGGGGGGTAAAATCAAGGATGCTAACATCAAATTCAGATCCCATTGTGGAGGAGGATGTTTTATTGGAGGCTTTAGGAGAAAAACTCCTCTCAGAAAAGCTTTGCATAGTCTATGCGACATAATGTTATGATCTTGCAAGCCAACATGATATTTAGAAATTGCCGCCAGTTGAACTTTAACTGTTGATGAAGAAGATCCTGACTGAAAGACTTCAGCCAGAAAATCTAAAACTGAATGCATAGGTGCAGTAAAAGGATCAATGTGCCTGGAGTTTGCCCATAGGGAAAAACGTCGCCACTTGCTAGCATAAACCGTTCTGGTGGACGACTTCAAGGAAGCTATTAAGATATCTCTGACAGGATCAGAGATCATCGGAAGCCTGGCTAGGGAAGGAAGTGGAGCAACCAAGCAGTGAGGTTGAGAGAACGAATGGCCCGGTGCTGTTGACCCGAGTGGTGGATCAGAAGATCCGGAACTGGGTCCAGATGCCAAGGCTGCACCAGGAGGTGACGATGTAGGGTCGGAAACCAAATTTGTCGAGGCCAGTAAGGGGCAATGAGAATCAACTTGGCTCTCAAAATGGTAGCTTTCTGAATGACCTGTGGAATTAAGGGGAAAGGGGGAAAAGCGTACAGAAGTCCCCGGGGCCAATCCTGGGTTAGAGAGTCTCTTAGGGGTTGGCCTGGTAGAGGAAAGAAGGTGAAGAAGTCCGGGCATTTGCTGTTTTGGGGTGTAGCAAAAAGGTCGCAACAAGGGGTGCCCCACTTCAGAAATATCTCATCCACTACCGACTGATTGAGAGACCACTCGTGAGGCATGAGAATGGCTCTGCTCAGTCTGTCCGCTAAGAGGTTAGACCTGCCGGGGATGTGCGTTGCTATCAGAAACCGATGAGAGGAGATTGCCCATTGCCAAAGTCTGAGAGCTTCTCGACACAAAGGATAGGACCTGGTCCCGCCCTGCTTGTTGATGTACCAGACTACAGACATGTTGTCCGTTTGAACTGCAATAGTCCCCGAGGGAAGAAAGTCGTTGAGGGCTTGCAACGTTAAAAGCACCGCTCTCATCTCCAGGACATTTATGTGCAGATGGTATTCTGTGGGTTGCCAAGTCCCATGGACCATCCTGCCCTGATAATGCCCCCCCCCCACCCGATCAGAGAGGCATCCGTAGTGACTGTGGCAACCGGAGAAGGGGGAAAAAATGGTCGGCCCTGATGAAGCAGAGGGGAAGATATCCACCAGGTTAGATGAGTCCTGCACGATTGTGTAACCAAGATTTCGTGCCTCATAGGAAGGTTCTGGAACGACCACTGAGTGAATAACATCCACTGTAGAAGACGCATGTGGAAGCGAGCTAATGGTAGAAGTACAATGGCCGCAGCCATAAGACCTAGAACCTTCAGAACCAGTCTGGCTTTGACTTTGTTGCTCAGTAATAAGATCCGAACGTATTTTTGGATGTCCAGAATTCTCTGATCTGTTAGTCTGGCTAACATACTGACGGTGTTTAGTTCTGCGCCTATAAAGGTGATAGATTGGCAAGGCAGCAGAGAAGATTTTTCGAAATTCACCGATATTCCCAACTTTTTGCAAAGCTGCAGAGTGTAGTCTCTGCTCTGAAGAAGCTGATGCTTGGTGGTGGCGGAGAGGAGCCAGTCGTCTAAATAAGGAAACACCTGGAATCCTTGACGTCTCAGATGAGCTGTAACCACTGCCATGCATTTGGTAAACACTCTGGGGGCTGAAGTGAGGCCAAAGGGCAGGGCTCTGAATTGATAATGACTGGTCCCTAGCCGAAAGCAGAGAAACCTCCTGGAGCGTCTGTGTATCTTTTTGTGATAGTACGCGTCCTGAAGGTCTATTGAGCACATCCAGCTGTCCTTGCCCAGAAAGGGCAGAATGGACTGAAGCGTGACCATCCGGAATCTTGCCTTTTTGACAAATCTGTTTAGATTGCTCAGGTCTAAAATAGGTCTCCAATCTCCCGTCCTTTTGGGGACCAAAAAGAATCTTGAGTAGACGCTGGATCCTACTTGGTCTGCTGGAACAGTCTGGACGGCCCTTTTTTCTAGGAGCTTTGAAACCTCCTGTTTTGCTAAATCCCTTTGACCGGGTGAGATGTCTGGAAGGGATTGGTGAGGTACAGGATACCTTTCGAAGGGGATTTTGTAACCCTCGGATATGATCGACTGTACCCACATGTCTTGTGAGAGGGAACGCCAGGCTATTGGGTACAGAGATATCCTTCCCCCGACTGCCTCCAAGGGTGGACAGTCGGGCAACACCTCAGGGATGCTGAAAGGGTTTGTCAGGAAGAGGCTCCCTGTTACCCTGATTTTGGGGACCCCCCCTGCCTCTAGGGCGGTGTCTATTATTGTTACCCCCTCTGCCTCTGGGGGTAAATGACCACGTGTGTCCGGCGCTGCTCCTTGGGCTTTACGGAACCACATCTTTCCTCCTTTCTGACCCTTGGGATAGGGTCTAAAAGGAGTGGAAAAATGGACTCCTACGGCAGAAAGAGTTTTGCCGTCTTGCTCGCACCTGGTCAAGGTTTCCTTCACCTGAGGTCCGAACAAAGCCGAACCGTCAAAGGGGGTATTGGTGAAGGATGCCTTAAAGGGGTCCACGAAATTACAAAGCCGCATCCAGGCCTGACGTCTGAGAGCCACTCCTGTGCCTGCGGCTCTGCTCGCTCCATCGGCTGCATAGGATATGAGCCGCATGGAGGAGTTGGTTAAAGAATTTAGGATTGCTAGCTGTGAGGCAATCTTGTCTTGAGCCCCAGCAGCTGAAGGATCCTGAACCACTTCACCTAGTTCCTTGAGAATATCTCTCTGAAGTCTGGTGAAATGACAAAGGTAGTTCAGTGAACGCATAGCAAAGGTCGCTGAAGAAAACATCCGCTTACCATACCTATCCATGGTCCTAGAATCTTTGTTAGGAGGATGGACAGGCACGGAAGGATCCGCAAGTTCCTTCTTGGTGGCCGCCACCACCATAGCATCCACAGAGACGCTCTTAGAAAGAAACTGCTTGTCTGAAGGGGCCGTAATAAATTTGGATGGCCTCCTGGGGACAGGTTCCACAGAATCCGGGGCTGCCCACTCCTTCCGAGCCACTACCTGCATGAGTGGGTCGAAAGGCGGAGACACCCAGGAGGTGGAGGGTCGGGATCCAAAAGCCTCCAGGTATACAGACTCATCCTCGGAGGGGTCAATGGAAGGCCAGTTCCCCCTCTGTTTGAGGAGTTCAAGGATGTCTGAAAAGGAGACATCCTCAGAGGGGGACCGAGGGGAACCTTCCGACTCATCTAAGTTGGTATCAGATGTTGTAGACTCAGGGGAGTCTGTGTGTTTCCTCTTACACGTCCTCTTACGCGGGGGTTCCCCTGCAGGATCAGGAGAAACCTCGGAAGAGGAAGTTATTCCCAATGGGGAAACCTGGGGGGATGGATCCCTGGGCCTGAGAGCAAGAGGCTGGCAAGAGACATCAACAGGCACCGAAGAGGGAGGAGCTAAAGGGATGGACCGTTGACCTGGCTCAGGGGCCAGGACACTCCTCATCACCTCAAAGGCTCCCCTCCCAGGGAGACCAGAATACTCCTGTTCCGAAGAAACAGGAATTCCCGGCTCCACTGAGACAGAAGGCTCCGAGGCCGATGTCGGTGCCGAGCTTACCAAAGCCGAAGCCCCAAGAGGGAGAGCGGGGTCGGACAAGGGTCCGATGCCACTAGCCCCCTCGGAGCCGACAAGGGAAACCCGATGACCGGATCCCTCCAAGGAAGGTCTCATGGAGAAGATCGGAGCTGAAGACGACGGAGCCAAAAGGGGATGTATCGGCTCCGGCGCCGACACGGTCGCTGTCCCGAGAAGCTCCGGCTCCGAACTCTGGAGGAGAGTCGGAGGAGGAAGTTCAAGGGGAAGAGCAATAGCCGAAGTCTGTTGAGACGGGCTATGGAGCATTTGGGCTAGTGCCTGTGACTTCAACAGCCTGCTTACCACCCTCTCTAAATCATGGTCAGACAGCCTGGAAGATCTCGAAGATCGGCTCCGATGACTCCGTTCCGACAAAAGAGGAGACCTCGGAGCCGAATAAATCAACTCCAAAGAAGGGGACCGAGATCTCTTCTTGGACGAAGCCATCGGAGCCGACGTCCTCTGGGTTCCAGATGGAGCCAAAGACTTTTCGGCTCCGATACTGGATAACACGTCGGCACCAGCCGGAGCCGACAAGGCAACTGGAGACTGAGTGTCGGAGCCAGTAGGAACCGACACTACCACATCAGAGGAAGAAAGATCGGCTCTAGCCGGAGCCGATCTCGACTCCGAAGGAGTCGGAGCCACCGGGGAAGGCTTAACCACTGTAGCCTGAACCTTAGGTGGCTTGGAAGGTTTACCCGACCCAGTCTTTGTGGGTGAACCTTCTGGCTTTAATAAGCCATGGAGGATCAACTTGTTCCTCCTCTCCTGCAGGACTCTCTGGCTAAAAGAATGACATATGGCACAGGAGTCCTGCAGGTGTAAAGGCCCCAGGCAGTAAACACAAGAAGTGTGACCGTCTGTCAGAGACATCTTCTGACAGCACGAGTCACACTTCTTGAAGCCTGAGACCTTTCCTTCCCTAGACATAGTCTAAGACAAACACACACACTGAACAAGTCACACAATTAATCCCAAAAACACACACACAGACAGGGATTAAGAAGGGAAGCTTAGGCCTACCTGAAAAAAATTTTTAACTTTAAGATTTTAACTTTAAACCTAACCAAAAGGGGAAATAGGGTGGGCTCTAGTATAGAATACACACTATCTAATACTAAGAAGAAAAGGGGGAAAAAAAACCCTTGAATAAACTGTTTGAAATATCAAACTCACCTGAGCTGGCAAAAAAGAGACCTCTTCGCAAAGCGGCAAACGAGATCTGAGGTAGTCCCGCCTTGCATCATGGGATATAGGGTTGCCTCGAGCTGGTAAAAGGAGTTCTCAATCTAAGCAAGTGCCGAGTCAGAGCCGAGGATCGGCTCCGAACCCATCCAGCAAGAATGAAGGCGAGATTGACAACTTAACATTGACAATGACCGTAGTAATCAACTATTTAACTGCCCTGTTAAATGTGACAGTATGGTTTTACATTATTCTTTAGATGCTTCAGTTATTCAGAACATTTTATGCAAAAACTGGATGATTTTACAATGTAATGATGATTTTACGTTACACTTTACCCTAGTTCCTACTTTTACATATAAAAACAGGTTTAACTTAGACAATTTTAGAGAGGCCGGTACAAACCACAAACAACGGATCATTTAAAACTTCCAAATGTGGCCACTGTACAGTGTTTATATATGGACACTGACCCAAATTATGAGGTTTTTGCTATGGTACAAAAATGGATGAGCAGGGGAAAATGATTTAATTGTCTTTCTGAGAAGGTGGTGTACTTGGCTAGATGCCGAACCTGTCCTGCTTTTTATGTCAGAAAAAAACGTCAATGCTTTAAACAAGTGGATTTATCAACATTTATACAGCACTGCAAAGGAGGAGTGCTTTAGCTAGGCATTCCACTACTTGTAGGAATTTTAGAAAGTTCAAATTTTTCATTCTCAAGAAAATACACTCGGTTCTGTATGATGGTGACAGGCAGAACCGGCTTTTACACAAAGAAATGTTATGGCAGCTTCATCTTGATGCTTTTAATTCTACTTTCCTTAATGAGGCTATTTCTATTTCTAGTGAATTAGAATTCAGAGCATCAAAATTGTGAAAGTGAGTGATTTATTCTATTTTTATTATGTGATACTAGTGTAAAGCGGAACTGATTTGTACCTTTAATATTACTGGCGGGTTTTTACAACACTGTGATTGGACTAGTTACAATTGTGGGGGTGTGATACTGGAAAACGTTTTTAATTGGTTTGTGCGTTAATTCACTTTTAATGGTTCTGATAATGTGCATGTATGTGAAGTACACAAAAGTGTTTAACTGTATTTTTATAAAGTTCTTAGGAGTCTTTCTGCCATCTGGTCGGTTTGGATTTATTACTTGAACAGATAATACATTCCAGTGCCAGTATACTGCTCAGTTTGATTGTTCTATTAGGTCTGCAAATATGTAGTCAACAGTCAAGCAAAATCAGCCACTATACTACCCATTAGGATATTTTCCTGGCAAAAAGCTAATTCGTCATACTACCTTGGGGTGAAACTAGTCTTATCAATGCTGACAGTCATCAATCAAAGGTGTAACTCAGCACAGCACCAAGACTAACAACACAAAAGAAAAAAGCACTCTAAAGAAAGAAAAGGTACATTAAAGAGTACGACATTTGGAATGTTTCTGTAAAAACAGGGACAGCCTAATCATCCATTGTTATGGTGAGCACCTCCCACAACTGTACTATGTTTACAGCAACCTGATGGATTGAGTACCAGGCTGTTCATTCAGAGCCCCAGCCAGCATGCCTTTGGAAACAGCTAGGGCAACCCTCCACCCCAATCTAATATTTAAATTTGAGTAGACTAAGTACCAAGTGGCAGCCTCAAAAGGTAAATGACAGCTGAAGTTACTGCTGCTGGTGGAATGCACTTTGACTACTCGTAAAGAGATCTGCCTCTGAAATGACAAAAGAGTTCAATACGTGCAACTGTCTATTAGGAGATGGTTTCTTTTTACACAGTACAATCCTATCTCTTAGATGCAAAACAAAAAAAAAAGAAATGATCAGACTTAAGGTTTCTGAGTTTTTTAGTTCTGGAGTTGTATACAAACAACTGTCTTCAGGGATTCGTCTTAACCAAAATATTCCCTTCCTCAATCACCAATATAAAAAACAAACATAAAAATGACAGCAGTTAAGTATTTTGGTACAGGCAGTATTTGACAGGATTTTAGATATGAAAGGATTAGCACATTACAGGCTCCCTAGGCCTACTGAATATGGCAGGAGTCACAGCACATAAGTGTCTATTGCTTTGAGGCTCTCCACACTAGAACAATAAAAGGTCATATCTGAGAGAAAGATAACACAAAGCAATACTGTAACTTTAACATGAGACAGCCATGGATGTCTGGGCTAAAATAGAGATATTAGCATTAGCTGGATTTATTATTTTGCTGTTTTCTGTAGAACTCATTAAGCTGCTTAAGTATTGGCAGAAGTATTGGAGGGAGCCTTCAGTGCACAGAATTGTGGGAAAATGGGAGGAATTAGGGGAGCTGAGAAAATCTTGAGTAACAAGCTGTCCAAGTCCTGCCAGCTTCAAGTCCTTGTGGTATTAGAAGACAGATCAGTCTGATCAATCACACCTAGAGTTTATTCATGCCTACAAATCCTAATAAAATTAACACATGCTCTGATAGATTTAGGACATTATAAACATAAAGTCTTTGCTGCAATGATTGTCTTCTGATGGAATTGATTTTACTGTAGAACACTATATAATAAAAAAGTACTTTCAAGAAAACCAGTCAAGATATCTACAAACAGAAGGTGTGGTTGCAAATTACATTACATTATGTTACATTACATCATATAATGTGATAGCAGAAGGAAACAAGTTTGTCTGTCCAGTCTGTCCATTTGGGTACATCTAACATGAAAGTGCTGCCTCCTGCTACCGTAGATTGTCCAGCACCTTCTGGCTGGCCCACACCATCTTGAAGACCCTTGCAGATTCACAATTCACTATCAATTCAAGCAGTCTGTTTCAAGGGTCCACAACTCTCTCAGTGTGCGGGGGGGGGGGGGGATTATCATCTCTACATCTAGATGAACACCTTCCAAATGCATCTAACGTCCTCTCATCCACCCACTGTCTCTGTGGCTGGTATCCATCATTCAGTTTTCCATGATACATATTGTATAATCTTATCATATTACCCTCTCTCCCCAGCTCTGTGGAGCACAAGAATAAAGTCCTGACTATGACTCAGACAACCTGAATTCAAGTACTGTGTCAGGTGCTGGAAGAGCTGGGTGGGACAGGATGGGAAATGAGCTGTCTTTTATATCATCCAACCAGGAGGTAGGCAGATGGTGATCTGCTCCCATGCAAGAAAAGGCTTGTATATAAGAAGTGGCTGAAGAACAATAGGGCATGGGTTTTATCCTAAACTGGCTTTGGTAGCTATTATTGTGTGCATATGAGAGCATGCATACATTAGAAAGAGAACGTAGAATGCTTTGTGGCAGGTGCCTGCATCAGCACCATGATTTGGGGGTTAGAGACATACTATAAATGCCCCCATGAAGTAAGGCTCCTAGAAGGCATTTACTGTGTATTCTCCTGCCCAGGGACAAGCTAGAATGACACCATAGGGCCCTAGTCCAGGTGGGACAGACTTATGTGGGTCAGGGGATAAGGGTGCATACCACCAGTAGGCAAAGTAATTGTCTCCAAAGAACCCTCATGACTGCCTGGATGATGGCCCCTCAGGACAGCTCTCCCTATACTACACTACAATGGTTAAATCCATAGTACTGGGAATGCATGGACTGAGTCTGACTGGGGGAATTTTGATAGCTGGTAAATATGGGGACAACAAACATCTGGAAACAACACATCTTATCCCCCTCCTCCAAAGTTTAATGAATACAAATTCTGCAACTCCAGATACTGTTTGCGCACCTTTGCCTCCATTCCTCTGAATACCCTTGAGGTTTCCTCTGGACACTTTGCAGTTATTTTACATCATCTTCCCTGTATGGTTTTCAGGAATGCAAAAAGTTTTCAGAGGTGGCTTTACTAGTGTGCAACAGGGTGGGGATATAACCTTTTTACCCCTGGAATCAATCCCTTACAAATACAGTCCAGCCCTTTGTTAGCATTTTTTCTGGATCTAAGTATGCTCTCTGCTGCTGTTCTATCTTTGCAAATATTTGTGTGGCCAATCACAGTTCAATAGCTGTACATCATTATTCATCATGGGAATGGAAAACATGTTGCCAATATGGTGATCTGAGAAAGATCTGAACACCCATCCCTTTACTGTGATGACAGGGTCAATGAATTATCTATCAATAGTTGTTCAAGAGAGAGTCTTGTAGCAGTCTCATAACAAGTGAGCTTCTGCTCTCCATTACCCATCACGTGGCCTGATTTGCATGTTGTCAAAGTTCCTACATGCAAGCATAATGTAAATTATGCACAGCTACTTTCCTGGCAGCAGCAGCAATGATGTTCCTAATAAAAACAGAATTACTGCATGCCAGCTTTAGTTCTCTAGCAAGAAACATTTACTGTTTTGTAGCATTTTTATTGCAACAACTGATAAATGTGAAATCACAAACAAACCATAACTAAATGAAGGGAACAGCAGAAGGTTAAAAATAAAGCTTAAGAACAAAAACTGTAAATTCAATTCAGTGGGACAGTGAGAAAGTATCCATGCTGCTGCAAAAATATTTCCACTTAAGTGCTACTTTCTGGTAGTACTTCAGGCAACTGATGATCTTTCTTTAAGTAAGATTGGTAGTGAGAATCTCAAGCAGTTTTGTAAGACTAGTCCAGAGGGGTGCACAGCCCAGGTAACACTGCAGTATTGTCCGACCAAAACCTGTTCTAAACTAAACTGAGCATCTATCTCACAGTAATTTAGTATATGTGTAGCTGGATGACTAGGCTATAGATTCGCATAAGTACATTATGGTAAAATTCACTCTTTAAATAAGCAGATGTTGCTGCAGTCACAACGGATTGTGCCCTGATAGTGCATGTAAGTGTTCTGTTGCATACATCTTAACAGATGGCAATAAAATCTGTCAGCAACCTTAATAAGGACACTATAGTCATATTGTTACTGTTCCCCTTCAGTAAGAGTAGATGAATTCCTTTTATGATTCTGAAAAGTCTACACAAATGGACACTAACCATTTTAAAAGAGCAGTATGATAACTTGGCTCATATTCATTCAGTAGTAGTAGACAACCCGTATTATTGTCTGGGTGAGTTGTCATTGCCAAAAATTCATTAAGTCCTGTCTCACCTTCATAGCAGGCACTTTAACTATCATCTTTTACCTTTCCCCCTGGTATATGAGTTGCCTATGTGCACCCAAGCTGTGCAGTAGCTTTCTCTTTTTGATAATTGGTAGTAGGCTCTGGCAAGCAACTAAAAAGTCTTTCGGCTTTTCCCGGTTAGGGGTCGCCACAGCGGATCACTTGTCCGCTTATGATTGGCAGTGGATTTTTATGGTGTCGAATTGCCAGCCCGGCACCCAACCTTCAGAGAAGACACACAGACACACACACACACACACACACACACACACACACACACACACACACACACACACACACACACACACACACACACACACACACACACACTCATGCACCTACCAGCATGTCTTTTAACATTCAGTCGATCACAGGGAGGACATGCAGACTCCACACAGAAGGCACTCCAGCCAAGAATCGAACTAGACAGCCTCTTGCTGTGAGGCGACGATGCTAACCGCTGCACCGCAACTAAACAAACTATTTTAGGAAAGCAGCAGGCACCATTTCAGGCATAAAAGATTTTTTCATTCAGACCACACCACTGTGAAACTTATCACCTCTTTCATCTTCTGATTTGTGGATCAGAAATCCTTCTGGCTGAAGTTGCAGAACCCAGAAATAACATATATGATCTACTGTATCAGATGATGTACAAGGGAACTGTCCACTGTGAAATGTATGACTAGTATATTCTTCCTCTCCTCTCAATGTCAATAGTTTTTACAAAGCTTCTGCATTCAAAGGTATGCACACAATCTGCAAGTATACAACGGGATGTCATGAGGAGCTCTCGGAGATCATGTCTAAACCCTGTGCCTGTCAATTCTCTCTCTCCTTGTCCAGGGAGACATTTAACAGTTGAGCTCTCGGAGATCATGTCTAAACCCTGTGCCTGTCAATTCTCTCTCTCCTTGTCCAGGGAGACATTTAACAGTTGAGCTTTCACATTCTCAGGGAAGGACTGGAGCCTTACCCAAGCCTGCCTTATCATAGCTGTTCCAGTTGCAGCTGTCCTGCCATCAATATCGACTGCACTGTATCTGCATTTAACTCTGTGTGTGTTTGTTTAGCCCCCCAAGCTGCAGAGTTAAGCATGTCCAAAATAGATTTCAAGTCCTACTAGAGAAAACTGGCTTAAGTTTGACCCATGTTACTTAAAACAGATAAAAGAAACTTGAACATATGTGTCTGACAGTTAAGGGCACTAAAGGCTAGGGTGGCAGAAGTGTATGCCTTCATAATACACTTATCAAGTGCTCTAATGTCTTTATTATTACATAATGGCTTAAAAGAGAAAGGTTCTAAAACTTTTGTACTCATCCAAGGATATGACAACAGGGTCAGCAGAAGAATTTTTATAAAAGTACTTATTTATGAGACTCGGGAACCCTACATAATCTGTCAGGCTTTTTAGGGCCTGGAGTCTGAGAGTCAGGGGATACTGAAGAGAATTAACAGGCATCTCCCAGAGCTCCAAGAACTGGAGGTAGCGCAGTAGGTGTTGGGTTATCCATATTCAGCAATCCAAAGGACCTTTTTTGTGAGTCAGAAACTTCTTTACCATGCCATCTAAAATGTTACATAAATGAATAAAGATCCTTCATTTTAGCTGTTCTGTCAACAGAGTAAATTTCCTCATAAGGGGAGTGAGAAGATTACTCATCCCTGTGAAGCATGAGAAGTACAGAGAAGGAGAAAATGTTAGTGCGTGCATTTCATTCTTGATATGCTTTCAAAGCAAAATGAGATATTGAGTGTCCTTTAGTATGTACCTGTTGATTTGCTTCCTGTCTAATATAAGCAAAGTGCTGGCAGGGTTAGAAAAGCATATGATTTGTTCTAAGTAGAAAGTTCTATCATGGAATTCGGAACCTGTGCCTTATATGGAATATCATAAACAAGCAGTCAGGATATCTTAGCTAGCAAAATTAATGCTATGGTATTCATTTCAAATGTTGCTTTTAATGAAAGATGGTATAAAATACTATGATTTTTGTAACTTGAGGAGATATGATCTTGATTTCCTAGTCTTTGACGTAGGTGCCTTTCTGTGCAATAAAGGAGACAGTTATTCTCTATTAAACTGTGTCGTGTGAACATTATTTTTGTATCTTTAACAGACTGGTACCATGATACTCAAGAGTTCCAAGTAGTTTGTACACTGCTGCATTACAAACTGCTACTAGATCCAAAATAGAGACAGGTTTTCTGTCAGGCAAATTTCTTGTGTAATAACATGCAATTTTAAATCTCAGCAGAGGTTAGCTTTACTAAAACTTTCTTCCATAGTTTTGATTGCATGTGAGGGAGTAAATTGTATGCATTAAGGAAACTGGATGTCTGTGTGATCACGGATACTAACATGCACTATGTATAACTGTGTACAAGTGGGGTTTTAGTCAATATACTCAATATATTCAAAAACAGAGCATCCTTGTCACAGTGACTGTTTCCCTGGCAGGAGGACACAGTAACCTTCTTAAGAGTAAGAGTGGGTTCTAATCAAATATACAAAAAAAGGAACAAAGGATTCTTTCATTGGGAATGTGAGTGGCAAAAGTAAATCTATAAAAAACGGCCAGCACTCCACTCGGTCAATATATGTGAAATACTTAATGTTTAATCAATTATACCAGAAAATCCCCACAAAAAGGCAAACCATTTTGGCACAAGCCTTCATCAGTGCCAATATCACAGAAGAAGTAATATATAACATATATATATATATATATATATATATATATATACACATATATATATATATATATATATATATATATACAAAAAATATATAAAAAGAACCCTCCGCTTCCCTCAGACAAGCCCAATTAAAATGCATCATTTAAACCAGGAGGGAACAACGTCCACAACCTAACAATCCAAATACACACTTTTTTGGGTTCAACAAATCATGCAAGCCAAACCTATTAAGTCCCTTAAGGCAAATACAATCTATAGCAGTAAATCTAAACAATGCTGTAGAATGCTGCAAAGTATGCCTATACAAAGCATTTGATGCCCTATTATTCCTAATATCACATAAATGCGCACAAATCCGTACTTTAAACTGTCCAGAGGTTTGTCCTACATAAAAAGCAGAAACATTACACCCAACCTGATAAATAACCCATTCAGATGTACAAGTATTCAAGCATCAAATATCAAATACATTAGACATATTTGCAGATGAAAATTGTATTATTTTCATAACATATTTGCAAGCTTTACAATGCTTACAAAGCTTTCCAAAGCAGACACATTTCATCTGCCATGACCCTATCAGGGGCTGGCATGGAAGTGGCTTCTCGCACAACCTCTGAGGTAATGCAAACATTGATCACAGATGTGGAGGAGGAACCATGCCTAATTATATCTGAAGGGCCTACAGGGATTCCCCAGACTCTAGTTAGGAAAGAGATACCTGGCACCCTTAATGAAATTAGGGATGGCTCAGAGACTTCTACGTTGATCAAAGCTGATACCTCACTAAAGAAGAAGCAGAAAATTAACAGCATTCCTTATATAGGATTGTTCAATGCTCTGATGGCCATAAGGCCATCTCAGGGAATATCTGTTCCTGCTTCTCCTTAAGCCTCTACTCCAGCCAAAAGAACCACAGAGTCTGATTCTTCAGATAAGGAGGTGGATTCAGGAGACAAATCATTAGCCTACTCCTCACAAATTACCTCTCCTTTGGACTCTGGTCTGAGATTCTTTGAGTCCTGACTCTCTTTTTGAGGAGTTGTCCTTTGGGAACACAGTAGATCACATGATGGAGCATTTTCAGTGGGACTGATCACAAGTCTCTGATATTCAAAAGTAGTATTATGCGCTGTTGCAAATGGAATCTCCTAAACCTTCTGCTGTCCCCCATTTTGGAAACATTTGCAGTGGCTTCTTTGGATCCTGATTCCCAACCTCCAGTATCTAAGAAGCCTGACCATTTTTATAAGGTACCTGAGACCTTTAAGTACATTACTGTGGTCTCTCTTTCTGTTGACAAGTCATCCAAGCTTTTGCTCTCTTCAAAACTTCTCTTTTCTGATAAAGACAGTCGGAGCTATGTAGAGGATGGGGGGGGGGGGGAAAGAGTATACTTCTGCCACTCTGGCCTTTATTGCCATTAATTATCAAACCCATATGACAATGTACATCTTAGCCTTTGCCCCAACTTTGGGGGATTTTGTCTGACCTTCTTGAGTCTGAAGGTAATACTGTTGCTATCTCCTTATTAAATTCAACTTTTCAGGTTGCCCATCACTCCAAGTGTTGTTACGATGCAGCTGATGCATCCTCAAGAATTGCTACTTCAAGCTCTGTCTTGAGGTGGTACTCTTAGATTCACCTCCAGTTTTAAGGTCAAGTGCTCCTTTGTACAATCAGAATCTCTTTGGTATGGCTGCTGCTGACTTGTTTAAGACTCTAAAAGACAACGGTAAAGTGATGTAGGATCTTAAACAAAAAATCCGTTTCTCACACTTCCAAATGCCAGAGAAACTAACCTTTTAAGACCACCTTTGTGCACAGACAGCCTTGTCAGCCTTCCAAGGGAAAGACAATTCCTAAGCGTATATTCTCTGATAAACCCACTCAGACTTCAAAACCCCAAAAGCCCCCTTTTCAGGACAAATCTGCCTCCATCTGACATACTTTCTCCCCTTCCCTCAGCCAGGTTCACCAGTTTCTCAGGCTTTCCCTGCCTCTCTGTCTGTTAACAAATTACTTCATGCTCCTGGGTTCTGTCCATTATCCATCAGTTATTTTATGGTATGGAAGTCCCTTTCCCCCCTTCTCAGGTCTTCCACAACCACCTCCAGACCAGCTTCCTCATTTTTCTGGAGTTCTGCAGGATTTACTTGATCAGGGCACCATTCAACCTATTCCAGACTCCCAAAGAGGAACACAGTTTTATTCCAAAACGTTTTTGGTTCCTAAAAAACAGGGATATTGGAGACCAGTGCAAAACCTCTCCTTTCTAAATACTTTTCTAAAGATTCCTTACTTCTGGATGCTTTCCCAACAGACTAGGTTTCCCTTCTTACTTCTGCAAGCCTTTCTGGTCTCCTTAGACCTAAAGGATGCATATCTTCATATTCTCATTTACCCATGATTCAGGAAGTTTTTACATTTTTCTGTTTCTTCCCCTCATTTTCAGTTCCTGTTTTTTCCCTTTGGTCTTTCTTTGTCCCCAAGGATGTTCATCAAATGTCTGGCCCTTGTCATAGTCTTTTGCAAGCTTCATAAAATCCAGATATTCCCATATCTGGATGACCTACTTCTTCAGGCTCCCTCTCAAATCAGGTTTCTGCAGGACCTACACTTCACCAAGATCCTGTGCAGGCTGGGATTCACAATCAATCTCAAGAAGTCAAGCCTGACTCCTTCTCAAGACCATATTTTCTGGGTTGCAGAATCCAAACCATTCCAATGTTCACCTCTTTTCCTTCTACCAAGATCCTCTCTCTGACAACCTCTTTCCAGTCTCTGCTCCCACTTTCCCTCATTCTTTCAAGCAAATTTCTCACAATCTGGGGGTTCATGGCATTTACCATTTCCATGCTCCCCTTTGCAAAACTTTATATGAGGAAACTCCAGTGGTACCCAAAAATGTTTTGGCTCCAGCATTACCACCCTCTGGAGTTTCTAATCCTATTACTTCCTTGTCTCAGACTCAAGTTTCACTGGTGGATTAAGCAGCTGTTCCTCAATCTGGGACAGCTATTTCAGACCCACCCCCTACTCAAGAATTCACAGCAGACCCACATGAAAACATATTCGTCCCTCTTCGGACCTTACGTTTGTTCTTGAAAAATTGACTCAGGCTCCTTTTAAGCTAACCTCTTTCTCTTTTTTGCAACACTGCACCTGGAAGACTGTTTTGTTGGTTGGCCTTTCTTTACCCAAGAAACAGACTAAATTTTTAACAGACTAAACAGCTTTCTGCTTCAGTTTAAGCTCATTCTATGAGGACCGTATCCTTTTATGGAGGTTCCATGGTTTGCATACTAGATTCATCCTTGAAGCTGCTACTTTGCCTTCTGTCCACACATTTACCATGTAAATACTTCCACTGTTTATCATGTAAAGAATAACAAAAGGAAATTGCCATAGAAATCCAGGAGGCTTATAAACCACTAAACCCAATGTCTTGGACGGCGCAGTGGTGCAGCGGTTAACATTGTCGCCTCATAACAAGTGGTTCTCCAGTTCGATTCTGGGCTGGGGTGTCTTCTTCTATGTGGAGTTTGCATGTTCTCCCTGCGTTCGCGTGGGTTTCCTCCTAGTACTCCGGTTTCCTCCCACATTCTAAAGACATGCGTCTGGAGCATTTCTCCTCGGGCCTCTGCTGAAAACAGGCTCTGTGGAACCTAGTCGGGCTTTCCCGGTCAACAAATGTTAAATAAATAAAATAAATAAATAGATTTACTAAACATTATAAGCTGGAAGTTATTTCTATAGCCAGGGCAGGATTTGCCAGGACTATCCTTCATGGGTTTGTGAAGAGCTCCTATGTACCTTCCTTCTTCCATCCTTTCCAGTAGCTTTGGTAATCTCCTTTACATAATGAATACTGCAACAGTGTTAAGGAAAGGCATAGTACAGTTGTTTAAAATGTTACCATAATAGCATATTTCCTTCTATTCATTGTTACAGTATTCAGTCCCTCCCTCTTGCCCTATTTTTCATCTTTCTTCTGTTGGGAACACTTTGCTGGCTGAGGAGTATTTACTTTCTTGTCCAGATTCTCTTTCCTCTTGAATGTGTATGTGCTCCTCTTCTCCTGTCATTGCTTCAGTTCTGCTGGGGCACTTTTGTTTCTGAGTACTGTGCACACCTATTTCACCTTTATGCCCTATGCCTGTGTGGGAGCATATATCTGACATACGAAGCTGGGAGGATGTAAAAGCTTTAGTATACTGGATGGACATTAGGCTAGCCTTGGCAGAAGACCCCTTAATTGAGGATTACTGCAACAGTGAAAGGAGGACATCTACTGTTATTGTAAGATTTCATACAACTGTACCATTTTCTTGTAGAAGGATTTCTTGCCTCCATTAGTACCTGTGCACATCCTCAGAAAACAGGTACCTAAAAGGAATTAAGACTCTATCATCCAGGTAGTTAAGTGAAGAGGATTTATGTTGGGGTGTATGAAACAGCCCTGTTCTTGTGTGAGTAGATCCATTCTGCGAGGAAGCTTGAGATAATTGCACATGATCATTTTGAAAAGAAGGAGAACCATGGCTGCCTGGGCTAGAAGGGAGTCACCACAATGACCTTGGAGGATTCCTTCTAAATCTTCAGAAGTACCCTGTATAGTAGCAGAAAGGGTGGAAAGGCAATACAGGAACATTCCTATCCAAAGAAAAGAAAAGGCATCTGTCATCCTGGACATCTTGCTTGGAGTCCTAGAACAGAAATTTGCCAGTTGATTGTTCGGAGAGAAGAGAAAGAGGTGTACTTGAGGAACTCCTCACATATGGATTAAATCTCACAAGACCCCCAGATCAAGTTTCCATTCATAAGAGTCTACCCAGGTACTGCTCAGCTTGTCTGTTGCTCTGATGGAATGTAGGATGCCTGAAAAGTGAGAATGAGCTGAGAAGCTATAGCCCAAGTTAACATGGCTAGACTGCAAAGGGAGTATGACCTGGTTCATCCTTGCTTGTTGACGTACCATATGACTGCAGTATTGTCTGTAACAACTTGAAGAGATCCAGGGGACCAAAATGGTTCAGAGAGTTCAATGCCTTGGTCAGACAAGCCTCTCCTTGATATTTATGTGCTTGCATTTGTCCTTGATGCCCCACACTCCCTGCACTTTTATCCCTCCTGATACTGCTCCTCAAGCAAAGTCAGAAATGTCTGTGGTGACTGACTACTTTGCAGCAGGGATGGAGAAGGTAAGACCTGGATTTAAAAACCTCTATTGTCTCCATCAAAAGATCTCTCTTCTGACAAACCCCAGTACTGGGATCTGAAAAGATAAAGGATGTTGATGCTGGGAGCAAAGTGATTTCAGATATCGCTGTGTCTTTCTCATGTGGAATCTTGCTAGGGCTATCACAAGAATCAAACGCTATGAGAACCAAAATCCTGAGGTATTCCCTCACAGTGACTGAAGTCTGAGGGGAAAACCTTGGAAATAGAGCTAAATAAAGATCTCTCTCACCCAAAACAGAGATTCCAGACATTTTCAAAAGACTCTGCAATAGCCATATAAATATGGAAAAATGTGGATACCCTGTAGCCTGGAATGAGCTATAATTGGAGCTAGACACATTGTAAACACTCTTGGTGCAGTGGATAGTCCAAAGGGTAAGGCAGAGAACTGATAATGTGATTCAGATGCACAAAACCTTAAGAAACATCACTCTGGATGAATAAGGATGTGATGATAAACATCTTTTACATCTAATGTTAGTAGGAAACTTGAATGAGGAAGTAGTAGTAAAAGGTTATGAAGTGACATCATTTTGAATTTAGGCACCATCACAAAAAGGATTAGGAAAGAAAGACCCAGAACTGGTCTCCAAGCATTTTTCTAGGACACTAGGAACATCCTTAAATAAAACCCTTTCCCCACCAGGAAAGGAGGAACTGGTTCTATCACTCCTTGGCACATTATGGGATGAAGAACAGGCGGAAACATTACAGTCTGCTGTGCAGGGTGAAGAATGACACCCCGGAAAGTAGAACTTTCCTCCCATTGCCATCTGCAACTCTGATGAATAATTTTTAGAACCCATTTGTCTGAAATAATCTGTTGCCAAAGAGAAAATTGGAGATTCAAACTTTCTGAAAGAGAAAAGGGACCAGAGTGGTAAAGACTCATAAGGTCGCTTGAATAGTTATCCAGACTTGTTGACTGTCCTTGGTTTGTCTATTTACCTGAATTCTGCTGAGACTGATTATTCTTTTTTTCTTGCCAAAATTTGATGAGGAGAAAGAACCTCCCTTGGGCAATTTGAAAAAGGAGGGATGAAAAATAATCTTAAGAGATTCCCTGGATTAGCTTACCCCTTTCATCACACTTTTTATTTAACTTTGCAGCAGAGGAGCCAAACACTAATCCTCTATCCAAAGGAGAATTTAAAATCTCATTTTTTTACATCACCTGGGAGGTTCTGAGAATGCAGTCAAGCAAACTTCCTCAAAACAGTCCCAGTGGCCACAGCCCTGGAAGAAATATCAAGAGAGTCATACATGCACTGCAAACAATGAGTTGTGACCTGTGCAATAAAAGAAACTAAGATATTAAAAGCAGATTTTTTTCACAAGAAGGAAATGGAGATAAACATTCCTCATACTTTCACAATATCTCAGAACAAATTTTAACATAGGAGCCTGACGATTTAAAATTCTGAAAATCAAAGTTACAAAAGTATACACTTTTTCTCATAGCTATCAATAGTTTTTCCATCCTTATTAAAAAGATTAGGATGGGAATTAACTAAGTTCTAAGCAGCAGTGGAATCAACTAAGGCTATAGCTGCTGGGTCAGGTTTGGGAATAGTGTATAACAAATTAAAAGACTGTGGAACTTTACATATCCTATTTGCCTTTTTAGGGACAGCTAATTGCAAGCACTAAGAGAAACATTGTCTAAAACAGATGGGACAGAAGGAATGGATATAGGTTCTGGAAAATCTGTCTAACAACTCACAGTGTTTTCTGAGGGACTGAGACACCTCAGTTTTCTCCCACTGAAAACACTTAGAAATTCTAGTAATAATCTCAAGAAAAGACTGACCTCCACAGGGAGAATCAGAAACCAAGCTCTCCTCTGACTCTGAAATCAGACAAAACCCAGACTCCATCCCTACATCTTTCTGTTCAGATTCAGAATTTTAAATCTCTGCAGGAAAATAGGCATCCTTCTTTCTTTTACCAGAAGCTACTCTATAAGAAGGATCAATAGCCTGAATTAAACCCTCAGCCAGTCCCAATAAACTACTCCTACCCAAAGAAATTTGAGAAGGAGCAGAAAAATGCTTGGTTTTCATTTCTTTTTTGGCAGGAAAAATGGGGCCAATCAAGTTACCAATAGCAGCTGTGGCTTCTGCAGAGATGGGAACAGCAAGGACACCCTCCCTATTCCCTTTCCCAGGGCTGACAACAGTGGCTCTCCCTAGCACACTAGGGGACTCCAGCAGCCGCAAAGGATGTGGCTAACCCTGGGCCTATAGTGGCTGTAGGTGCTACACCAGAGGGATCCGGGGTAAAAGATGAGTGGTCTGAGGTGCAACAAATTGCCACAGCACAGTCATTCACATATGTTCTCCCTCTTTTTTTTTTTTTTTTTTTTTGTTTGTGTGCGTCTGGAAGAAGGACTGATTGTGGTACTGGCAATTTGTTCCATGGTCATGTTGAAAATGGCATCTCTTTCCCAGAGAAGAAAGCAGCAAATGCCAGTAAAACTACCCATCCACAGAAGTTACTTTTTTGACAGAAAAAGAAAACACAGTAAAAAAAGCACATTCAAACACTATGGTAGCCCTTCAATGGCAAAATAACAAATTCTCCATAAAAATATGTTTTCAGTTAGTTTACACTACTTTTAAACTGACAAAAAATGAGCACTCCATTTAAAAGTATGTTACAGTCTTGAAAGTTATTCATTAAAACATATCACTCCTAGCTTTAAAATAACTTTCTTGAAGAGGAAAGCAATGAAACATCAGTAAATAAAAGAGTAAGGAAGTTTTTGTCCCCAAAGGGAACTTATTTGCTCAAACAAGGAAAGCACAAGTCAATCATCAATCTTCAAAAACCTCAGAGGAGTGTACTCTTTAGGGGCAGGAAAGCTCAAAAGGGCTTTGTTTCTAATCTTGTCTTTTATTCAGCTCAGCTCAAGCTGCTTGACAGGCTGGGCCCATGGTAGGTGGCCTTAAGCTTTGGAAGATGTAACTAATATAGTTAAGGCTACTGCAACAGTGATCAATATGAAGAACATTAAAAGCTATTCTGTAAAGAGAAAATTAATTTATTGATGTGTATCTGCAATGCATGACAGATGCATCTGAAGCCTTCTCTGGATATCCAGAGACTATGGGAGGTGCAAGAGCTAGCGGGTTGTCAGCAGCTTTTGTAGACGGCATGTTACTACTAATACAAGAACAAATTAAAAATGTTTGAATCAGCCAGGCTTTGGCATCCATAAAATCGTAAATCAGGCATAACACCTAGCAGGCAATATATTTAGAGAATAAAAGGAACAAAAGAAAAAGTTAGTAGATATTCAATTAAAGCAGGTCAATACTCAATATTGACTTTTGAGGGTAGGGACAGGGAAGAAGAAATTGTGTGTGGGGGAGAGACAGCGTTTGATTTTTTTCAGCAAATCCCAGGAGAGTATCAGCAAAATTTTTATCCCTCTCATTCATCACAGGCACTGAAGTGTGCACCATGTTTAAATACTTGTTTTAATTATGGTCAAACGCAGCAATGCCAAAATGAATGTCCATTAGCAGGGCAGCAAGCAACTTCTCCAAACACTCAAACACCACAGCAACCTGAAAGAAACCCTCCTGTATGGAACACTGCTTGGCAGCAACCAGTGTGGCAGCAAACTCATTTGGACAGCCATGAGCAGGAACTACAGTTAATTTCCTTTGGTAATAACTGATCAAGATGGTTCCTTTGTCAGTGTTACAGTTCAGAATACATCTTTTCCTATTTCTTATGGATACAAAAGCTGCTAGTTCTATGATTACTTCGGCAGACACCGGACACCTTCCAATTTCTAAACACACAATTTGGGGTGTAGGTGTGTCCAGAGTTCCTTTAGATTATCGAGAAACTAAAGCTGTTCCTATTCAACCTGGTCTGCTAAAAGAACATCCTTTTGTTGTATGAAACTTGGCCTCTTTAAATCTGTTAGGTACAGATTTACTATGTAAACTTAGATGTACTTTTTACTGCACACCTGCTAGTGTAGTTTTAGACATTCTTAATGAGTCTTTAGGATTATATAAGCAAAATATTTGTCCAAATGAAGATACCCTTTTTGCTTTCATAACAGCAGGACAGAAAGTAGAAAAGGTTAATCTGGGAGAATTAAATGCTACCCCACCCCAACTCTGGACTACCCATGACAATGAGGTAGGGCTCATACAGTAGGTAAAACCAGTCCATATAACACTAAAACCCTGGGAGCACCTGCCTATGGTATTTTAGTATCCATTGTCAGTAGAAACAGAGAAAGGAAATGAATCTGTTATTTCTGTCTTATTACAAGGTATCATTGTCCTAACTTGCACACCCAGTTGTTGCTGTTGTTGTCTTTCGGCTTTTCCCGGTTAGGGGTCGCCACAGCAAAACTCTGGTCTGCTAATGATTGGCAGTAGAATTTGATGAACACCGAGGTGCTAGCTTGACGTTTAACCTTCAACGAAGGCATGCCCATTTACGCTTGTCTTTCGAACGCCCACCCAACAGTGGGGAGGACATGCAGACTCCACACAGAAGGCACTCCCCGCACTCCAGCCGAGAATCAAATGGGAGAACCTCTTGCTGTGAGGCAACAACACTACCGCTGCACCACCGCGGATGTCTCTTAACTTGCACACCCAGCAATATTCCTATTTTACAAGTTATGAAGCCAGGAAAAAGTATATATAGGTTTGTACATGATTTACATGTAGTTAATGCCATAGTAGTACCAACATTTCCAGTTGTTCCTAACCCTGCAACAATACTGAGCTCTATCAGTTTAGATGCCACCACCTTCTCAGTGACAGATGTTTCATCTGCTTTCTTTTCTAGTCCTCTACATCCAGATAGTCAATACCTGTTTGCTTTTAATTACAAAGATCAGCAGTACACTTGGATTAGATTACCACAATGTAGAATCTCCCACCCTTTTCCTCTAAAGAAATGAAGAAACAATTAGACAAGATTAAATTTCATTATCAGTCTACTTTGACTCAATACGTAGATAATTTGCTTTTAGCTTCAAGAACTGTGCATGACACTGCCTTTCTTTTGACTCAGCAGAATTAGGATTTAAGGTTAATAAAAACAAACTTCAGTTAGGGAAGTCACGGGTTCAATAGTTCGGACATCTTATTTCACAGGGTGCTTGGTAGATTCTACCTTCACAAACTGCTGCGATCGAAACTGCACTACAACCTTCTACACTGAAACAGCTGCAAGCTTTTCTGGGTTTAACAGGGTACTATCAACAATGGATTTCTACCTATGCAGAAGTGGTAAGATCTTTGTTGGAATTGTTAGTGAAAGAAACCCCTAAACGTTTACCTTGGCAGGATTATCATGAACAAGCTTGTGTACAACTGAAAATAGTGCTCCTGCACTTGGGTTACCAGATTATTGAAAAAACAAACGCCAACAGTCCCCCCAAAGTGATCACAGGAATTCTCCTCAAATTAGAAAAATAAACAGTCTGGAAGCACTGCTGTGGCTGCAAGTTCTTTATTTCATCTCATCTGGTACCTCGGCTCCACCAGCCTTCTAAGGAATAACTTCATACAATTCCAGCAGCCTTTTTATACCCCCTCAACTGATGTGTTAATATGTTTAATTACATTCAATTCATTCCAAATTTAAACAACTACTAACCAAACCTTACCAGATTATTCTAAGATATTTTTTGTTTTGTAGTGAAAGAAATAAAGTAACATTAGGATTGTTAGCACAACACAGAAATGATAGTTTTAGATCTGTAGCTTATTTCAGTACAAATCTTAATCCTGTAGCTGCAGCCCTCCTTCATTTGCTTAGGGAGGCAGCCACATCAGCACCCATTGCAGACATGGTGGCTACACTAACTCTTGGGCATGAGACTTATGTGGCATTCTGCAGAGGCTCTATTGCTAAACACTACAACACATTTACCTGCAGCATGACTGCCCAAATATGAATTGTCTTTAATTAATAACACTTCTTTCCAGATTGCTCAAAGTCCACCACATAACCCTGCTTCTTTAATCACTACAGCAGGTGAAGGAGAACCTCAAGATCATGTAGTTGTTACTAACATTTTACTTCCTCCTAGATTACATTTGAAGGACATTCCTTTGTAAAATCCAGATCTCATTCTTTTTGTAGATGGCTCCTGTGTTCGAAGAGATGATGGTGAACTCATACCAGCCTTTTCCATTTGCACACAAAACAACATTTTTATTAATTGGACAATTAAATGGAAATGTATCTGCTCAAGTAGCTGAAATAGTAGCTATAACTCAAGCATGCAAAACTGATGAGACCATGCTTTCCTATTGTAAATTGTGGTGTTCTCTTTTGAAGAAATACCACAGTGTCATTCTGCAAGCAGCTTAATGACCCACAGAGCAGGATCACCATGACCTGCATTTTGAAGACCATGTTTATATCAAAGTGCATTCCTGAAGAAACTCATTTAGCACTAGACAGAAAGAACCATACTTGGTTTTGCTCACAACTGCTACTGCCATCCATTGTAAGGGTCTTCCCACCTGGATCCATGTGTCGCATGTCAAAAAGATCCTCCCTTGTGACAAGTACAACCAAAATGTCAGATCCATGTGAACCAGCAGACCCTATCATCAGCAGGATCAGATAACAAACAAGGGACATAATTGCATCTGGAAGTGACAGTCTGTGACATTTTGCCATCCAAACCAAATCCAAAAGTACCTGTGAAATGTCTGCCATCCAACCGGATTCCATATCTGCCATCCAACTCACATCCGCAACTGAATGCAGTTAAGTTATCCTTGTTACCAGACCAGGAAGTTAAAGACCATGACTCTGCTACCTCATCCTGGTCAGATTCAATTTCCAATAATTCTTCAAGCCCAACAACATTTCTTAGTGCTTCTAATTCAAACATTACTGATTCATTTTGCCTTTTGAACACAGATTTGGACATTGTCCTTGGCTGAAAACTTTTTGTTGATCTATTTCATTTGCACATTGAACAGTCCACCCAACATCCTTGTTTACAATTTCTTTGTAACCCTCCCTAGTCCCAGCATGCTTGTTTTTCCTGGGAACCAATCACTACAATTACTGTGCTTTTCATCATCATGTTGTTACACCTGCTTTTGCCACCTGGAACCATCAGGGTGTCATCCTCTGGGACCCATTGGAACTGTAAGTACCAAATCCTTTCTTAATAGACACACAAGCTTTGCTAAAAATAGAGACAGGCACTTGCTTAGAACTAAACTGACAGTACTTAAATGGCATCCTGAATTTAATACTTTTCCCCCTCCTTGCATACTTATGCACAAACCCTCGATGTTAACAAATGCTAGGTTTTGTGCACATATTCCTACTGCACACAGTGGGAGTATTACATTGATTCCTATACCAGTGACGGATTCTGAGCTTCATACTGTATTCCACCTTACTTTTCTTGCAATAAATCAGAAAAGTAAACATACTTCTACCCCCTTTACCATAATGCCATTTCAGCTAGTGATGACTGCTAAAGGATATGCTTGTTACAGTAAAAAATGGAACATGTTTTGTCAGAATTAGTACTTGCAATTTTACTTGGAACATTTATGATAGGGTTGGACAGCAGAGCATGACAGCATTATGTGAATACTACTGCATTTGTTGAAATCAAGATTATCCCTGATTACCTACAGACTAGTCTGGTTGTTGTTATATTGGTTGTGTTACTCCAGCTATTCAACATATAGCTGCTTTCTTGAAAGGAAAGATTCACAATGCTTGTCACAAGAGAAATACTAAAGACATTCCTAACCCAGGTGGTAAAATAGATGTCTCCTGGGTATATAAAAATACTGTACAGCAAACTGCTTTAAAGGGCTTGCTCACATGGATTATTTCTGGAACAGGTATTCTATCTCCCATCTGGGAAATTAGGAAATAATCTAACAAGAACTGACTGTAATGCACATTATAGTATTACAGAATTGCATGGCATTTGACTTTACCCTCATGTCTAAAGGGGGGTATGTGTGTGCTCATTCAAACAGAATGCTGCTCTTTTATTCCCAGCAACACTGGTGTGTGTGTGCTTATTCAAACAGAATGCTGCTCTTTTATTGCCAGCAACAATGGTGCCATCTGTGAAGCCACAATGGTGCAGCGGTAGCGTTGTTGCCTCAGAGCAAGAGGTTCTCCCGTTTGATTCTTGGTTGGAGTGCGGGGAGTGCCTTGTGTGTGGAGTCTGCATGTCCTCCCCGCTGTTGGGTGGGCGTTCGAAAGACATGCGTAAACGGGCGTGCCTTCATGGAAGGTTGAACATCGAGCTGGCACCTCGGCGTTCATAAAAATCTACTGCCAATCATTAGAGGACTGGAGTTCCGCTGTGGCGACCCCTAACCAGGAAAAGCAGAAAGTCAACAACTGGTGCCATCTGTAGTTACCTAGGAAAAAATGCAAAAAGTTGTTGACTATTTACATACCAAAGAAGCCCAATAGTCATGGTTAACCAACCTTATCTCTGGATGGGGAGAAGGTATTTCACAGCTTATCATGCTAACAGCCATTATAATTATATTAGGCTTTCTTCTCATTATGCTTAAACTATGCAATTCAAAAGTGTTAGAATACGGAAGTATCAATTTACATATGAATAAAACTGAAACTAAAACTGACCACTATTAATAAAAGTCACAGTATCACAGTACAGTAGAAGATGAAAATAAAGTGTTGCAAGATTTTAGTAAGGTATAGGACATGTGATATAAAGAATCAGGAGAATGTGAAAATATACATAGCATTGAACTTGTTACTGATGATTATTTACTGTAGTCAGATTGCACTTTTGTTCCATCATAATGTAGACATGCTTTCATTGCAAATAAGACTACATTTTTGAAACAACAATGTACAGATTGTGCATGTCAGGGACAAAAAAAAGCATGTGAAAATGTCTGATAGCAAGTGAAAAAGTGTCTGTTCATCTGAAAACTTATAGTCATTGCTCAGTTATAAAAAATTATGATTTGGGTAATGCTTTACATACATCAGATGGAAGAATGTGAAGGGTAAGAAATACGGAGAAGGGAAAAATGTTAGTGCATGCATTTCATTTCTAATATACTTTCATAACAGAATTAAATCTTTTTTTTTCCCTCAAAAATTTGTTTTTATTTTTCAAGTACACTTGAATGAATCCCATAATATTTATACATAACATCTTAAATAACTTTATACACTATTTACATTAGCCTGACACTATAACAGATCTTAATGTATACAGTTACTTTATAAGTATGTCCAATCCATTATCAGAGTGTCTGAACAATTATTGTATGGTGCCAAGACTTTTTCCCAAGGGCTGTTGATAAATGGCTTTGGATAAATTCCTAGTTCTTTAATTTTAATTTCCAATAATGCTGCGGTCTTCAGTAGGCTGTAGAAGTCTTCCAAAGTTGGTATTGTGTTTGTATTCCATCTTCTTGTTATACACTTCCTTGAAATTACAAGTATAGTCCATACTAGATACATGTTTGACCTATTCAAATGAGGACCTTTGTTTACATTTAATAATACAAGAGCTTTAGTTAAATAAAATGACTCATTAAATAAAGCTTGTAGAAATTTATTAATACCATTCCAAAATGGCTTAATTTTAACACAATCAAAGAAAATGTGGTTCCAATTGGCATTGTGTACTTGCTCACATCTCCAACATATTCCTTTTATGGAAGAACTCATTTTACTGATTCTGTCTGAGGTTAAGAATGCTCTGTGCAAGCATTTCCAATTAAAAACTTTCCAGTATTGTGTAAAGGATGTATATTTTACCAATAAGATATTTCTTTTAATATCTTCAGTTAACTGTACTGAGTGTCCTTTTGTTATATATTTCCAATATGAGGTTTTGGGTGTTGTTTCATAGTTTATCAATATTTTGTAAAATTTTGAAATACTGTTACCCGTGTCAAAGTCATTATATATGATTTCATATATGTATTTCATAAATTTAGGTATCTCTTTAAATGAAGACCTGTTAATTACTCTACTTAAATATTGTGAATATGACAGAATACTCTGTAAAGTTAGCCAGTCCTGTTGTGGAATTTTGTGTTTTTATTAATTGCATATCTAAAACTTTTAGTTATTTGATACATTAGAGCCAACAAACAAATCATTTCTGTCTCTATATATTTTATGTGGAAAGTTCTTTGTGAATATAAATGGTGTCAAACGATCAAACCAAATTTTTAAATCTATATTTGCATTAATAATTTTCCTAAATGAGTCAATGTAATAATCATACAAGTTTTAGTGGGTTTAGTTATGTTATATTGCATACTAATACATAATAAGTGCCAAGGCAAATTTTTATCTATTTGAAATTTTTTTTGTACATCAAATTTATTTATTGATATTAAAGTTAGTAATTCTTTCCAATTTGCAGAGTAATTTGGACTTATCAAAACTTAGATTGTTTTAGATATGGACGCTTTTATATATGTTTTATATCAGAAAAGTTTAATCCTCCCAGTTTCCATGGTCGGATAAGATGTATTAAAGCTATTCTGTTTCTTTTGGGAAACCATAAAAAATTTATTAGGCATAAATTTATTTCTTTAAGTATAGTCCTTTCTGGTAACAGCTGTATTAGCAAGGCTATGTATAGGATCTTGGGCAGTGAAACCATTTTTATTAACTGTAGTCTATCTTTAAATGTTAATATTATTTTGTTCCATTTTTCCACTGAGATTTTAATTGTATTGATGACATTATTGTAGTTTTTTGAGGCTAATTCATTATCCTTGCATAACTCAATTCCTAGATATTTTAAGGTAGATTCTTGTTTGCCTATGATGTGATCCTCCCTTAGTCTGCAGTTCTTTTTTTAAGAATAAAAATTTTGATTTTGACTTAATGAAATGGAGTCATGAAGTCATATGAAATTTGTCAATATATCTAACATTTCTAATGTCTCTTTTGTATTAGACAATGTTCAGCAAATAGTATTACTTTAGAATTGTATTGTTCATAAACATTGATTCTTTTGATTTTTATATTGTTACGAATTGAATCTGACAATATTTTAATAGCCAGAGCAAATAGAATCTGTGACATGGGACATCCTTGTTTAGTGCCTTTGTTATATGTATAGATTCAGAGGTAAAAGGACTAACTTGACATACGCTAAATTATTTGTATATACATTCTTTAGGAGATGAACAAAGGATGCAGGAAATTCAAATAGCATTAGGATTTTGAATAAATAGTCACAATTTAGGGAATCAAAGGCTTTCTCTATATCTAAGCCAATTATGAGTGTTTCTTTATTTTCTTTATTAGCATAATCTATAAGAGAAATTATCTTTTTAGTATTTGTCATGTGTGTGTCTCTACATTATATAAATCCAGTTTGATCATTTACTGTTTTGGATATTGGTATTTTCATTCAGTTGGTTAATATTGTCATAAATATCTTATAGTCATTATTTAATAATGATATAGGTCTATATGAGGTACAGAGGTTTGGGGATTTGTTTTCCTTTAGGATTGGTGTGATTAAGGAATATCTCCAAGAGGGTGATATTAAAGCTTGTGACTGAATTTCTAATAGAGTTTTATGGAAGAGGGATAGTATCTTTGAAGGAAAAGTTTATATATTTCCATAATTTTTCCATGTATGCCTGAAGCTTTATTTTATCCGCTTTTATTGTATCTGTAATTTCTTTGCAGGATATGGGTGCTTACAGATCTAGTTTTAATTTTTCTGGTATTCTTTTATATCAGAGCATTTTTCATCTAGATTTAATTGATCGATATGTATATTTTCTTTATGGAAATGTTCCATATAGTGATTTCTATAAGCATCAAGAATGTCACCTATATCCGAGACATTTTTCCCTTTCTTTTCATGGAAGATACTTTCAATGTTATTAGCTTTTGATTGTATTTTGATCCTTGTGGATAAATTATGTAGACATCCGGGAGAAGTGGACAGGGTATTATTTTTTAGTTTTGCTAAAGCTAAACCAGTTTTAATGTGTTATAATTTTGTTGTACTTATTGTTTAGTACTTCTACTTTCTTTTTCATCTCCAAATGATTTTGATTTTTTTTCAGCTTTTACTGATAAAAGTTTGGATTGTAGATCTAATAATTCAGAATCCCATTCTCTGATTTTTTTAACACCAAGTTAGGGTTTTACCATATATGTAAGCTTTTAATGAGTCCTACATCATTATTTTATTTATCTCTGTGGTGTAATTAATATCTAAGAAGAACTGTAATTCAGATAACAACTAGGATTTGAACTTATAGGTTTATAGATTAGTACTAGGCTAATTACCCTTGTGGGCCATTTTAAGCCCAGCCAATTACCCCACGTGAGAATCAAACACTGCAGCTTCTGTCTGTAAGGTAAATACCTTAACCATTATGACAGCCTCCCACCCTTTTAGTTATATATGCTGGAATTCTGGAGTTAACGATTAATGGTTTGTAGCCATTTTGAAGTTTTAATATCAATAAATTGTGGTTTGAAAAGGGGCAGGGAGTGATTGAGAAATTAATGATTTTAGAGTGTAAGCCATGGGGGCAGCCACGGTGGTGCAGTGGTTAGCATTGTCACCTCACAGCAAGAGGTTCTCTGGTTTGATCCTCGGCTGGGGTGCCTTCTGTGTGGAGTCTGCATGTCCTCCCTGTGGTCGCATAGGTTTCCTCCAGGTGCTCCAATTTCCTCCCACATCCCAAAGACATGCTGTAGGTGGATTGGACACTCCAAATTGGCCCTAGGTGTGAGTGTGTGCATGTGTGTGCCTTCAGTGGAAGGTTGGGCGCCAGGCTGGCAACTCGACACTGTAAAACTCCACTGCCAATCATGAGCGGACAGGTGATCTGCTGTGGCGACCCCTAACCGGGAAAAGCCAAAAGAAGAAGAAGAAGAAGAAGAGTGTAAGCCATGGGCAGCAAATATTTTATCTATTCTAGTTTGGGTACCAAATCTGTGATCTTGATGGGAAAACAACAAAAAATTATCTTCTTTAAATTTGAAAGTATCTACAAGATGAAATGATTCTACCCACTTGTTTAAAGCTTTTGATACAGCAGATGTACGCAGCAGTCTTTTATTTGTAGTTTCAGAAATATCAAATATACAGTTAAAATCTCCTCCTAATATTAAGTTGCCTTTATAATTATTGGAAATGAAATCCAAGTGTTTTTTAACATTTCGTGCTACAAAGCCTAGGAACCAGTATAGATTGTCTAGGGTCCATATTCTATTATATTTAAATATTACTAATGACATAAGGCCTTCTTTATCTTCATACTTATAAATGATTTCTTGATAAAATTGTTACCCCTTTTGTCTTAGTCTTATAAGTGGATTGTGCCAATATCATATATTCCTTAGGATTCCATTTGTAATTGTCATTTGTTTTGAAATGAGTTTCTTGAAGGAAGACAATTTGTGCTTTGTTCAGTTTTAAATATTTCAGGAGGTCTGATCACTTGCTAGGATTGTTTAAGCCATTGGTATTTAAAGATAAAGTTAAATCCATCTTAGGCTATTTAGACTATGTATTTTTTTGTTTTATTGTGACTATTAGAACACATCACTGCCTAAATCTAAAACAACTAAATTGGCTAGAACTTCCAACTCAGCTAAAACTTCAACAACTCATTATAGCCCACAAAACCCTGCACCAACCCCCTTAAAACTCCAATACTCTCTTGCCTCATCAAACCTTATTTTAATCAAAAACAACTACGATCTTCAAACAAACTATTAATCAAAACTACCATAGCCAATAACTCTGCAGGTGACTGCCTGTTCTCAAACTATGTTGGAAACATATGGAACAAACTACCTTCAGATATCTCATCTCTGACTTCTCTCCCACTTTTCAAAAAGAATCTGAAACTGCATCTCAATACCAAATGGCTATGCCCCTGTAGTAACCCAGACTAATACTATTTTCTTCCTACCTTCTGCAGACTACATTTAAATAGGTTCCATCTGTTCTCCCACCTTGTTGGAATTTGCAGTATATCTACCCGTTGATGACTCATCCTACACCTCTCCCTCACTTTTTGAACCAACTCCACAGTCTCAAGTAAATAGCCTATGCACCACACAGTACTTCTTTAAATAACCAATGTCCTTCTAACTCTACATGTGACTGCCTGATCCCTAACTCTTTTATAAACTGAACAAGACAAGCTCCATCTTTCCATTTTTGTCCTCCTTCCCCTTTGTTCTCTCACACCACTTCTTTCAGCTTTTCTTTCCTCATCCTTCCTCTTATATAGTTTATGCAATGATTTCTTTTTGTATTATATTACTGTTTTGTAATGCACATTGAAAAAAAAAATTTTTTTTATTTGTTAATTACTAGTTATTTACTGTTAGTTTCATATTTTTTGTAAGATCTGCTAAAACCATGTAATCATTGGAGCTTTTCTCCCCGGGCCTCTACTGAAAATGGACATATATCCAGATAGACTAGCCCGGTCAACAAATGTAAAATAAAATAATAAATAAATATTAAACATTTCCCTCTGATAACTATAAAGTATATGTTTGGGCTTTTAAAGGAAATTATCAGTTTTATACTTTGTTTACTAATAAAGTAATGTTTTGGTCAGGCATACTAAAAATGTTTTTCTGAAATAAATTTAAATTAATAAATGTTAACAAAACTAAGATCCACACTAGCCATGGAATGAAATTCATTCTTAATCTGATGGATAAACCTAAATCCATCAGATTATCACTCATACCTTGACAATCCAGAACATCTGAGCTCCATAAATTGAATCATATGGAGAATATCTGTAATAGGAATAAGCAATATTTATATTATTTTGAACAGATATAGTACTATTGTAGAGTAGACATAATTCTAATACAATATAAATGTCTACTTATTGTATAAGCACTTAATATTTACATGAAAGATAGATGACAAGAAATTCAAATATAGTAAAGTAGGCTGTATCATATATAAAACCTCAGTAAAAGATTATGGCACACAGTTATTTAACATATTCATCCTTATTGATGAAGTCTTTCAAAACGTATTACTTAATATAAATAGATGGTAATAATATTTATACCTAATGTTTATAATACAATGTATATATAGATATATCAGAAGTTATATTTCATTGTTTGCCAGCATTTAAGTAATCACTTTGTTGCTAACTTACTTAAAGCAACAAGTTTGTTTTATGTGAACACTGATGAAAGTTAGTGCATTTTAATTATCAGTGCATCCCTCTTCCCCCATTTCCTACACATAAGGATTTTCATATCTGTCATTTCTTATTATAAAATGAGTGAAACTATAGGTTAAAAACAACAAATTCACTTATTGTGATTAATGATTACAAGTTCCCTTTCCATATTCATAAATTGCCATTTTATGGCATACACTGAAAGTTTTTACATTTAAATGGCAACATTCTATTTTGTATAATCAGCAATGGTTAAAGTGAGTGATTATTGTCAAATTAATATTATTTGTTCAGAATGTGATTGTTACATTCCTAGTTCAGGATTCTATTGTTTCCCTTGAACAACTGTATCAGTTTGATGTCATGTATAAAACCTTAGTTACCTTGGTAACAGCTTAAGTATTATGTATGGTCAAGATGGGTTATAAAACCACAATTCAAGTTAAAGCAATTACATGACTTGTTGTGCACATTTACTTATATGAGAAAATCATCATGCTTTCTCTTGATGTTCAATATAGTGTATGTCATTTATGACAAGTTAAGACAGTAGTGTATAACGGGTATAACAAGCCCATGTTATTAAATCCTGTCTTTAATATCTAAATTCAGCAGACTGCTTCATCTTATATGATGATTATATATTTTATATCTAGATTTACTAAAATCATACATTACATAACTAATGTGTGTTTTTTTTTCTTTGGCTGTTGCTTAGTTATTTGAGAAACCACAATGCTTATTTTTATTAGCTCCTTCCAAGCATGTTTATACAGTCCATAGACTTTAAATTATGAGACCCTTCTAGTTTCTTATTTGTTATTAGCATAATTCCATCCTTACATACACACATATCAGTACTTCAAGCATGGGCAACAATGCCCATCCAGTTTTGCCAGAATACCATTCAGTAGTTCATGTGGTGTGTTTCCAGGCTGTTCTTAAAATATCCAAGCTAATATTTGTCCTGTTCCATTTTACCAGCCTGCTAAAATCAGCTATCCCCATATGCCTAACATGTCCGAAGCAAGTTCACCCAGACCACCCATCAGTATGTGTACATGTAGTTTAAAAAAGCCCTTTTTTTTTTTTTTAAAAAAAAAACTCCAAAAAAAATAAAATAACTAGGCTCTCCCAGAGCCGCATAATCATCACTCTGTCTCTGTCTCTTTACATACCACCTCGGGTCTGTGTTTCTCTCTCCCTAATACACAAGCATCAGTAAGCCTCAATCACAAGACATAACCCACAGCTTCCCAGAAACGAAAACGACAAATACAACAGCTGCTAGACACAGCTGCATCCACACACACCACATCATAAAAGTATTTTTATCTTGGATGGAAGGCCAACTGTGTATTAATTGTTTGTTTTGTTTCAACAAATTTTATTACTGGCTTTTTTTTTTTTTTTCTAGTATTGAAGGATCAGGTCTTTGATATTTGATATTTATGCAGTTTAGTAGTTTATCTATAGATTTCTGATGTTTTAAACTTGAAAATAATACAATTTTCCTGCATTATTATACTAGTTTATGGAGCTCTCAAAATTCACTGCTCTCAGTTGGCCATATAGGCTCCGCCCCCTCCAGAATGAAATCTTGAGTGTCCTTCAGTGCATACTTGTTAATTCGCTTCCTGTCTAATATTAGCAGGTGCTGACAAGGTTAGAAAAGTATAACATTTGTGATTGCAGAAAGTTCTATCTTGGAATTCAGGACGTGTGCCTAATATGGAATGTCAGGAGACCTTAGTGATCAAACTTAATGCTGTAATGTTCATTTCAGATTGGTCAGTGGCAGTTTTATGATTGTTACAATAATGTTGCCTTTAATAAAAAAAAAGGTATAAAATAGTACCAATCTTATAAATGAAGGAGACAGGATCTTGATTTCCTAATCTCCCATGTACATGCCTTTCTGTGTAATAAAGCAAATTGTTATTCTCAGCTGAAATGTCTCTTGTGAAAGCTATTTTGGTATCTTAACATTCCCTGTCTCGGAGTCATAGCCAGTGGGACAGGGAATTTGGGAGTTATAATCAAGTCCCTCAGTGTTAGGATTAAAGAATTCTTCAGAAGAAGCATAATCTATTTTTCTCTTAATAGGAGTAGAAGGGTCTGCAGGCATAAAAGACTGGAAGGACTGAATAGCTTTAAACAGCCCTTCTGCAAACTTAAACCAATCATCCTCATTCCCTTTCTGACAAGAAGGGGAAGATGGGGAGAAGTATGTTACATTTTCTGTACATGTTTCTTAGGAGTGTCCAGATGTATGATCTTTAAGGTTGAAGCCATTGACCTGACCTCCATGAGCAGCCTTTGATATCCTCTGTACCAAGAACCACATAGATAGCAAAACAATTCTTGACTCTCTCTTCCTACCTCCAAAGAGGTTGTATTAGAGGGCCGAGGAGAACCAGATGGATAATCCATGAGCTGCAAATATGCTTCTGTGGAGTAATCATAGACACCATATAAGAGAGCAGAACACAGGGTTATCGTCAAGCACCTCTCTTGACACTTTTCTCTTCTATTTTTACCTGGGGAGGAAGGTCCACAGCAGATGATGATAACAGCCACTCACACTGAGTCCCAAAAACCTCTGTTTTCAAGATAAATGCAAAAGGAGTTTAAGCTACTCCTACCAATCTTTAGGGTGAACAACAGACAAACTAAACAGGATTTAATGTCATCTTCAACCACAAACAGAAGATATAGCTCAAGCGGGGGTCTGTGTAAGGTATTTGGTGCCCATTTCAACTTTCCTTTTCTGACACAAAGGATTTTGACAAAAAAGTATAAGGAAAAAAGGAAGGATAACCAATAGAGACTTATCTGTTTGAAGACCTTGCTCTGAAGCCAACTGTACAGAAACATTAGATGCAGCACTAACAAGACTCTGCATATGCAGATCCGCGGAAAGTTAGTTCTGAATTTTGGCATGTCCGTAGGTCCCTCTTATAGTGGTACATATGCTTGTACTAACTGTGGATGAGCAGCATGCAAGAAAAATGTCTCCAGCTTTGTAGACTGTCTGGATGTACAGCATCCTGTGCAGGATACATTCCATACATAAGGATGGCAACAGTACACTAATGAAGAACATCAGTATAGATTTTTGTCTTGGAGGTACTCAGGTGAAAACTCCGCCCATTAACCAAGACTGATGATTGTGAAATGCAGTTTGCACAGTGGGGTAATAGTGTCCCGTGAGATGCTAGAGACTGGAATCATAAAGCAGAAGTAATATGTAAGAGTTGAGAAGCACTTTCAGAACATTTTATGCTGCCAAACATCATGGACTTGATTTTAGAAGTTTTAACTTTAACAAGTTGGAGGGCATCCACAGTTCCAGATGCTAAAAGGTATTTGCAGATTACCAGATGAATGGGCAATCCTAGCATCTAAGCAGAGGACAAATTGTCACCTGCCTACTGTATGATGCATAAGCTGTCACATGTTTACAAATACAATTAATGTTTCTTTAACACAGCCATGGAAGATGTCACATCCTAATGTCATTGGAATGGATGAGGTGATTTAGCCCGATAACTAGTTAATCAAGCAAATGAGTACTTACTGAGAGCAGGTAAAATGTTAAGGTATTTAAAATTCAGACTAAATAGCCTTAATGTCACCTTCTGCTCTTGCACAAATTCAATGTGAAGTTCCAAAAATAAGCATTTTGAGAGATTCTGGGGGAAGGGTACTGAATAATAACTCATGATGAAAAAGCTCATGCCAACCCAAAGGCTTGAGTAACTGCAAAACCTGTTATTCCAATAAAGGGCATTATATTCTGTGTTTCAGTGTCTTTTTTTTCTGTTGTACACTAACACAGCATTTCTTACTTTTTCTAAATACATTGAGAAGTAAGTTTACTGCACTGTAAAGTTTGTTTATGTCCAGGTAACAGACATGAATTCAGTTCATTTCCTGGCTACCTAGCATTGTAGCAGCAAGATATACTAACTGTGTTATAAGCATAAAAATGGGTAAAAAAGTAGGGAAAGGACTTTACTAACTACCTGCTGCTCCAAGTATAAAAGTATAATTTCAGATGTCACCGTGAGAATGGAGAAGGAATAAGGGATATTTACAAGTGCCCATGCTTATTAAGTATAAGAAAACAGTATCAAAGCAGCTGGGTCATAGATGAGGAGGCGTATTTGTAGCTCTAAGTTTCAAAAATGAAGGTGAGTTCAACTCCTGCATATCTAGCAGAATGATTTCTTCATGTGCAAGACTGCCTTCAAGGATTGCTGGTAATCAAGATTGTTCAAAATGCATCTCAGTCTTCTTTATGTCAATTTGTGCCTTCTGTAAGGTAAATGCACACAAGGGTATTTATCTAAGGGGAGAGCAAAGTTTAAAACAAATACCCGTTTTCAGCTAAGGGTAACCTAACAATTTATTTTTGTGTCAGCAAAGGTTTTCAGTATGGTCAATAATATCTTCCAAAAGTGAGTGCACTAAGGGACACTAATATGTTACCTGACACATGCTACAAAAAATGTATAAACTCAAACTGCAAAAAGTCACACAGGAAGCCTTTTCCTCTGTTGAAACTTGGTTATCCGATGCCCAATTAATACTCAACCCAAACAAAACTAAACTACTCATCTTCCAACCCACCAAACATACTCAAAAGAGCTCTCACTTTAACATCACAGCAAAAGACAACACCACTATATACCCAACTGAACACACCAAATTGCTAGGAGTGGAAATAGACAATAAACTAAAATTTGACATTCACATATCCTTGACCATAAAAAAAGTCCACAATAAACTAGGAGCGCTATACAGAAATAAGCAACTTCTCACCAAAGCAGCAAAGATTTCAATAGCAAATTCCCACCTTATCTCCACCCTAGTTTATGCCTGTCCAATATATACCAACCTAAGGCAATGCGATTTAAACAAGCTAGAGACCTGCTACAACAAAATCGCCAAATTCGCCACAGGGGCATCCTACCGTAGTCACCACTGTCTCTCACTTGTTGAACTGGGCTGGCTTGAACTCCCTCACCTCCTTCAATGGTATCAACTCTCACTTGCCCACAAACTAGTAAATTATCCACTAAATGTCCCATCCCTCCAGAATCTACTCCAACCCTATCGCACCACGAGACCACTAAGATCCAGCAACAAAAATCACTTGCAGATCACTAAAGCCAATAACTCTGCTGGTGAAGCACTATTCTCTTGCACCATAGCCAAATTATGGAGCTCCCTCCCACCCACAATTACCTCCATACCATCATGCATCCACTTCAAAACTTTACTAAAAGTGCACCTAAAAACATGCTGGCTATGCCCTTGCAACTCCCACTCTAATATCACCCTCCCAATCTTTCCACTCCACTAACTACCTTGATTATAGCAAGCTCAGATGCTCATAAGCCAGCACTTATTATACAGCAGGAACTTCTTCTTGTAACATTTGTTAATGTCTGTTATGTACTTCACATATAAAGATTCTAGTTGTCTACTGATGTACTATGTTCTTCATCTGTAAATATGTTGTAAGTAATTGCTATGTAAATTGTTAATCACTATGTAATCCAATGTAACTACTGTCTGTTTATTTTAACTGTGGAGCTTTTCTCCCAGGGCCTCCGCTGAAAATGGACCTACGTCCAGTCGGACACTCCCGGTCAACAAATATAAATAAATAAATAAATAAATAAATAAATAAATAAATAAATAAATAAATAATAAAGAAAGTTTTACTAAGTCTGCAAATAATAACTGCAAGGCTACAAGACAGTGTCACACATGTGCCAAACATATTACTGCAGAAAGATTCATTCATTTTTTCTATGACTATCTACTGAAATTAATTTAAGGTCAAATACACTTGTAAAGGGATAATTAGCAGGGCATACAACATATTACATATAACTATAAGTATCAATCAGAGGAGATTAAAAGTGATTGGAAAGCGACTGAAAAAGCAATTTACAAGAGAGCAATAGGAGGACATATGTAGGATTCCCAAGTATGCAACAAAGTCCAAAATATTTAGATGTTTAGTATTTTTGCTTGGAAGTATATATAGCTATTTTTATACCCCAGCCAGACTTCAAATAATTTTTCCTCAGGTAGATGGCACATGTTGGAGATGTGATGGGAAAGAACAAGGCAACTGGGAACACGTTTTTGGGAGAGTAAAGAATTGACAGATAATAAAAATTCCCTACAGAGCCTTTGTTAGAAATATTGGGGGAAGCAATATGAAATTACTGTAGCTAAGGAAATCATTCTTTTGCTGTGGGACACAAGATCTGAATTGCCTAGAGCCCTAGACATAGTAAGGTCTTAAGCTTAATTCTGTTGGCTGCCAAAAAGCAATTAGTAGAAAATGGAAATCAAAATGAAAGTACTGAATATTGTAAAACAGATAAAAGAATTGAAAGAGGGCTATTTAGAAAATGGAAGGAGTAAAAATACATAGAAATAAATGGAATTTGTGGGAACAATACATGACAAATAATGCTCAGAAGCAGTGAGGATTAAGGGAAGGCAGAAATTGAACAATTTATGTAATGGTGGTTTAAAACATGACTGTTATGAAGAAATAAATCATATGTATAATGTGTGCAAATGTAAAAAATGTTAATATTGTTTTCTATCAATGCATATGTGCCAATGTTTTAAGTGATAATCTAATAAAGGTGATTAATGCAAAATCCACAAAAACTTCTTAGGTAGTTGAAGGACTTCAGGACAAACCAGTATAAGCAAATAAACAAGAGACCAAAAAAAGTCCAGCATCCAAGATTTAATATAAGCACACACAGTGATAAAAGCAGCAAAGCGTTCAAGTTCAACACCTTCTCAATGCACTGAGAAAGAGTTTTGAACTCAATAGCTTTGCTGCTTTTATCACTGTGTGGGCTTATATTAAATCTTGGATGCTGGACTTTTTTGGTCTCTTTTGTTTGTTTGCTTATAAAGGTGTTTTAAAAAAAGTCTTTTGGCTTTTCCAGGTTAGAAGTCGCCACAGCGGAACTCCAGTCTGCTCATGACTGCCAATGGATTTTACAGTGCCGAGTTGCCAGCCCGACGGTCAACCTTCAACGACAGCATGCCCATTCACGCTCACACCTACCTGCATGTCTTTAACGCCACTCGACTGCGGGGAGGACATGCAGACTCCACACAGAAGGTGCTCCAGCCAAGAATTGAATGGGAGAACCTCTTGTTGTGAGGCAACAATGCTAACCGCTGCACCATTAATACCTTTGATTTTTAATCTGACAGCAGAATCTCTGAAAATACATACGCCACCCATGATGGGCACATCTGGTTTTAAAGAAATATATCCTCAGTGAAAACTTTAATGAAGTCAAAAAATAGTGGAAGAGTGGCAAACCTCTAATACTTAGTCCAGAGGCTAGAATAATCTAGTGCAGCACTTAAGTTCTTTGTGGGGTCACAACTATATCTTCCTAGAAACCTATGGTAGGCTTCAGAAAGCAACTAAGTATGACAAAGCAATTTGTGGTCTAGCAGCTAGCATAATCAGCAAATATGCATAAGCCTCTCACTGAGAACAAAATTGATTTTGTCAAAACATGTTCTACAAAAAAAACAAAAAAAAAAACTGTAGCGGATATGAAGAAGTCTTACAAAACACTTGGAGACTGTCCCACAATGTACATATTCTTTCTTAGAACCAGCTTTCTAAGCTCTTTACATTGTGGTTAGGAAAGTAATAAAGTAGCACTTTTCACTAGTATTCTGATACATACCTATAGTTACGAAACATTCACTAATTAATAAATTTGAGTACCCTGATTTATCCACAAAATTAAATTCCAAAACATTCTTTCACTAATTAATTGTAGTCCACCGCATTAAAAAATAAAAATTATGTAACTTCCTACAGTAACTGAATGAATTCTGCTCTGCATGTAAATCTCTATACTCTCTGCTTAGTACAACTTCAGCAATCAGCAAAAGGCAGAAAAGGATTAAATGAAAAGATAAGCATTCTAACATTCTGCCATGGCTGCAATACCTGTAAAATATTGTAGTGCAGGAACAGCCATAATTATGCTCCAAAACTGGAAAAAAATAAACCTGAAAAGCGCTACTACAGCACAAGACCCGAATGTAACGGTGCATTCTGAGTGTGCAACAATTGTTACACACCCACCTAAGTGCTGTTATGGTCCGGTCTCAAGCAAGGGATGTTCCCTGCTCTCAACTGTCCCAGAGCATCTTGCTTCATATTTTCTTTCTGTCTTTCTGCACATTCAGTCTGTAAGCAGATCACTGAAATATTTAAAAACTTTTCCTGACTCTCCTATTTTGTCAACTTCTCCCCCCAGAATTCTTAAACAAACAAATATGTACATGTCGTCTTTGCAACAGCACTCACCAGTGGTTTGCTGGCTTTCAAAGGCAGTAAAAGACTGTTTTTTTTTTTTATGTAACTTGTAGTACCTAGAGAAGACAAAACTGCAAGCACTGCAGAGCTATGATCAGGTGTCACTAATTGGATTCCCAACATCGATACCAAGATTAATCTCTTCAACTTTGCTCTCAAGTTGAATTTCTTAGCATCCATGTCTCAAATACAAAATAATATAGTTATAGTGTGAGACCTGATCATAACCCTCTGTATTACTCATTTCCTGCATGTGAACAAAAAACAACTTCTGCAGAGACCAAAAAAGACCATAAACCAGGAGAAGAGCGAGAGCGGGGGAGGGGAAAGCCCCCCCCCCACAACCTTCAATATTTTAAATATATATACATATATATAGATAGATATATCAACTCCGAGACAGCCATATCTTGGAGAAAAGAGAATATTCTGAGAAATGGTATCTCAAACTTAGTATGCATAAGTCCAATCTTTCAGCCATTTAGTCTCTGCTTTTTGAGACTCGCTCTAGCAGGCCCGAAAATTTCTTCCTTCATTTATGTGAGGGTTAAAGTACAGTTTTGTACCTACCATAAATGTAGATGTTCGAGTGCTAATACAGTTGCAGTCATAACAGATGGGTTTTCCTGCCGTCAGGCGGGTCCTCGGTCGGCCGAATTCCAAAGTCTAGGTCCGGCGTCGGTTGTCGTCGCTTCTTCCCTGACGTCAGTGCGACAGGGGTATAAAAGAACCAGCCAACACCATTTTCTTCAGTTTTACTTGCCCCAGATGTCAGGTGCCCCCAGAAGGAAGGCACTACATAAATTTATGTAATAATGCAATGCAATATAATCAAAAATCAGTAGTTGTAAGCAAATATACCATAAATGAATACCCCAATCAGGTTGTATGAGGAGGTGTTAGCTAATAGGCCTGTCCCAAGAGGGGAAGGAGGGAGGGAAACCTGGACTGCAGCTGTATTAGCACTCGAACATCTACATTTATGGTAGGTACAAAACTGTACTATGTTCATCGTGCATACAGCTGCAGTCATAACAGATGGGTAGAATCCCAAAGCTAAAAAAGGGGTGGTAGGCACTAGGTGGAACTAGGAGGAGCCAGGATGCCCTGCAAGACTGCAGTGGCAAAGCCTGCTCTAGTTTTGGAGTATAATGGTAGGTGATAGTGCTTGGAGAAGGTATGCACAGAACTCCAAGTGGCTGCTTCCAAAATATCTTTGGTAGGAACCCCTCTGAGGAAAGCTGCAGAGGTAGCTGTGGCCCTTGTGGAGTGAGATCTGATGCCTGCAGGTACAGTTTTACCATGAAAAGAGTAACAAAAGCATATGCAGTGGGCTATCCATTTTGAGATTGTCTGTTTGGAAATTGGCTTCCCTTGAGCTCCTGTAGCATAGGACACAAAGAGTTGCTCTGATTTTCTGAAAGGCTTTGTTCTGTCCAAATAATAACGTAGCTGTCTGTGGATGTCCAAGGAATGTAGTAGTCTCTCCCCTTTGTTTTGAGGATTAGGGTAAAAGGTAGGTAAGTGGATAGCCTGATTCAAAGCTACCCTGGATACCACCTTTGGCATAAAGGACGGATTGGTTCGTAAGGAAACTCTGTCCTGATGGAAAATGATGAAAGGCTGCACAGCCATGAGGGCTTGTAGTTCCGATACCCTGCGAGCTGAGGTGATAGCCAGAAGGAAGGCTGTTTTCCAGGACAAATATTGCAGTTCTGTTGAGGCAGCTGGCTCAACAGGAGGCAAGGTCAGTTTTTCTAGAATGAAATTGAGGTCCCAAGCAGGTACTGGTTGTTTCCTTGGGGGTTTTATATTCTTAGCCCCTCTGAGGAACTGTTTTAACAGGGGGTGAGAGAATAAAGGAGGATCAGTGTTGTATTCTGCAGAAATGGCTGAGGCATGGATTTTGATGGAGGAGAATGAAAGTCCACTGCTTAGCATCTCAGCTAGATACTGTAATATTTGAGGTAAATTCAGTATTCCAGGATTCTGGCCCTTTTTCTCATTCCAGGCACAAAACCGTTTCCATTTTGCTGAGTAAGCTTTTCTAGTAGAAGGCCTTCTGGCCTCCAAAATGACATCCTGCACCTCCTTGGACAGTAGGGTCTGTTGTGAAGTTAAGGAATCTTCCATGCGGCCAGATTGAGTGTTTTCAGCTGATTGTGAAGAGTTTTGAAGCTGTGCAGAGTCAGAAGAAGAGGCATTAGAGGTAGGATCCATGGTGGGGAATGCATCAGGCTCCTCAGGAGTGGGTACCGGTGTTGTCTTGGCCAGTCTGGAGCAATGAGAATCATCTTTGGTCTGTCTGCTCTGGTTTTCAATAGGACTTTGGGAAGCAGAGGAAGAGGTGGGAAGGCATAAACTGTCATTGATGTCCAACTGAAAGAAAGAGAGTCCACTCTCCAGGCCTTTGGATGGAAGATCCTTGAGCAGAATTTTGTCAATTGATGATTTTTGTGGTAGGCAAAGAGATCTATGTCTGGCCTTCCCCATTCTTGGATTATCTCTGTAAAAACTTGAGGATGCAACTTCCATTCGTGTGGATCTGTCATATTTCTGCTTAGGTTGTCTGCCAGCGTGTTTTCCTTGCCAGGCAAGTACTGTGCTTGAAGTTTGATTTGTAATTCCAGAGCCATGTTCCAAAGAGACATGGCCAGCCTACATAGGGGATATGAATGGGTTCCTCCCTGTTTGTTTATGTACCACATTACTGTGGTGCTGTCTGTCCTTATCAATAGTTGACCTGGATGCAGAAGGTTTTTGAAAGCTATAATAGCATTTATTACTGCTAGCATTTCCTTTTGATTGATGTGTAGGTGCTTTTCTTTTTGGGACCATTTGCCCTGAATGCACCGATCTGTCATGTGCGCCCCCCAGGCGTAGTCTGAGGCGTCTGTTGTGATGACTTGATTTGCTTGAGGCTTGCAGAATGGGAGACCTGTGTTTCTTTGGCATGCTTGAGTCCACCACAGAAATTCCTTTTGAAGACATGGAATCAGTGGTATTATTGTTTCCAAACTGTGGCTGTGTTGAGACCATAGGTTTTTCAGGTACCATTGAAGTTTCCTCATATGCAGCTTTGCACATGGGATTAGTAGGATGCAAGATGCCATGAATCCCAGAGCCTGCAGGATTTTCCTTGCAGTCAGCCTGGTGAAATTTGCTAGTTTTCTGAAGTATTGAGTTAGTTGCCCCTGTTTCTCTGGCGTGAGGTAGGCCATCTGGGTGTTTGTGTCCAAGTTGGCACCCAGGAAAATTATTGTTTGAGAGGGTATTAGCCTTGATTTCTTTTTGTTGACTGTGTATCCCAGAGAATTCAACAACATTATTACAAAAGCCAGATGTTTCAGAAGTATGTGCTTGCTGTCCGCTTGGATCAGGCAGTCGTCCAAAAATGGGTATATTTGTATCCCTTGAAGTCTGCAGTAGGCAATTACTGATGCCAGGCATTTCGTGAATACTCTGGGCGCAGCAGATAAGCCAAAGGGCAATGCAGAGAATTGATAATGGGTTGAACCTGCAAGAAATCTGAGGTATCTTCTGCAATCTTGTCTGATTGGGACATGCAGGTATGCCTCCTTGAGGTCCAATGTTACCAGCCAAGACTCCTTGCCCAGCATGGGAAGAAGCTGCTGTAATGTGAGCATCTTGAATTTTGGCACGAGTAAAAATGTGTTTAGGATGGATAGGTCCAAAATAGGTCTCCAATCTTTTCCCTTCCTTGGTACCAGGAATAGTCTGGAGTAAAAACCTTGACCTGGTTCTTGTGTAGGTACCTCTTGAATAGCTTTCATGTCCATGAGATCTGAAATTTGTTTTTGTGCCTCTGCCCTTTGATTGTGTGGCAGGTTTGGCATGCCTCTCATTTTTGGAAGGGTGTGAAAATGGAATCTGTAGCCTCTGTTTATAATGTCCAGGATCCATTTGTCTTTTGTGACAATATGCCAGTTTTTCGAAAATAATGCCAGTTTTCCACCTAAAGGTGCTGCCATTTGAGCCTTGCTTGGCATGCAAAGGGGAAATGTCATTGGGTCTGCTTTCTGAATGGCTGTGAACTATCCTCACCACCTCTTTGTGTAGGAGCTTGCCATTGTCTGCCTCTAAACGATCCTTGAGATTGCCCTCTGCCCCTTCGGGCGCCTGTATCTACCTCTTTGGGGTCTGTCTGTGGCTGGAAAGGACCAATTTTTGGAAGGCCGATTTCTACTGAAACGTGGAGGTTGTACCTGTAGGAAATCTTTCACTGTTTGCATTGATTTAGCTTTTTCCTCCATTTCCTTTAATACCTCCTCAGCTTTAACACCAAATAATACATCTTTTTGCAGAGGGGCATCTAGTAATTTAGCTTTGACATGATCTGGTAAGGTTTGCTCTTTGAGCCAAGCATGTCTACGTATGACTGATCCTGTAACAGCAGCTCTACATGAGGCCTCTAAAGCATCAAAACCACATTGCAAGGTATGTTTACCCACTCGCTCTGCACTATGTAAAAAATCCTGCAACTCCTTCAAGTCTGGTTGTTCAGGTTGTGACATTTTGCTTTTCAACTGTGATAACTGAAACTGTTGGTACTTTAACATATGGAACTGACAGTTTAATGCTATCATGGTTAAGGTGGCCAAGGTGTATACCTTTTTCCCCCACCTTTCTAAAGCTCTGGAATCTCTCTCTGAAGGTAATGGATTTTTAGCAGTGGAGGCCTTAATTCCCTTGGGACCCTGTGAAATAGTTTCTGGGTCAGCCGCATGGCTTTTGTATAGGAATTGGTGTGAATCAGGAACCCGGTAATACCCGTCAGGCTTGACTGGAGCTGGAGGTAAAGAATCTGGGTTAAGGCAGGCCTCCGAATACACATCATCTAGTATGTCTAAGACAGGAGGTATAGCCAGAGGCCTGTGCTGAGGGAGCAAGAGGAAATCCCTAAGCCTTTTCTTGGAGTCTGAGTACTCTTGGCCTTCCCAGTGGAAGTGTTCCCTCAAGGTATGTAAGGTTTCCCCAAAAGAGTAATCCTCACGGGGGGAGACATAGGGAATGGACTCCTCTGCATCAGAATCTTCAAAAGGGGGGTATGAATGTTCCTGGTCATCAGAATGCTCTGAAATAATGGAGGCCTGGTCCGAGGAGGGGGATTCTTCCTCCACTCTGGGCCTTTTGTCCGGGGGGGAGTTGAGAACCCCTGATAAGAGTAATCAAATCCTCAGCCATTTTGAGCATCTGCTTTTTAGGCATGGGGCCTTGAGAAGGGCCTTGTGGAGCTTGTCTCTTAGTATGCACGGCTGCTTTAGACTTAGTGAAAGCCTTGATGGAAAAAGAAGAGGAAGGCCTGAAGACACCTTGAGAGGTGGCAGACCTGTCTAAACTCTGAGTTTCACCACCAAGAGTGGCTTCGGTATCAGTAGTCGGGGTGTGGGCCGAAGAGCCTGCGACCTCGGGTACAGTAGACACCACCAATGAAGTGTCGTCGGTAGTCAGAGGCTGCGTAGGCGCCTCACTGAGAACCGGACCACCTGTAGTCGGCTTTGGCGTGGTGTCAGTAGAAGCCGCGGACCTTGTATGTCGGTCCTTATCTTTGCGTTTTTTACTCAAAACTGGAGTCGGAGTATCCGACGACATAATGTAATTAAATTTTTTGCCAAAATAGTGTTGGGCGAACTCCGCCTGACGCTTAATGGTATGTCTGTTGAATGTAGCACAAAAACGACAGGCTGAGACGTCGTGGTCTGGGCCTAGGCAAGGAATGCAGAGGGAATGAAAATCCTTATGCGGTATTTGCTTCCCACATGAAATGCAATTATTAACTTTGTCTGACATCGGTCTGAGGCAAGAAAAGTTTCCAACGGGTACTTAGCTTTCAAGAAGACTTCGGTTGCAAAATATTCGTAATCTCAGGAGCTGGCCGACCGGCACTTGCGAACTGCTTCTGCTTCGGGCACCGCACAGCAAGAAAGACTGAAGAAAATGGCGTTGGCTAGTTCTTTTATACCCCTGTCACACTGACGTCAGGGAAGAAGTGACGACAACCGATGCTGGACCTAGACTTTGGAATTCGGCCGACCGAGGACGCACCTGACGGCAGGAAAACCCATCTGTTATGACTGCAGCTGTATGCACGATGAACATCTGCATATAACTCTTGCAACATAATATCACAAAATAAAAAGTGTAAACAGATATTACCTATCAACAGATTTTAATTGGTTATCATTTTAAAAGAATGCTACAGTGGATGTATTTTCAGTACAGAAGGCTGTATAACTTCAACTTTGGGGATAAATAAGGTCTGTGTTTGCAGCTGTCTGTTTGGGATGACTGTTCCTATATGGAGGGTTAAACCATTACTTGAAGATATACATAGTTTTGTGTGTTTGTATTATGTTAAAGGGTTATGGAGATATTCTGGGGCTATGTTTGGACTTTTGTTTCAGGGTTTGCATTAAAACAAAACATCTTGTAAAATGTGACATAGGTTCTAATGTTGATAAGAAAAAACTGTATAAAGGTTTAACCCGACAAACATTAGTGGGTACATGTTTCACAAAAGCTGGAAAAAGACATTTAAAAAGCAGTAATATGTAACAGGTGGGAATAATGACTTCTTATTATAACAGTAACACTTTTCATACCCTGGAATGTGAATGGTCTCACAGTATAGACAAAAACTGCAGAAATTTAACTTAGGCATCCTCAGAGGAAGGATAAATAAATTAGTAAGCAGTCTAAAGAAGGTTTGAAAGTCCATTTAGGCAAGAGAACATAATCCTACACTCCGTTTCAGGGCAACAAAGAGGTTATCTACAAACAGGATGTGAAATGGGTAAGTATACTTGGAATTAGGAAATAAGCTTTCACAAAGAGAACATTTTATTGACTGTAAGCAAGTAAACTATAACCAGCTAAGGATATAACTGCCAGCCAAGCTTCCAAAGCTTCAGGGCAGCTTCCACACAAACAAACCAACTATCAGGCAGCTCAACCTGAGCTGGCTAAAAGAAAGTTTGGGCACAAAGCCCTTCACAGTTTTCCAGCCAGCAGAGAGAGGAAGGCTGCACCCTGAAAGGACTAAATGTCCACACCCTGGCATAGAAAACACACCAAAAATCAAGGGGGGATGGAGGGAGGGAGGGAGGGAGCAGCTACTACTGCAGTGATCAAACATCTACTGCTACGTTAACTTACACAACTGTACTATGTTCTTCATTTTGATCACTGCTGCAGCAGCCTTAGCTAACTACATTTTGGAGCTAGAAGGATAAGAATCCAGGTGCTCTTGGAGGAGCCCATAAATCTTACACTCCATTTCAGAGCAATGAAGAGGTTATCTACAAACAGGATGTGAAATGAGTAAGTATACTTGGGATTAGGAAATAAGCTTTCACAAAGAGAACTTTATATTGAAAGTAAGCAATTAAACTATACTGGATTACTGCAAAATCACATGGAATGATTTACTACTGACAGTGAAAATATGACAGATTGAAGGTCTTGGCAGAATAATAAGTTCATTATATGGTGTGATGCAACATTTATGCTGTTAAGTCTAGACCTTTGCCTCCTTCAATGATGAGTCAATGCCTTCTTTGTGTTGGTGCATCTGGTCCACATGGATCCTCCAATCCTGAAAAACATAAAACATCAACCATGTACGTTTCTTCATGAAGTATTTTAAATGCAATAAGTTATTCAATATCATGCAACAAAATTCATGAAGCAGGACTACTAGCATAATATAATAACCTTTTTTGCCAAATGGTTTCTATAAGCAGGAGCCAAGAGTTAAGCAGTTCTATCATGCTGCTGACCTTCAGTATTAAGCAGTATTAACTGCCCAGGCTTTCCTTAAACAGTACTTGAGTAAAAGTGAATCACGGGTAGCATTGCAAGAAGTTCAATGGTTCAGTTCTCAACTGGAGTGTGTTCTGTGCAAAGTCTGCATTGCCCTCCTTGTATATGCAAGGATTTTCGCCAGGTACTCCAGTTTCTTCCCACTTTCAATGACATGTAGTAGGTTGACTAGGGACTCTAAACTGTCTGTAGGTGTGAATGCATTCATGTGTGATATGGAAGAAGGAAGTAGGTTGCTAAGTCTATTTCCCCCTGCTTTGAAAACTCTGCATACAAGTGGTTGTCTGTGAGGTCAGTCAAGGAATTGGCTGAGACTCATTAAAAAATACAGAGAGAAAGGGGCAGCAATGTAGCTGCTTTTAGAAGATAAGTACACAAAACAAATCAGTCTAAAACATTTACTCCTCAATTACTTGTACTAAAGTCAGAGTCAATGTGAAACCACAACCTATTCCAGCACTTAGTAGGTACAATGCAGAGAAACTTATGTTGGATACGGTGTTGGTCTATCATAAGATAAACAGACACACACACCTGCAGGCAATTTGTATGAATTTGTATGATCACCACTTCACCTATGGCATGTCTTTGAGATGTGAGATGAAACTGAAGCACTTGGTAAAAACCCACACAAATAAAGGGAGGATATGCAGACTTACACAGAAGGCACTCCAGCCAAGAACTGAACTGGAGACCCAAAACATACTATAAATACAAATCAACAATAAAAGCATTTGCAATTATCACATTTTAACACAAATATTTCACAAATTTTTGCATCGAATTACACGCTGAATTCAGCTGGTGCCAAAATGGAAGCACACTGCTTGGGAGACAATAGCTATTCACAGAAGTCTTCACAGTCCCTTCTGTGTGGTATATTCACCATAACTCTATATGACTGAACTTCCTGAGTTATTGGATGGGGTAAATTTACTGCTAGCTGAATATCTATAGCAGATAAATCACACACTATATCTCTAACTAGGATGACAAACAGAAGTTGCTCTCTCTCTCAAACAAAAAAGGTGCAAGTGACACAAGGCTCCACTAATATATCCAGTCTGAATGGACTGCAATTTTGGATACAGCTCAAGATACACATTTTATATATATATATATATATATATATATATATATATATATATTTATTTATTTTTTTGAACCATTATGACCTAATCCAGGTCATAAAACTAATCCACTGCTGTCGTGGTGATCTAATACAGGTACAGTTACCACACGTGAAACTCAGTCAGCATAATTTGCTCTCCTGCAGTTAGTTCTTTTTCATGGTAAAAAAGGCTATTATACCATGCCAGTTGTTACAGTGCACAAAAAAAAAACATGAAAATCATAGCAGACAAGGATAGATGATCGTGCATAACTCTGAAGGTCAGCAATATGATGAACTGCATAACTCTTGGTTCCTGCATACAAAAATCACGAAACACTATGCAATTACATATTAATTCCCTAAACCCTTTACATTTTAATGCAAAAAAGTCACAAATAGATTCTCATCTTTAAAAAGTATAGCTATACAAGTTATACCACAAGAGCAGAGATGTCTGAATAGATAATCTGTGCAGAATTCCTCAGTTATGGCACATATCCTGTGAAAGATACCATACGTCTGACCAGCCTACAAAAGTTCAGCACCTTTCTCATACACCAAACATCTGACTAAGACCTATGCACAAGACTACACACTAGTAATTACGGGATGTATAACAGTGAAAATCCTCAGAGCTTTCTTGCCTCGGAGAAAAGGCTGAGAGAAAGACTGAGGATGAAACTCACCGGACAGATACATTCATACAAAGAGAGGGAGGATGGGGAGGAAAACAAGGGACCTATCATGGCTAAGAAGGAAAGCAGATGCAACAGTGATCTATTTAAACATCTACTCTTCAGGTACAATCGTACACAACCACACTATGTTCCTCATTAGACAAGTACAATTGTGTAAGCAAACTTACCACAACAGTAGATGTTCTAATAAATCATCATTGCAGTAGACTAAGCTATTTAGGTATTTTTCCCATAAACTGGCCCGCTTTTCAAATCTTAAGGGCATTCTCCATGTGCCCTGTCAACACCTTAAGCAGAGTTCCACATAAAAACAGAGTTAGAATGCCAAAACCATTAGAGCTTTCTTGCCCCAAAAGGGATGCAATAACACTGAAAACAGAAATGCAGCACAAGAGCAACTATATACAAAAAAGGAATATATACACATTTATGTATTTATATCTACACTCTGACAACATGAAAAAAAAAATCGATCAAAGAAAGGGGAGACAGAGGGAGGGGTTGAGCTACTGAAGCAGTGATCTATTAGAGCATCTACTGTTACGGTAATTTCACTTTCACAGCTGTACTTATGTTTAGCATTAGAGAACTGTTGCAGTACACTAAGTTATTTAGGTTTATTACTATAACTTAGAAACCAAAAACGTGGGGGATGAAATCAATTAAAAATCTAGGAGTTCCTGGAGAATGGTCCTTCCAAAGCAGCTTCTGGACCTAGAAAATAAATCCAGTTTGCAATGCTTTGTAAAAGTATGTACAGAAGACCAAGTTGCTGTCTCTAAAATACTTCTAGAGCCCACTTCTTTCCAGAAAGCCACTGAAGAATTGGAATGGGCCCTAACCCTGCCCAGAAATGGCTTCTTATTGTAAGAATAGCAAAACAAAACAGCATGAAATAACCATCTACAAATTGCTTTCACACTGGCTGTCCTTTTTTCTTGCCTTCACAGGAGACAAACAAATGATTGGCTTTGTTGAAGGATTGAGATTTTTTCCACAAAGTATCAAAGCTGCCTATGTACATCTAAAGTATGAATAATTTTTTCCCCCTTGTGTTTGGATTCAGGGCAAAAGGAGATTAACAGACTGGCTCAAGGTAAACTATTAGACTACTTTAGGCATAAAAGAACAATTACAACTCAAAGATACCCTGTCCTTGTGGAAACTGAGGCAGGGTTGACTCATCATAAGAACTTACAACTCAGATACTCTTCTAGAAGTTAGAGTATTGAGTAAAACAGTATTCAGTGTTAACAACCTCATATCCTCCTGATGAGCTGGTTCAAATGGAAAAAGGGCAAACTTTTCAAGCACAAAGTTAAGATCCCAAGGAGGAAACATCTGTTTTCTAGGTGGATAGACATGTAAAACCACTTTCAAAAACTGCTTGGAATGAGGAAAAATAAAAAGGAGAGTATCTGGCAAATAACAGTGGAAGAAATGGCAAAGGATAGTAACTCACACAAATAAGGAGGAGAGGTAGTCTACTTAAAAGGGGCCTGGTTCTTGGCATGGCACCAACTAGAAAATATTTACCACTTACACATATATAATTTCCTAATAGTAGTTTTTAGCCTCCTTCAACACTTGATGTTCATCCTCAGAAAAAAAAAAAACTTAAAATTCTATCATCCAGGCAGTCAACTGAAGAGTTGTCAGGTTGGGGTCTATCAAACAACCCTTGTCTTGTGTGAATAAATCCATAATGTGGGAAACCTGTGGTAATTGCTCTTAGCCGATTTCAAAAGAAGGGAGAGCCACTGCTGTATTGGCCAAAAGGGAATCACCACCATAATCTTAAGGGAGTCCTTCTGGACCTTTAGAAGATCCCTGGATATCAGTGGAAAGGGAGGAAAAGCATACATGAAAATTATTCATCCAAGGGAATGAGAAGGCATCTGTCTTCTTGGCCTGCTTGCAAGGAATGCAGGAGAAGAATTTCTTTAGATCTGAGAGGAAGCAAGCAGATCTAACTGATGTGTTCCACAGAATTGGATCAAATTCATTAATGGCAGGTCCTGCCTACTTAACCTGGTCAACTTATTTGAAAAAGTTACTGAAGCAATGAACAGGGGCACAACAGTGTACATTAAATATCTAGATTTTGCAAAGGCATTCAATACCATCCCACACCTGAGTATCATAGATAAACTCTCCTAGCTAAATGTCAATCCCTTGCTGAATAGCAAATTGGCTCACAAATAGAACACAGGAAGTTAGGAAGGGCAGCTCTACCTCCTCCAAAAAACTGTCAGTAGCAGTGTACATGAGGGTTCAGTCCTTGGGGCACTCCTCTTTAGCAATTACTTCTAGTAGGTCAAAGTTGATGCTAAGAATTTGTGGCTGACCAAGTCTGCAGCCTGTAAACTTGGTGTCATGATAAATTCCACAGAGCTTACCAAGATCCTCCAAGAATGCCTGTCCCAATCAAACAGCGGTGGTCAAAACCACAGAATAAAACTAAATGTCAAGAAGTGTATAACTGCATCATTCGGCAAATATGACTCCTCCTTGTAACTAGCAAACTGACAACACACCCATGAAAACTGATCCCATAGTTAGGGATCTGAGAATCTATGTTGACAATGAACTGCCCTTTGACCATTATGTATCCACTGTTGTAAGGAAGACCATTTTCAATGCACAACTTCTATCCAAATCCAAGGATGTAATCATTCCAATATACTGAGCACTCATTAGGCCAATCTTTGATTATAATGGCACAACTGGAATAACCGCAACACTTTCTCACTAATAAAATCAAGGGTCTAAACTGTAACAATTAAGTGGACCATCTCAAAGACCTGTCCATTTTCTCAGTATCTTATAGGCTACTGAGAGGTGACCTTGGCATACAAAGCTTCAGTACACCCTACTCTGTCAGGCCTATTACAGATTCACACATTCACTGATATGAAACACTTGTTCATGGGAACTCAGTCTCTTGCAAAATAACTAGAACGTGCTGACGGAACAAGTCTGTATCACAGAAAATACCATTTCCATGGAACGGTCTTCCACTCCATATAAAACATAATTTGGATGAATGAATGGGTAACACACATTCACCCTTTGTTTAGCATCCCTGTCTGTCCCTGATGGATGGGGGAAATATGTAAATGTTCCAACATATCCTTGCTTGGCCCATCTCTGAGTTATTCACATTATAAGGGATACAAACTACCATGGGAATGCAAGGCTAGGCTTTTTAAGATCACCACACATCAATTGCTTAGGGAGTACCTATGAACCTATAAGACAACTGTCTAAGTATGGAAAATGTACATGCATTGAAATCTGCAATAAGCAATTACTAGAGCCAGACACTTTGTAAACACCCTTAGAGCAGTAGATAATCCAAAGGGTAGGACAGTGAACTGATAATGTGAGCCAGATATAGAAAATCGTAAGAAATATCTGAATAGCTTGTGAATAGGAATGTGAGGGCAGGCATCTTTTAAATAAAAGCTAGTACAGGAGCAAGATTTAACAGAGTCTGAAGGGATAACATTTTAAACTTTGGGACCCTGACAAAAAGATTGTGAAAGGAGAGGTCTAGCACAGGCCTCCAAGTTCTTTCCTTCTTTAGCACCTGGAAGATCACTGAATAAAAACCTTTGCCCATCTGGCAGGCACTGGTTCCCTGAAATAAAAATTGTTCCAAAACTGGAGGGAACAGGAATAACTGGTTTGCTAAGTAAGGTGGAATCCCCTAGAATGAAGGAAGGGACAGATGGAATCCTACTGCCATGTGTACTGCTACTGAATGATTTTGAGAACCCATTTGTCTGAAACAATCTGGTGTCACATAGGAAGATGTACATTCAGAGAGGGAAAGACTAAGAAGCCAACAGTCATTCTGACATTTTGGACTGTTCCTGGATTTTGACTGGTTTTCTCTTTCTTTTTGGAGCCTCCTTGTCAGCGCTTATTAAAATCCAGTTTGGAGGCACCTTGCTGCTTAAATTGCTTTTTGAAAAATGTGTTTTGTTTTTTTTTGCCTTAAAAAAATGAAGATTGGAAGATATAGGTCAAACACTTAAATCAGCATTCCCTTCGCATCAAACTGCTTAAGGACCTCAGCTGCAAAAGGGTCAAACAGAACTTTGTTATCCATGGAAGAATTTAAAATTTCAGTTTGAACATTTTTAAGAAGATTTTCAGAATGTAGCCACAACAAATCTTCTCATGACTGACCCTGAAGCAGCAGTCCTGGAGGCAGTATCAGCAGCATCAAAGGAACACTTAAAGGCAAGCTTAATTATGTGAGAAGCAGATACTACAGGGGCATTCAAAGAATTTTCCAGCTCAGAACAGGGAAGGTTAATGGTTAACTGTTTCATGTTCTCAAAAGACAGGAGTAAACATTTTATCATATTAGGCTGGCAGTTTAAAAATCTGAATGTTGAAGAGGAAGAAGAATAAACTTTCCTCCAAACTTTGTGAAAAGCATTCCCATCCTTGTCAGTGGGAAATGAGATTAGCATTAGCAATGTTATCTAGCAGAAACAGTTTTAGATACAGAAAATTACTGCATGGTTAGAAACAAGTACTCGCTAGTTTGAGGTACACTGTAGAACTGTATAACCTGTCAGTCTTTGTTAGTGCAGGAAGTAGACTGTCAGGTAAACAACAAACTGTGAGAGACACTCCTCTACAGCAGACAAAACAGGAAGAGGAACAGCTGCAGACTTACAAATATCAAAGTGTAACAAATCATAATACATTTGCTGGGAAACAGGAATTTCATTCTGGTCCCACTGAAAAACCCCTTTCGTTTTAGATAAAGTATCACAAAATGAAATGTCTTCTGTAAGGAAATCTGAAGAAACACATTCCTCAGAATGAGAATCTTCAGTTGAGAAGAAAATCCTGAAGCACAGCCTTCACCCTCTAGTCTTCTGTCAGAAAATCAAAATCCTAAAGATTAGAATCCTAAAGACATGGAACTCTTTTTTTTTCTCTTTTCTTTTTTTCTTTCATGAAGAATTAGTTGAAAAAGTAAAAGCAAAAATTAACTCTCCAACAAATCTTCCCTGACCATTGAAACAAGACAGGAGAAGCCAAGTTTTTTTATCTTTTAATTTTGTTTTGTTTTCTTGGGAAATGCCAGAAAAAGACTGACCCAAAGCAACACACTATCCTGGGGTTCATGGCCTCCTTCTCCCCTATGCATTAGACTGTCACCTGCCCTCTTCCAGGAGACCAACAAGAGTGGTACTCAGTTGCCTGCAGAGAGGAACCCTAGAGCTACAGAGGATGAGTCTAACTCCACAGTCTTTAGTGGCTGTAATTGCTACACCACAAGGACTGGCAGAAAATGACTTGTGGTCTGAAGAGCCAAATCTAGCCATAGCAGAATCATGCATTGGCAGCTGAATCACAAATTGAGCTGGCTGGACACCAAAGGCTGCTTGACAATTTTCTTCTTCTTGTGGACAGGGAAAGAAAAAACCAAGCATACTAGTAATTGCCCCATAGGTTCAGGAGAGAAAGAAGCAGATAGTGTCAGAAAAATATGTATTAATGTGTGTATTAGTAATATGCTTAGTGCATTTAGAGCTTGAAAAGGGTTAACACATTTATTCTATTTCATACTGCATAAATCTGTACAAACTGCAGATGCTTTCTGACCTTGTATTGTTAGCTAAAATCTTGTTTGCGCCTTGGAAATTTACTGAGAAGCAGATGATTCCTGCTTGTGTTAGGAAAATAATGAATAGAACAATACTACTTGTATGAAGCTTAGACAAGAAGTTCCGTTTGTGCTGTGAGAAAATACACAGCTGTAGAAGCTATAGATAATTAGGACAAAGCCTGTTTGAAAATATGAACTGCAATCAGCATTTGCTTGTATCTGAATTAGAAGAGTACCTTGAAATGTAACACTGTACAATGGAAGCTTGTAAATGAATTAGTGCCCACCAAGGCCAGGTTGTTTTTCTCAAAATTTTCTCACAAATCTAGTCATGTCAGCAGAAAATCTGAGTAACATCTGCTGTAGAACAATACTGAAAGTTGTGTTTGATTACGTCAGCCATAGAAGGCCATGTCTTGTAAAACAGTATAAGAATAAGCCTACTTCCTGTTAGTAGTTAGACAAATCCTTGTATTTGCATGTTTTGTCTCCTTGCGGCAAGTAAATAAATATGCCTTAACTGAAACTTACATGTATTGGTCTTTGAAGTTTTTTCCTTTGACAGATTGGTCCTTCGGACCGGAAACCCTCACTTCGCCTCGGATCAGACAGGCCAGGTGGCTTGAAACTGTAAGGGGAAGAAACCACATCGGTTCTTCTTAGTTGAAAAGCCTTCCGACTGAATTGTCGTACAAAAGAGGCCAGCCACTTTCTGATCTGCGACTGAAGGACGGGTTTACTCGAACCAGGTGATCAATCACAAAGGCTCAGGTAAGGTGACTCTACCTTTTTTTCTGTTTTAGATCAGGGACTAGATTTGTATTTATTTTGTTAAGACTTTGTTTATACAAGTCAGGGACAAAAAGATTACTGTCTTGTCATAGATCAGGAAAACAGAGCAGGCAGGCAGTCATTCTGAAGAGACTACAACAAAATCCGTGGTACCACGTTAAAAATAAGGAGTTACGTAACGATTAAAAGGGTAGAACAAAATGGGTAATAATTGTACAAAAAGATCCCAAAGTCCGCCGTTAACTGAAGACGCGAAATACATGCAGTCACAGCGTGCTGATAATATTAAATACTACTCAAAATGGGTTAATAAGTATGAATTTGATGGTAAACTAGAAAAATCCTCGATTGTCAAACTTGTCAAACAGCTTAAAACCGATTCTAAAGGTCGGGTAAAAAAGCAACGTCAATTAGGAATTCCTCAGGCACACAGGTGGATTGAGGAAGTAAACCAAAGGGAACAAAAGAGTAATAATTCAAAAGCAATGTTTTTAGATAGGGAGGACAATAACTTAGTAATAGCATCAGCCCCTCTGCCTCCCTTACCAGAATATGAGGCAAGTGAACAAGTTAGTCCACCTCTGCGATATCCTGCTGTCACTGTAAGTAGAGACACTACAAAAGCGAAACCGTTTATTAGAGATCCCGTCGAGACCAGGTCTCGAACATGGGCAGGAAACTCAAAAGGGGACATTGAGTTATATCAAATGGGTAGAAATTCAAGATTTGTGAGTGAAGAAGAAATATGCCCACTTATAGAAGTGCCTAATCCTCAGGCAGGGCAAGAAGGTCAGGACCCAACTATTCTAGTGTATAGACCCTGGACTCTGGAAGACATCCGGAAAGCCACTGAGGGAATTCCCCATCCAAAAGTTAATTTTAGAAAGTTCTTAGAAGATTTGCAAGGAATGAGGCTAAGTTATAATTTAAATGGAGAAGAGGTAGAAAAAGTAGTCAGACAAATTGTGGGACCAGATTGGCACATGATTAGTGGCGAATGGAATCCCCGTGACGCTGCGCTCAGGCCCCTCCCACATAGCAGTGCAGAATTAGACAACAGAGTGAAAGGTCTTACAGACCGCATCTCTGAGAAATGGAAGCCTAGGGCAGACTGGACTTGCATTAATCAATGCATCCAACAGGAAGGCGAAACTATTGACAGATATTATGCCAGACTATTAGAATGTTTTAATAACCATTGTGGAATGCAGGTTCCTGAAGATCAGACACACGATTCCCCATATGAGCAGCAGTTAAAGAATGCATTTTTGAAAGGCAGTATTGCACCCATAAGCAGCTTTATTACAAAGCACATGGTAGATCATCGTACAAGCAGGTTACAGTCATTACTTGAATATGCTAGGCATGCCGAAAGGCATTTTAATAGCAAAAAGAAAAAGAAAGCCCAAGTATTTTCTGTAGAAGATGGAGCAGAAGTTTATGTAGTACAGTCCGGGAAAAAGGGCAAGAGAAATGCCCAGGGAAACAATCTGATCAGCGATCAGAGGACTTTGAAGGGCGAAAGAAAAAAGGTGAATGTTTTAAATGCGGTAAAAAGGGACACTTGGCAAGGGACTGCAAGAAAAACAAGAAAGCAACCACGGAAGATAAGGAGGGTGAGGACTGACTATATGATAGTCAGGAATCACTAGAAGGGGATAGCAGAGAAGGGACAAATGAGAATGTGATAGACGGAGTAGAGAATGTGACAGAAGAAATAGAGGAAGTGCAGGAAGTCACGGATAGTGAAGAAAATGAAATATTAGATTTGGCTTTATTGAGCTTAGAGCTCTATCTAGCAGACACAAAACTAGAAGTTACACTGCTGGTAGAAGGGAGGGAGTCAGATTCTTGTGTGACTCAGGGGCATCACGGACCCGAATACATCCCTCCAAACTGCCAGAGAACTCAAGAGTCACCTGATTACATATTAGTGAAAGCAGCTAATGGACAGCTGTATCGGGAGCCCCTCTCCCATTATATTGTGATAACTGATCCTGTTTCAGGATTGACCCAGAAAAGCAAAATTGTTGTTTCTGCAAAATGTCCAGTAAACCTCTTGGGCAGAGACCTTATGCAGCTATTTGGTATAGCAGTAGTTCTGACTATGCAGGGTATGGAAGCACAACAACAAATTGATACCTTTGCAGTGCAAACGGAGGGTAAAATGTTTTATTGGTACAGCCAGGACTTGGTTACGACTGGTCCAGGGGCAGTGACCTAGGAGTTGATGAACGTAGCCATCAGCAAATTCTCCTCCCTTGACATTGATAAACAGCATTTGTTGCACTGTACTCTGTATTATTGTAACACACCAGGACCTGATAAGGAATATGAGCAAGAATTGTTTAGAAATCGTGCAAACAGATTGATATTACGTAATCTGTACTGGGATACAGAAGGGAACAGTGTAGCCAGTTGTTCATTGCCCCAGGAGTTCTTTGCACTCTATAAATCTAATCGATTACCACACGTTAGCTTAACTAAGGACAAGAATGTAAAATGGGTAGACTTAGGAGAAAAAGTCACGCGATGGGAAAAACAGACAGAGTTAGAACTGTCAGAACAGGGAATACAAATGCAGAAGTTGAATTGGATAACTCAGACCCACCCAGCTGTACACTTGCAGTCTAGCAAGGACAGCTGATTAGCACTCCTATTGAAGGAGGAAGAGAATGCCTTACAGAATACACCAGAAACCCTCTGGTCAACAGGAAAATCAGATGTAGGACTTGTTCGTACAGCGTGACCAGTTACTATAATGCCAAAGTCAGCATTTAGACCACAAAAAAGACAGTATCCCTTAAGAAAAGATGCAGAAGTAGGAATCAAACCTATTATAGCAGCCTTACTTAAGGAAGGGGTGCTGGTGGAATCTCCTGATTCACCATGTAACACACCCTTATTTCCTGTTAAGAAAGCGAATGGAGAGTGGCGTATGGCCCAAGATTTACAAGCTGTAAATGACGCAGTAATACCAAGGGCACCTACGGTGCCAGACCCACACACCCTGTTGAATGATTTAAAACATCAACAGAAATATTTTTCTGTGGTAGATATCAGCAATGCGTTCTTCTCGATACTGATACACCCTGACAGCCAGTATTGGTTTGCATTCACATTTCAGGGGAAAAGGTATACATATACGCGACTACCACAGGAGTATTGTGAAAGTCCAACAATATTCTCACAAGAAATGGTGAGCAACTTGGCAGGATTTACCCCACCAAGAGGTAGCCAGATTTTGCTTTATGTTGATGATATCCTGCTGGCGTCCCCCACCCAGCAAGATTGTAAAGAAGATACTATAGCGCTATTACAATTTTTAGCCACTGAAGGACATAAAGTAAACAAAAATAAACTGCAGCTTTGGAAAAAACAAGTTAAATACCTAGGATATGTAATATCCAAGGAGGGTAGGACATTAGATGAAGACAGAAAAGTAGCAATTTTGCAAGCACCAAAACCCACTACCAAGAAGGAAATAATGTCCTTCCTGGGTACGACTAATTTTTGTTGGAGTTGGATTCCAAACTATGCCTTTTGTAACTGCACCGTTGACTAACTGATTTATAAAAAGCCTATGGCAGCACAGGATTTGTTACAATGAACACCAGAAGCAGAATCTGCTTTCTGCAAACTGAAACAGTTAATAGCGTCCTCATTAGTTTTGGGATTACCAAACTATTATAAACGTTTTTTCCAAACTGTAGATTGTAAGCAAGGTTATATGACATCAGTGTTAACACAGCAGCATGGGGACAAGTAACGCCCTATTGCTTATTATTCATCACAACTGGACCCAGTGGCACGATCTTTACCCCACTGTTTACAAGCAGTAGTTGCAGCTGCAATGTCAGTACAGGCTTCGGCCTCAGAAGTTTTGTTCCACCCTCTCACATTGAGAGTGCCTCATGCAGTCACAATTATTTTACTGCAAGAGAAGGTAGTATATCTTTCCCCTGCTAGGCATCTTTCCTGTATGACTATATTGTTGAGCCAACCTCATATGACAAATGAACGATGAACGACTTTGAACCCTTCTACCTTGCTCCCAACCCCTGCAGATGGCACACCACACAGCTGCCCGCAGGTGACTGAGCAAAAGACACTGCCTAGAAAAGACCTTACGGATGTTCCCTTGGATGATGCCGAGGTGACATACTACGTGGATGGCTCATGCAAAAGGGGTCCTGCAGGACAGAACCTAGTAGGATATGCAGTAGTTTCTGATTTTGAGATTATAGAAGCGAAATCTTTACCACACAATTTATCTGCACAGGCAGCAGAATTGATTGCCTTGACACGGGCATGTACCTTAGCAAAGGGTAAATGTGTGAACATTTTTACTGACAGCCAGTATGCTTTTTCTACTGTACATGTTTTTGCGCAACAGTGGAAAAATCGAGGAATGATAACATCTAGTGGCAAACCAATCAATCATGCACAGTTTATTTTAGATCTTTTAGAATCTATTCAGTTACCTCAGAAAGTAGCTATTTGTAAATGCACAGCTCATACCAAGCAACAGGACAGGATTTCAAAAGGTAATGTGAGAGCTGATACAGCTGCAAAGCAGGCAGCTTCAGAAGTATTTCTTTTGAATGAGGAATTACAACTCTCTGAGATTTTAGACTTAGAAATGTTAAAGACAATGCAGACACTTACTACGCAAGTTGAAAAACAAAGATGGGTAAAACGAGGAGCAATTCTCGAAAAGGGGCTGTACATCTCTAAAGAAGGGAAAACGATATTGCCGTCTAATTTGTTTAGATATGCAGCTTTGTTGAACCATGGGCAGTGCCATGTCTCAACAGGGGGGATGGTACAGCTGGTGAACCAAGTGTTCACGACATATGGAGTCTTAAATTACACTAAAAAATACTGTTCGATGTGCCATGTTTGTAATAAACATCATGCACAAGGGGCGTTAAAGCCCAAGCAAGGGAGTTTCCCTACACCACCGTATCCATTTCATACTATCTGTATGAATTTCATAAAGTTGAATAAATGTGAAAATAAGAAGTATTGTCTTGTCATTGTAGATATGTTTTCCAGATGGGTGGAAGCCTTTCCCACTAAAAATCCAGACGCAGCAACTGTGGCCAAAGTTCTTGTTAAAGAAATCATCCCTAGATTCGGCATTCTGGAAAGGATCTACAGTGACAATGGCACACACTTCGTAAACCAGACCATACAACAGTTAAGTAGACATTTTGGTATTTCTTTAAAAAATCATTGTGCGTATCACCCACAATCTGCAGGGCTAGTAGAGAGGCATAATGGGATTTTAAATAAGCTAAGGAAGTTAATAGTAGAAACGCAGAGAAATTGGGTGTACTGTCTGCCCCTGGCACTGTTGAGCATGAGAACTGTTCCGAAGGCAAAAGGATTGACTACTTTTGAAAAATTATTCGGAAGGGCTTATTATATACCTCAGTGGAAATCTCTCATGCCTGCAGACCAGGAAGCTGACAGTACACTAGCTGAGTACATGCGAAACTTGTTAAATTCTAAACATCTGTTGCATTCAAATTCTGTTTCAGATAAAGAACGAACCAGACCGTCAGAAGTGGCAGTGTCCCCTGGAACTTGGATCTGGGTGAAGACAGTAAAGAGAAAGAATTGGGAATCACCAAAGTGGGAAGGTCCATATCAAGTGCTTCTGTCAACACCCACTGCAGTCAAGATAGCGGAGCGCGCCTCCTGGATCCACCTGACGCACTGTAAATTAGTCAAAAACATTGAACTGGACAAAAATCTTGTCACATGCCAAGAGTAAAAATTGAGTCCAGAAGAAACAGGAATGCAGAAAAACCCTTTCCTCTGAAGTATTGCATAATCATCCTGTTAACAGTACTAGTGACAATACTTTCTTGTTGAGGCCTTTCCTTTTCCCAGCCACACAGACTGAACTGATTAAACGTGAAGCGTTACTCATCGACTGGCATCCAAACTTTAACACTTACCAAGCAATTAAATATGTGTATGCTGAGACGTTAAATGTTTTGAATTGCTGGATTTGCACAGCTTTGTCGACAGCATATGGGGGGTTATTAATGACTACAGTCCCCCTAGGGGTCACTGAGACCTGGGAGAACTTGATTTATGATACCTCAACCATTACATCACAAGATAAAACAGCATTGCACTTGTCTGTTCCACAAAAGGGAACTGTGTGTTTTTATAAAAATGATACTGTTCAGGTGGGTTGGAGCAATTGCAATGTGACTGTTCCTTATAAATGTTACACTAAAGGTAACAATGTAGATCTTTATTGTAATACAAACTATGACTCATTTCTTGGATTGATGCACAAAACACCTGATGAAGTAAAACATAATTCTGTTTTTTATAAACAACTGTCTATAATAGATAGAAAAATGTTTCATGCAGGGCGAGTGTATATTCATAGCAAAGTTACTACTAAAATAGAGGACTGTTATTTTGTGTGTGGCAGAAAGGCATACAAATGGTTACCTGAAAATTGGTCCAGCAGTTGTTTTTTTGGGTTACCTGGTTCCAGCCATACGACACACTGCAGTTTTGCCTCGAGGAAAAATTTGAAATGTCCGAGAGGTCATCAAGAAACCTGTAAATTCAGTGGGACAAATCGATGCACATTGGAAAGACCATCATTCCATAGGCAAAGGACTGACACATATGGACTTGAGTGATAGCGTTATATCGTGGGCAGGCATATGGAGCAGTGAAATTGATCTGGGAACTGAGAAAACTGTTAAAACTTCTCGAAGTAATGAGTAATGCAATTTATCCGCTCTCGAATTAGTGACTGATGAACTGAATGCTATGAGAACTGTAGTGCTTCAAAACCGGATGGCTCTCGACTTCACCCTTGCGGCGAGAGGTGGTACTTGCACTTTAATCCAAGAAGAATGCTGTTCGTATATTCCTGACCATAAACACGAGATAGACAATCATCTTGAGGTAATTCAGCAAGTGTCGGCCATGACCAAACCAGGCCCAAACGCACTGACGTACCTTTTCCAGAAATGGTTTGGGGGGTGGGGTACCATCCTAATGAACATCCTGATTGCCATTTGTGTAGGAATGCTCCTACTGGGAGTATGTGTTTGTTGTGGCATCCCCTGCATGAAAAGACTGATTAAAGATTTTATAGACATGTCAGTTTCTGAAACCTTATATCAAAGTACTGAGTTTGAAGAACTGTTAAAAGATTGAAAATGCTTTCATAAGTTTAAACTGAATGACTCTCTTAACTGCAAATACTGTGTGGAAGAGGTTAGGAGAAGAAAACAAACTGTTTATGCCTATTTTGAAAGTAGAATAAAAGTATTAAAAGGGGGAAATGTCACAAAAATATGTATTAATGTGTGTATTAGTAATACGCTTAGTGCATTTAGAGCTTGAAAAGGGTTAACACATTTATTCTATTTCATACTGCATAAATCTGTACAAACTGCAGATGCTTTCTGACCTTGTATTGTTAGCTAAAATCTTGTTTGTGCCTTGGAAATTTACTGAGAAGCAGATGATTCCTGCTTATGTTAGGAAAATAATGGACAGAACAATACTACTTGTATGAAGCTTAGACAAGAAGTTCCGTTTGTGCTGTGAGAAAATACACAGCTGTAGAAGCTATAGATAATTAGGACAAAGCCTGTTTGAAAATATGAACTGCAATCAGCATTTGCTTGTGTCTGAATTAGAAGAGTACCTTGAAATGTAACACTATACAATGGAAGCTTGTAAACGAATTAGTGCCCACCAAGGCCAGGTTGTTTTTCTCAAAAGTTTCTCACAAATCTAGTCATGTCAGCAGAAAATCTGAGTAACATCTGCTGTAGAACAATACTGAAAGTTGTGTTTGATTACGTCATACACAGAAGGCCATGTCTTGTAAAACAGTATAAGAATAAGCCAACTTCCTGTTAGTAGTTAGACAAATCCTTGTATTTGCATGTTTTTGTCTCCTTGCAGCAAGTAAATAAATATGCCTTAACTGAACCTTACGTGTATTGGTCTTTGAAGTTTTTTCCTTTGACAGATAGGCAGTGAAGCCTGAGAGAGATGATAAACCTTATAAATGCAATAAAGAGGTTCTGAGGTTAGAAAAGCAAGGATAGTCCCCAAAAGGCACAATTTCCTGTCCCTAACACATAAACCCTATATAATCATATAGGAAACAATGTCAAGAAATAGATTCTTGCACAATTTGTGTGTACAAGCATTCACACAGTAAATAATCACCTGAAAAGTTTGGACAGTCCTAGACAAATATGTTTCTTAGCTAAAAAACAAAGTCACAGAAAAAAAAACAGAAAAATAATTTGTGGAAGGTTTTCCCCAACAGGGGAATTATTTGCCCAGCCTTGAAGGATTGCTAGCAGACTCACAGTTCCACAAAGCCTGCCAAAGGAGTGCACTTTGGTGACAAGAAAGCTCTGAAGATTTTGGCACTCTGTCTTTTTATATCAAGCTCTGTTTGAGCTCCTGATGCTTAGCATGCATACAGTGTGTCCTTATGCTTTGAAAATCTGGCCAGTTGGCAGGTTTAAGACACACACAGCTTAGGTTAATAGCAATCTAATATTGAATATCATTGTTGCAGCGTTTCTCACTTATAGTACAATTCCCAAAGTTGTTAGAAGGAAGAGGAGGAGGCTGAAGCAAGAGAGCTGGAGTGCAGCTCTAGCTCTGAATGACACATCTATTTCCATGTTTTCTGAAGTTGTGGACAGAAGACCAGCCAGCCTGAAAGAATAGGATGTGCTGAATTGCCAACAACCAGGCTACCACAACAAGTTTACAGAGAGGATAAGACTTTGTTCCTACTTGTATGTTGATATGTCACAAAAGTGTTATTGTCTGTCAGTACTTGCAATGGTGCTGGTAACCAGAAATTATGTATGTAAAGTTTGAACAGCATGACTTAGGGCAATCATCTCTCTGACAATTAAATGCTGTTTTTTGTCTTATTTGAACCACACTCCCTGAACTCTGACACCTTTAAAACAGGCACCTCATTCAAAATGTGAGGCATCTGTTAGAAATGTCTCCCATTACCTGTCTGATTCACAAAAATCTATTCATTCATAAAATTCAAAAAAGGGACTGGAAAGGACAGAGGAATGACAATCCAAAGACCAAATCAATTTGGGGTACCACTGAATTTTCCTCAGGTGACGTCTGGTATGTTGAATCATTAGAACTGTTAAATGTCATGAATCTTAGTGCTCTCAAGATCTCTTTTGATGAGGTCATTTGAAGACTTATCAGAGATATGGAGTAAGGTGGTCTCCAAAAGACATCTAAGAAACACCAAAGAATGGGTTGGATCCAGAGCTGACTTTTTTAAGTTCATAGTAAAACCTAGGTGAAAAAATAAGTTAGCTGCAAAGTGCAAGGCCTTTAAGTTTTCTTTTTTGGTAGTAGCTGGAATCAGGCAGTCATCCAAGAAGGAATAGATATAGATGTCTTGGAGCCAGCAAAAAACTGATGGAAGTTTTGTGAAATACTTTGCAATTGTAAGTGAAATGGCAAAGTAAAAAAAAAAAAAAAACAAAGTGAAATCCAATGCATAGAATCTTAAAAATTGTTTGTGGTTGTACAGATTTGGATCCTTTAGATCTACAGTAACTAGGAATGCTTGAGGAAAAAGGAGAGGAAATACATTTTGTAGCGTTAACATTGTTAAATTTGAAACTTTTAGAAAGCTGTTTAGTTTGGACCCATCTGAAATTGATCTCTAGGTTTCCTCTTTCCTTAGAGCAAGGAAAAGTGTGGAGCAGAAGCATTTCCCTGTCTGCTTAGGTGGGACAGATTCTATGCTTCCCCTCAAGAAACAGATCAAAAATAATTAGCAGATAAGATGTCGTTGATCTGATGAAACTTGAGGGATTCCAGAAAGAATGGGAATACAGTCCCACTGAAGCTTGTAAACATTTTCTATTATGTCCAAAACCTATTTTCTATTATGTCCAAACCTCAAGAGTCTAAAGTTATGAGCTTTGAAAAGGAAAGGGAGCGAAAACGTTTCCATAAAATTTTGGAAGGCCGACGGCTGAACTGAATGTGAGGTCAGGGACGGTTAGGGAAGGTAGTCAGAAAGTACAGTTGTGCAAGTAAATTTACCATAACAGTGGATGTTTGAATGATCACTGCTGCAGTAGTCCCACTTATATCCTACTAAGCGTATAACAGCCAGCCAGCTTTCAAATCTTAAGAGCAAAGAGCACCTTCCATGTGGCCAAACCATTAGCCAGCACAAGCTGAAGAAAAAGAGCAGTTTGGGTGCCAAGGCTTTCAGAGCTTTCAAGAGAACTGAGCCTGGGAGGCTACAGCCCTGAAAAGGTCAATGCTAGGAAATAAAAACATCCTCACCCTCATAACAAAAACATACAAAAATAAGAGGGATGGTGGGAGCAGCTACTGTAGCAGTGATTATTCGAATATCTACTGATATGGTAAGTTTATTTACATAACTACACTATGTTCATTATTTGATCACTGCTGCAACAGCCTTAGATATATGGGTCGACTACCATAGCTTATCCTGACTGGGATGAGGAATGATAATGGTCCAGGAACCCTGGGAAAACTGCCATAGCAAGCCTGCCCTAGACCAAAAAAAGGAATACAGTTTATAGTGTTTTGTAAAGGAATGTACAAAGGACCAAGTTGCTGCTATTATAATCCAATGATTTCCAAAAGGCCACAGATGAAACAAAAGCCCTGCAGAATAAGGTTTGTTCCTGCCTGAAATTATCTTATTACGGTGGGTATAACAAAAGATAACAGCATGGGATAACAATATGGAGATAGTCTGCTTTGACAAAGCTTGCCAGTTTTTCTTATCTTCATAAAAATGAATTGCTGATCAGAGTTTCTGAATGTTTTAGTTCTGTCTAAATAATACTAGAGTTGTCTGTGCACATCCAGGTATGTACGATCCTTTCTCCCTCATATTTTGGCTCCAGAGAGAAGACAGGTTATGGATAGCTTTGCTCAAAGTATATTTGGATACCACTTTAGGCATAAAGGAAGGATTAGTTCTTAAGAAAACCATATCGTCGTGGAATACTAGAAAAATTGATCCACCATAAGAGCTTGTAACTCAGATACTCTTCTTGCAGAAGTCTGAGCAATCAGCAATACTGTTTTCCATGTTAAGAACTTCAAATCAGCCTGATGAATAGGTTTGAATGGAGCTAGAGTATATTTTTCTAAAACAAAGTTCAGATCCCAAGGAGGATACACCTGTTTTACAGGAGGCCTGGTATGTAGCACCACTTTCAAATGCATTTTGAGATGGAAATGCACTGAAAGGGGAAAATCTATGGGCAGACATGCTGAAATGGCAAACAAGTGAACTTTGACACAGGAGTAAGAAAGGCTAGTAAATAACTCACACAAAAATTGTAGAACCAGAGAAATACCAGTCATAAAAGGGTCCTGATTTTTGTTGCAGCACCAACTACAAAATCTCTTCCATTTACTAAGACGTGACTTTCTAGTAGCAGGTCTTCTTGCCTCCTTTAATACCTGATGCACATCCACAAAAAATAGTTGCCTAAACTGTATAAAGACTCTGTCATACAGCAAGTAAGGTGAAGACGTTCTGAGCAGTTAATCCATAAAGTCCCAACTACCAATTATCAATAAATTCACTGTTTTTTTTTGTTTTATGAGCATATAACCCATAAATAATCATGCTGGTGTTCAAATCTGTAAAAACATAATTTTCAAATTTTTTTGCACAAATTATTTTTGTTCCAACATATTCTAAAATAAATATTCTATAGCTTCTACTACATTACAAGCCCACACTAAAAAAAGAAAACAAAAGAAATAACTTCAATAAACTTTGTTAGCTTCCATCTCTACATGGAGACTTCATCAAACAAAGTAAACACATAAAACAAACTCATTTAAATAACAAAGTCATTCAATCAGGTGACTCCTCCTTTTAAGGAAGCATTACATGATCTATTTATTTGTTAATATTTCATCACAACCTTAACCAGCAATTCTCCAACACCATTCTCCACAACAAATCTTTCATTTCTAAAAAGTTTTTCAACTCTCTCTCTCCTTTGGATTGGTTTTTGTATTATTTCATCTTTATTCTCCAGTTGTTTGATATAATAATATAAAGGATTTTTGACTGGAAACAGACTGCCTGCCTTGCTTGGATTACTTTCGAATACTTAGTAATGCTGTAGAATTATATATTTTCTATTATTACTTTTTGACTTGACAAGTTTACGTTTGCTACTTCTACTACTATTGTCTGATCTGATTAATATACAGTGATTAACTAGAAATATATGGACTGAAAATCTTCCACACAGAGAAGTTTCTTACAATGTTTTCATTCATTATATTTTCATACTACTTTCTTCTTTTCCAACTGCTTTCTACTCAGTTTATTTTCCATGTTTTTATTAATTCTATATATGCTTTATATAGTGTAACTTTTTTGCTCTTGTTACCCCTCTCCCATACATATTTATATTTAGTCCATATAGGTTCATAGATGTTTACTAGGCTAAAAACCACAAAGGCCTTTTTAAGCCTAACCATGCATCCAAATCTCTGACAAGTTCTGGCACCCTCGATAACTGTAAGCATGGGCCCGGGAGATGAACCATTTACAGGCTGCCTGTGTCCATTAGAGAAATAGGTGCCAAATCAGGGATGAGTTTACTGTTCCCCATCCAATTGTCCCAGTTATACTTGAATTAGGTTATTTGGGTTAGGGAGGAACTCTGCTTCACATGGATGGGGAACCTGTTCCAGAGACAGGGTAGTCTCTGGAATACATACCCATCTCAGTCCTATTTATATCACAGGTAAGGCTGAAGTCTTTAGAATGGGTAATTCTGCTCCTATTTGTTTTTGGATATGCAGGAGGTCCATCAGAGTGAGGTCTTACAATGTCTTGTATGCCAGGCATAAATCTCCCATCAACAGTCTACAGTAGACAGAATACAGGGATAGGGACTTGAGGTGGTCCGCATAGGACATGTTACTTATGCCAAATCAAACAGGAGAACTCAGTGCAAAATTTCACTAATAACAAAAAAAGCACTAAGCTACATCCAGCCAACACAAGGAGCTGTCCTTTATTTTGTAATCCAAAACAACACAAACGCTTAACAGTTCACCATGTTTTCATCTCATCAGATGAGAAAAAACATACTACAAACTCCTACTTTTTTAAATAAATCCTATCACCTCTCCACCCAATCAACAACACAAATCAATCATTAACGAGCCACCTAACAGTTAAAAGAAAACCAACCCTCCATTAAAATCAAAATAAGGATTATATAAAAATAAATACAATCTACTATTATACATTCCTAATAAAATTAATGTATCATGTATACTAAATACAATATTAACCTAAACAAAGTAATAAAACAATTAAAATTATTAAATACTTTAAAATCTAACCTTCCATTCGCACAACTCTTTTCCATTATAAATTCCTGTACCAGTGTTGAACTATAATAAAACACCACCATCCTGTGGCACATTTAAAAAATTTTAGATTAGTGCTTATTGCTTTTTTTTTTGTTACATGTTACTTACGCCCTGTATTCCTTTTGTGAGGAACCTCTATGGACATTTCAATTGTTGGATATGCCTGGTTAGGTACATACCAAAGGGGCACTGTACTCAGTGACATATCTGATGAATGGTGAATACAGTGGAACAATGAATTCCATGGACCTAGATGCCATACCTTTGTTTATAAGTTCATAGGTTCACAGGTTGGTACTAGGCTATCAGCCCTAGGGCCTATACAAGCCTTGCCATAACAAATACCCTGGCTATTTCTTCCCACACTATTTACTTCCCTGGAACCCTGTCTAGCAGGGCGACTGACGTGATCCTTGGGGTGAATTTCCTTTCTCCCATCCAATCGTCAAGGTTCCTTTTGAAGAGGGCCAAAAAGGCACTCTGCTTGACATGTATGGGCAATCTATTCCTGAGTCTGAGGAGTCTCTGGGTCAGGAACCTATCCCTCCAGCACGTTTTGTTTATTATGATGACAAGGTTTGGATCCCTGGGGCGTGTGGCTCTGAGGGATTGGGATTTCTTTAAGTGTAGCATGTCCAACAGCTCTGGGTTTGATATGGCCTTGAATGTTAAGCAGAGATCGCCTCTAAGTAGACGATATGCGACAGAGTATAGCTGGAGTTTTTTAAGGCAGTCAGCGTAGGGCATCTGCTTTAGGCGTGTGATTCTTTTAGTGAGGTATTTCTGTGGCCTTTCCAGTTGTTGCAGATGTCTTGAGAGGTACATACAAAATGGGGCGTTGTATTCTATAACGGGTCTAATGAGGGATGAGTACAGTGGGACAATGACCTCCTTTTTTCTGGATGAAAAGCCCTTAGTGATGAGGTGTGCCACATAGAAGGATTTCCTGACTGTTGTGGTGCTGTGGTTATCGAAGGTGAGACCACTGTCCACCTGTGTCCCTAAGTCTCTTATCACACTTTTGGTGTTTAGTGTACTACCACCTATATGGTAATTCACGAATACATGTTTTTTCCCAAAGGGGATAACTATACATTTCTTGGCATTGAGCTTGAGCCCATGGCTCTGGCACCAAGCATCTGTTTCTGTAAGACCCTTTTGTAGAGTATCAACATCATTTGAGGATTCAGTAATGGCTCCCAGTTTGCAGACATCTGCGAACTTTGTTAACCAGAGTCCCTTAGTGTTGGCCTGTACTTCAGAGAAGTAGATGCCAAACAAGAGCGGTCCCAGGACTGAACCCTGAGGTACTCCACTTGTCACTTGTCTGGAGCTGGATTTGGAGTTGGCTACTTTTACAGTGTGGGTTCTATCAGTAAGCCAGTTAGCAACCCATTGGGTGACGTAGGGATTAATGCCCAGCTTAGTAAGTTTATCTATGATTCCAGAGTGGGGGATGGTGTCAAAGGCCTTGGCAAGGTCTAGATAGGCTGTGTGGACCACCTTACTTATGACCATAGGTGTGGAGCATCGATTTCCCATGTTGGTAATGACCAGGTCTAGGATATTGGAGCCCCTGGTGGGACTATGGATTAGTTGATCCAGGGCATTGGAATTTATGAATTCCAAGAACCGTTGGGCAAAGGTGTTGGTACATGAGTAGTTTTCCCAGTTAATGGCAGGGTAGTTAAAATCACCCAGTATTAGGGTGTTTGGTTCTATCTTAATATTTTCCAGTATGTTTAGAAAGGTGTAGTGAGAATCTTGGGGTATGGTGGGGGGATCTGTACCAAGCTACAATTTGGATTGCAGTCTTACCTAGTGTTAGTTGCACCTGGAGAATTTCAGATGCATTGTGTTGGGCAACTAGCCTGGTGGTGTGAATATCGACACTCCTCCACCTTTATTGTTTTGGCCCTGGTTTGGTGGCCAAAAAGTGTGGAAAGAGTTGTAGCCTGGTATTGCAGGGATGCTCTCTGGAGCCTTGAACCAGGTCTCAGTTACTGCACATATATCTATGTTCTCCATTTTTAGGAGTGCCTCGAGAGAGTGCATTTTGAGGCAACATAGAATGATCTCCTCACTACTGTAGACACATGATGGTCAAAGGCTAGATTACTGTCTGTGTGTGTCCCTAAGTCCCTGACTACTGGGTCAACTCTAAGGGGTGTGTTGTCAATATGATAGTTACCGGGGTGGATTACTACCTGAAGGATACTATCATGCATTTCTTGGCATTTAGTTTTAGTCCATGGCTCTGACACCAGTTCTAAGTCTCCGTCAGCCCTTCCTAGAGAACATTTGTTTTGGTGTGGGAATCAGTGACAGCTCCTAATATTTAGTCAGCCAGAGGCCACTGACATTGGCCTTGACTTCAGAGAAGTAAATGCCAAAAAGAAGTGGTCCCAGGATTGATCCCAGAGAATCTCCACTTGTGACTGGCCTCTTTGTAGAGGTGGACTCTCCAATTCTAACTTCCTGGGTCCTGTCTGTGAGCCAGTTGGCTATCCATCGGGTGACATAAGAATTTGTACCTAACCGCTTGAGTTTGTCAACAATGCCCAAGTGGGATATTGTGTCAAATGCCTTGGCCAGGTCAAGGTAGGCAGTATGAACCATTCTCCCCTTATCCATTACTTTGGTAACTGTTTCAAAGAAGTCCACTAGGTTGAGTAGGCATGACCTGCCTTGAACCAAACTGGGTTTGGCCCAGTGTCTGGAGGTTTACTATATTATTACTGACCATTTCCAAGATAATTTTGCTTTAGAGTAGCTCCTGAATATTCCAGGGTTAGCTGGAAGTTCAAGTTTTATTTTTACTTCAAAGGAGACCATTTTGTGGTCTGACCTTACCAGGGGAAGACATTACACTAGGGGATGTGCAGCACTCTCCCATGGTAGGTAGGATCAGATCCAGCATGGTTGCATCCCTGGTTGGTGCCTGTTCCAAGGCGTTTGTATTAACAAAATCCAGGAATTTCTGTGCCTGTACATTTGTTGTCGTATAGGATTCCCTTTTAATAGTAGGGCAATTAAAGGTGCTCATGACTATGCTATTGGGTTGGGATGATGAGTGTTTCGAATAAGTTTAAATATATGATATGGGTTTCCTGGGTCACAGAGTGGGACCTATAGCTTGCAAAGAAGTGGTACTGGATTTTGCCTATGGTGATTTGAACATGGAGAAGCTCAAGTGCATTGTCCTGTTTGACCAGCCTTGAGGTATACTTATTTCTGATGTAAATTGTGACACCTCCACCTTTAGTCCCTGTTTGTGTAGTAGCTGGTCTAAATGTGTAGAAGGCATTATAACCTTGCACTGTTGGTGTGCTCTCTCCAGCTTTAAACCAAGTCTCAGTGACCGCACAGACATCAGAATTTTCCAGGGTGAAGAAAGCTTCTAAGGAGTAGAGTTATTTATTTATACTCCTAGCACTGAGCAGTCATACCTCTAGATTTTCTTAGTTTTGATTTGCTATGTTGGAAGTACTTTCAGTTTGGAGTTCGAAGTTTCCTAAAAAAAGGCATTATGGGGGAAGAAACTGTTTTAGCTAATAATGGAAAGCCTAGAGGGGAAAGGTGTAGACCATCCCTAACAAAGCAGCATTGCCTGCTGACAATCTCCTTCCATGCTGACAAATACTGCACCCTCTTAGAATGACACCAGAAACTAAGCCAATTATTAAAGTCAGTATTCTAGGTGTGGGAGCATACCACAGCTTAAGAGGAGGAGAGGGTGGTGGTAGATACAGAGCATTCTACAAGACTCTGCAGGATTGCTCTGGCACATCCTGTTCTAGCTCTGGAAACTTGATCCAATTTGTAATGCTTGGTGAAGGTGTGGATAGTGGTCCAGGTGGCTGCTTCCAAAATGAATGCTGTGTCTAGGCCTTTCATGAAGGCCCTTGAGGTGGCCACAGCTCTAGTGGAATGGGCCTTGATTCCCACTGGGGGTTCATTTCCATGGTGAGAGTAGCAGAAGCCAATAGCTTTCCTGATCCAGCATGCAATGGTTTGCTTGGAGACTGCCTTGCTCAGGGCTGTGGGGTGGAAGGAAACAAAGACATGGTTAGTCTTTCTGATGGCTTTGGTCTTGTCCAGGTAGAATCTAATTTGTCTGTGCACATCCAGGAAGTGCAGTATCCTCTCCCCTTCATTAGTGGGTGAGGGAAAAAAGGTGGGCAGATGAATAGACTGGTTAAGAGGGAGAGATCATTGACCACTTTAGGCATAAAGGAGAGGTTGGCTCACAAGGATACCCTGTCTTTGTGGAAGATGGTGTAGGGGGGATAGGCCACTAGAGCCTGCAGTTCTGAGACTCTTCTGACTGAAGTGATAGCCATCAGAAGGACCGTCTTCCATGTACACATCTGTAAAGAGGAAGGGCCATCAGGTTCAAAGGGATGTTGGGTTAATTTCTCTAAGATGTAGTTAAGGTCCCAAGATGGAGGCATAGGTTTCCTAGGTGGTCTCATGTGCAAGACCCCTTTAAGGAAGAGTCTTATGTCGAGCCTGGCCAGCAAGGGGGGTTCCAGGTGCAGGCAGGCTGATATGGCTGAGAGATTAACTTTTACAGAAGAATAAGAAAGATTATTTTTTTATCAATTGACACAAGTAGTTTAGAACCAGGGGAACCTTGGTGGAGCTAGGGTCCCTTTCCTTTTGCAGATACCATTCTGCAAATCTTTCCCATTTAGCCAGGTAAGATTTTCTGGTGGTAGGTTTCCTTGCCTCCCTTAGGGCTGAAAGCACGTCCTCTGAGTAGTGGTGTCTGAAAGGAATCAAAAGTTTATCACCCACAGTCAGAGACAACATCTATACCAGTGGCTGTAGGAGAGTTCCTTTGTCTTGTGACAGTAGGGCCACCTTGTAGGGTAACACAGTGATTGCCCTTGGCTAGTTTGTGAAGTAGGGGGAACCAGTGCTGCCTTGGCCAGTAGGGAGTCACTAACAAGATTTTTGGTTTGTTTTTCTGGATTTTCAGGAAAATTTTCTGAATCAGTGGGAATGGGGGGAAGGCATAAAGGAACTTTCCCTCCCAAGGGAAGCATCCACTCTCCATGCTAGAGGGGAGTGGGTTTTTGAACAGAAGTTCTGCAGTTGCCTGTTCTGGGGGGAGGCAAACAGGTCTATTTGTGGAGTACCCCACCGGAGGACTATGTCTAAGAAGACCTCCCTGTTCAGCATCCATTCGTGCTGAGGTGAGGAGGTCCTGCTCAAGAGGTCTGCTTGGTGGTTGTCCTGCGAGGGGGTGTAGACCCCTTGCAGGACTAAGTTGAGCTGGGAGGCTGTCCCATATCAGCAGGGAAAGACTGCACAGCTGATAGGCCTTGGTTGCTCTCTGCTTGTTGAGGTACCACATCACCGTGGTGTAGTCGGTGACAATCTGGAGCACCCCTGGAGCCAGAAGGGGGGTGAAGGTCTGTAGAGCTAAGAAAACAGCTGCTATTTCCCTATTGATGTGTTTGGCCTGAAGAGAGGGATGCCACTTCTCCTGAATCTTGTAAAAGGCCAGAGTTGCTCCCCAACCTGAATCTGAGGCATCTGTGTGCATAACTTGGGTTGGGGTGGGGAGACTATAGTGGGAGCCCTGGGTTCAATTTCACTTGCTGGATCCACCAGCTGATTTCTGTTTTCAGAGGGGGAAGGAGGGGGATAGCCTGCTCTAAGGGATGTAAGTGCTGGGACCAGGTGCTCTTCAGGAATCACTGCAGCTTGCACATGTGCATTCTTGCCAGAGGTAGCATGGGGATGGTTGCTGCCATAAAACCCAGGAGGTGAAGAAAATGCCTTGCCGTCACCTTTCGGGATAGTAGAGCTTTCTGGAAATGGGAAGTTAAAGACAGAACCTTGTCCTGAGGTAGAAAGACCTTCATTGTGTCTGTTCCGATTCTGCAGCCGAGGAAAATCTTTTCTTGACTTGGGATCAGTGAGGATTTGGGAAGGTTGATGGTGAATCCTAGGTTCTGCAGAAGGGACATGGTGAAATGTAGATTCTTTAGTAGAGTATCCCTGGACTATGCCAGAATTAGGATGTCATCCAGATAAGGGTAAATTTGTATCCCTTGAGTTCTGCAGAAGGCAATGGCTGGGGCCAGGCACTTTGTAAAGACCCTGGGGGGCCGTGGATAATCCAAAGGGCAAGGCAGTAAATTGGAAATGAGAGGAAGGACCACAGAAATGCAGGAATTGTCTGTGGGAACTCCTGATGGGTATGTGCAGGTAGCCTTCCTTTAGGTCTAGGGTGACCATGAAGGCCTTGGCTGGAATGAGAGGTAGCAAGGAGGGGGGAGAGAGAGCATTCTGAAGGAGGGTACCTGAAGATGTAGGTTTAGAAAGGACAGATCTAAGATGGGTCTCCTGGGGCCATCTCTTTTGGAGACCAGGAAGGGACGGGAGTAAAACCCTTTCCCTTCTTGTCCCGGAGGAATGGGCTCTATGGTGCCTAGCTGCACAAGATCTGCCAGAATTTGTGGTATGAGATGGGCCTGGTTTTTGGGGAGGGAAAGGATGCCTCTTCCCAGTGGCTTCTCTTTCCAGGATAGGAAGTACCCTTTTTGGATAATGTTTAAGACCCACTGGTCTGAAGTGATGGATTGCCAAAGGGGGAGACAGTGGGAAAGATGGACTGAGAGGGGGAGGTGGGCAAGGCAGACACGCATTACTGGGGCCTCCTCTGTCCTGAAAGGGCTGTCTGGGTTACTGTGTGGAGCAGAGGATCTGGAGTTAGTAGGTCTTCTGGCCCCTCTCCTGGACCTGGAAGAGAAGGGCAGTGGATTAATCTTACAAATGTGGCTTTAGCAGGGTAATTCCTGTAACACTTGGGTATGGGCAACACCAGCAGGTGCTTAATGTCCTGGAGCTCTTTGCTTTTTTCTTGTAGATTTTTAAAAAGGTCAGCGGATTGTGTTCTGAACAGCACATTGTGCTCCAGAGGGGTGTCAAGGATTTTAGCCTTGAAGTCCTCGGGGAGGTTCTGGAGTCTGAGCCATGAGTACTTCCTGAGGGGTAAAGCAGATGCTGCAGACCTGGCAGATGCTTCTGCAGTACCGTAGCTGCACCTTATGGAGTACCTGGCCATGTTTTGGGCCAAGGAAAGTTTGGATGAGATGTCCACCTTGCTGGGACTGTCAGGCAAGGAAGCCAGCATGGAGGAGGCTTGAGAGGCCAAGTCTAATGAACACTTGGTCATGTGGGTCTGATAACTTATGGCTCTGAAAGCCAACGTAGAAGTGTACACCTTCTTCCACATCCTAGCTATGCTTCTGAAGAGGAGAGTTTAGTTTTCTGCTTCTTTTTGGCTGGAGAGGAACAAGAGAGTGGTCTGGTGTCAGGTCTGGAGATTAGCACATCCACAGTCTAGATCCCTGCCGGAGGTACCATCAAAACTGGTTCCCCCCTCAACCTCGACAGGTGTCAATGTCTGAGTGAGCTCTGAGGACTTGCTGGTTGTTGGCTGTAAAACAGCTTCCTCGAGGGACGTCACTGCAGTCGATGGATCCTCCAGGCGTGCCTCAACCTCTAGATTGGCAGTTTGCGGTGCGTCGGTCAGTGGAGCGGCAGGCGAAGAAGGCCTAGGAAACTTGGCTTGCTTGCACGAAGGTTGAGGTGCGGCCTCTGATGAAGGATCCATCCTAAAGGTTAACCATTTGAGGAGTTGGTTCTCGAGGTAGAGCTTTAAAGTGGCTAGACGGCTGCGCAAGGTCTTGGGCACAAATGACTGACAAATAGCGCCTAGGCAAAAAACACACCTATCATGGGAGTACTTATGGGGTATCTGGCGCCCGCATTGGCACTTTCTCTTTTTTCCTGACATCAGCAAAAGGCTACAACAACCAAGCGTTAGCTATAACAATCATCAAAAATCAGAAAGTTTGAAACCCAACGGACTACTTATCTTTAAGATGCGACATCTGTGAAGAAGTGATCATACAATGTGAATGTCATCTGTGGCTGAAAAGTTCTGAGGATTGTGCTTGCAGATGTCACATTTAAGGCCCCTTAGTTTATGGCCCTATGTGTGACATCCCACACACACTACAGTAGCCAAGCTAAAGCTTTTGTATAGAAGCCGACGTATGAGTCGCCTGAGGGCAGGAAATCCCACACCTAGAATACTGTAATATAGGGACAGAAAGACATCACCAGCTCCTCCAGTTTCCTCTCAATCTTCTAGAAGTCATAAACAATAAAAGGTAGGGGGATGGTGGGAGGGGAGTTGAGGAAGAATAAAAATGGACAACACATATGGAATATTATGGTGAGTACATAACTTTTATCTGATGTTGTTAATTTTCATTCATTCCTCAGCATGTGTGTGGGACAGAGTCCCAGCTACCTGAATCCCAGGTGGACTCTAAGAAAGGATATTCCTGAGTAATGCTGAGCTAAAGGCTGCTCTTCCCCTAGGGACCAGATCAACTTTGTAATGAGCAATAAAAGTATGAGGATTAGCCCAAGTGGCTGCAACACAAACATCATCCACGGACTATCAGGAAAGAAATACTGAAGAGGTTGCCATGAATCTAGTTGAGTGAGTTCTCAAAGGCAGGAAGAAACTCAATTTACTGCAGACAGCAAAAATGCAATCAGTTAGCCACTTAGCTAAGTTATTTTGGCAACTGGTTTACCCAATCTCAATTTTGAAAAGGAAACAAATAATTGATCTAACTTTCTGAATTTGTCAGTTCTACGCAGATAGAAACATAATTGTGAACATCCAACAAATGCAAAATGTATTCCCCATGGAAAAATTTGAGAAGATTACTGGAAGGCTGATAAATTGATTAATGTTGGATCCTGACATTACTTTAGGAAGAAAAGATGGCTTTGTTCATAAATACATTCTATCTTTATGAAATATCAAATAAGGGAGTTTAGAAGACAATGTTTGCAGTTCTGAAACTCTCCTAGCTGATGTAATGGCTACCAAAAATATTGTTTTCCAAGTTAAAAAATAGAAGTTATGTTCTTACCATAACGTTCCATGTTAGTTGTCTTCTTCTCGCCTTCTTTCTTGCTGGATGGGTTCGGAGCCGACCTCGGCTCCGACTCGGCCACTCTAAAGCTCGAGAGTTGGTTCCACCGGCTCGAGGCCCCCTTATATCCCACAATGCTAGGCGTGAATTACCTCAGATCTCGTTTGTGAGCTAGGCCCAGCTAAAAATACAACCAGGAAAAAACTGGAAAAGAGTCCACCTCTATAAACAAAGGGAAAGAGAATGGTGACCTAAGCCTGATCTAGGAAAATATGCACAGCAGAGCATATACCTATCGCAAAGAGGTGGTAGAAAGAGAGGTCACAATCAAACTCCTCTAGGTCTGTCCAGGCCAGGGGGAAGGAGGGTGGGACACAAGAAAGAAGGCGAGAAGAAGACAACTAACATGGAACGTTATGGTAAGAACATAACTTCTATATGTTAAGTTGTCTATCTCGCCTTCATTCTTGCTGGATGGGACCGCGTCCCTAGCATCTTGTCCCGGGTGGCCTAATGGAACAGACTCTTGAGAACAGTGGAACCAAAGTTAGCTCTATGCCTAGAAGCTAAATCCAACTTATAATGTGAAATGAAAGTGTGAGGAGTAGCCCAAGTAGCCGCTGCACAAATGGTGTCAATAGGCAGTCTGTCTTGGAAGGCTATAGAAGTAGCCAAAGCTCTGGTGGAATGGGCTTTAGGTTTGTTAGGCAGCTGTTGGTGTCTTATTTCATAGACAATGGAAATTAGAGATGTTAGCCATCTAGATAGTGATACCTTGGAAACAGAAAGTCCCTTTCTGCCTTCTGCATAAGAGACAAACAGCTGGTCAGATTTTCTGAATTGTTTGGTTCTATCCAAATAGTACCTTAACTGACGATGAACATCTAGCCAATGCAATTTTTGTTCAGACCTATTAGAATATTCTGGAAAGAATACAGGAAGGTCAATGCTTTGATTTAGGTTAGAAGCAGAGGCTACCTTAGGTAAAAAGGACGGGTTGGTTCGTAAGAATACCCTGTCTTTGTGGAACAACAGATATGGTGGTTGACAGCTGAGTGCCTGAAGTTCTGAAACTCTTCTAGATGAAGTAATAGCTACCAGAAAGAGAGTCTTCCATGATAGCAATTTTAAGGAACAGGAAGCTGCAGGTTCGAAAGGGGGGAGAATCAAAGAACTGAGAACTAAATTAAGGTCCCAAGGAGGAGGAGGATTTCTTATAGGAGGTCTGAGTAGAAAAACTCCCTTCAAAAAGGCTTTGCAAAGCTTGTGGGACATTATGGCAGACTCTGAAATGCCCACATGAAAGTTAGATATAGCTGCCAATTGAACTTTGAGAGTAGAAGGAGATGAACCTGCATGAAAGAGTTCAGCTAGAAAATCAAGAACTATATGGATGGGAGCAGTGAAAGGATCCAAGTCCCTTCCTTGAGCCCAATAGGCGAAACGTTTCCACTTACTCAGATAAATCTTTCGAGTGGAAGATTTATGGGAAGCTATCAAAATATCTCGAACAGAGTGAGATATTTGAGGAAGCCTGGCTAAGGTTGGAACTGGAGAAACCAAGCAGTGAGGTTCAGAGAGGGGAGGGAGCGATGTAACTGACCCGACTGATGGATCAAAAGATCTGGAACTAGGTCCAGATGCCAAGGTTGCTCCAACAGAAATTGATGCAGAAAGGGGAACCAAACCTGTCGAGGCCAGTAAGGAGCAATGAGGATCAATGAGGCCTTCTGAGCGATAGCTTTCTGTATCACTTGAGAGATTAGTGGGAAGGAGGAAATGCATACAGAAGTCCCCGGGGCCAAACTTGGACTAGAGCGTCTCTGCTGGGCTGGCCTGGTAGCGGGAATAGGGTGAAATAATCTCTGCACTTGCTGTTTTGGGGAGTAGCAAAAAGATCGCAGCAAGGCTGACCCCACTTGAGAAAAATTTCTCTCACAACAGAGTCTTTCAGAGACCACTCGTGAGGCATGAGAATAGCTCTGCTCAACTTGTCCGCGATTTGATTGGACTTCCCGGGGATGTGCGTTGCTATCAGAAACCGCTGAGAAGAAATCGCCCATTGCCACAGTCTGAGTGCTTCTCGACATAGGGGATAGGACCTGGTTCCGCCTTGTTTGTTGATATACCACACTACAGACATATTGTCCGTCTGAATTGCTATCGTTCCCACGGGAAGAGAGTCTTGAAGGGCTTGCAACGCTAAAAGCACTGCTCTCATCTCTAGAACATTTATGTGCAAGTGGCATTCGTCTGGTTGCCATGTGCCCTGGACAGTTCTGCCCTGATAATGCCCCCCCACCCGATCAGGGAGGCGTCCGTTGTCAGAGTAGCAACCGGAGGGGATGGAATAAAGGGTCTTCCCAAGAAGAGCTGAGGGGAAGACATCCACCACAGAAGATGATTCTTGCATGTTTGCGTAATCATAATGGTGTGGGACATTGGAAGTTGCTGGTATGACCATTGTGTGAAGAGCATCCATTGAATTGTTTGTCAGTTGGTGCTGTTATAAATTTAGAAGGTCACCTGGGGGTAGGGTCCACTGAGTCAGGAGCCGTCCAGGCTTTCTTTGCCACCACCTGCATGAGTGGATCAAAGGGAGGGGACACCCAGGAGGTGGAAGGGCGAGAGCCAAACGCCTCAAGGTACACAGATTCATCCTCCGAAGGGTTAAGGGCTGGCCAATTTCCCCTCTGTTTCAGGATCTCTAGAATGTCCGCAAAGGAGACATCTTCAGAAGGGGAATGGGGGGAACCCTCGGAATCCTCTAAATCTGTGTCAGAGGTGAGAGACTCAGGTGAGTCTATGTGCTTCCTCTAACACTTTCTCTTCCTAGGGGGCTCCCCTGCCAATTCAGGGGAGGCCTCGGAAGAGGATGAAATCCCCACAGGGGATCCTTGGGGGCTGGCTCTCTGCGGTCTGGGATGAGGGAGTGAGTAGACATAACCTGAGGCACCGAAGAGGGAGGGGCGGACGGAGCCGACTGTGGAGTTGAACAAGGTTCCAACACACTCCGCATGACCTCGAACGCACCCCTGTCAGGCAGGGCCAGAGGTCCCCGCTCCGAGAAGCTGAGAACCTCCCTCGGCACCGAAAGAGATGGCTCCGAGGCCGATGTCGGAGCCGAACTCACCAGCGCCGAAGCACCGAGAGGGAGAGGGGGGTTGGACAAGGGTCCGATGCCACTCACCCCCTCGGAGCCGACGAGGGAAGTCCGGCGCCGAGATTCTTCAAAAGAAGAAATCGGAGCCGACAACGGAGCCGAAGACAAATGTATCGGCTCCGACGCTACCACAGTCTCAGTTCCGAGACGCCCCGGCTCCGAGCTCAAGGGAGTCGGAGGAGGAATATTTAGAGGAATAGTTTGAGACATCGACTGATGAGTCGGGCTCTGAAGCATTTGGGCCTGTGCCTCGGACTTTAGAAGTCGACTCACTACCCTCTGGAGGTCATGATCCGAGAGCCTCGATGACCTAGAGGAGTGAGATCTGTGGCTCCATTCAGACAGCAAGGGAGAAGCTGGAGCCGAATGAACGGAGCCAAGGGATGGTGACCTCGACCTCTTTCTAGATGTCGGCTCCGATGGTTTGATCGGAGCCGACCCAGGAATCTCCAATACCTCGGCTCCAGCCGGAGCCGAGGGAACCACAGAAACTGTAGTCAAAGACTCATCGGCTCCAGCCGGAGCCGATGTAGCAGCAGGCTTCGAAGCCTTAGGCCTCGACTCAGACACTGGAGTCGAGGTCTTAGAAGCCTTGGAAGGTTTTCCCGATGAAGCAGTTAGGGAACCTTCAGGCTTGAGCAAACCCCTTAGGATGAGTTTGTTCTTTCTTTCCTGCAGGACTCTGGGGCTGAAGCCATGGCATACAGCACAAGAGTCCTGCAGGTGTAAAGGTCCCAGGCAGTACACACAAGAAGTGTGACCGTCTGTCAGAGACATTTTCTGACAGCACGAGTCACACTTCTTGAAGCCTGAGACCTTTGAATCCTTGGACATTTTCAAGGAGCCGAAGTGTAATCACATACAAAACACACACACACAGATTACACTATCAGAAAAAGTAAATTAAACTAAAAGCTAAAGAATATTAGTTAGTTATATTTATATAAAATAAATCCCTAAAAACACATACACACCAATATTAGGGAAGGAGGGCCCGAAGGCCTAAGGAAAGAACTTAACAGTTCTTGTGGGAAAGGGGCTGGATAAGGGTAAAAAGGATAATATCCACTACTCTATAACTAAAGAAGAAAAGGCTAAGCTAAAAAGGGGTTTGAGTAGTTATTAAAACTGATTAAATACCACTGACCTGAGCCGGTAGAAAAAACAACACCTCGATCGCTGTAGCGGCAAACGAGATCTGAGGTAATTCACGCCTAGCATTGTGGGATATAAGGGGGCCTCGAGCCGGTGGAACCAACTCTCGAGCTTTAGAGTGGCCGAGTCGGAGCCGAGGTCGGCTCCGAACCCATCCAGCAAGAATGAAGGCGAGATAGACAACTTAACATCTTTAGTTCTCATTTAGCAGCTGGTTCAAATGGTGACTGAGTCAGGGCTTGTAAGACTAGGTTCGAATCCCATAGCGAAGTATGATCTTTAAAGGGAAGTTTCAGTGAAAAGGTTCTATAATAATGCCTTACACAGTTGTGATGAAGCTAAGGAAGAATTGTCTACTCCAACATGAAAATTAGTAATAGCAGCCAATAGTACTTTAACTGTTAAAGAACTAGCTCCTTCATTAAAAAATAGTAGCTAAAAATTCGATAACCTTGAGTACTCGCGCTAAAAAGGGGTCAATGTCCTTCTGTTGAGCCCAAACAACAAATCTTTTCCATTTACTTTTGTAAATCGTCCTAGTGGAAGCTTTATGGGAAGACAATATGATGTGACAGACAGGGGAGAAAAGCCTGGATTTGTCTATCAATCAATGGAATTGGAGAAACCATGCGGTCAACTTTAGGTCCAAAATGTCCAGACAAATCATGTCTGTTGGGTGAGACAGAAGGTCTGGAATTGGATCCAGGATCCAAGGAGGATGAACTACATGAGGCCAGAGAAGGGGAACCAAATATGACGAGGTCAATAAGGGAGAAATGAGGATGACTAAGCTCTTAAATCGAGATACTTTCTGAAGAAACTATGGAATTAGAGGAGTTGGGGGGTGAGCATAGAGGAGACTGGGGGCCATTTGTGGAAGAGAGAGTTTCTCGGTGATCAGGACAAAGAACCTGCTGCATTTACTGTTGAAGGGAGATGCAAAGAGGTTGCAGCACAGTTAGCCCAATTGGCGAAATATCTTTTCTGCAATTTCCTTGTTCAGAGACTACTCATGAGGTAATAGGATAGACCTGCTGAATTTGTCTGCTATCACGCAGGACTTCAGAATGCGCATTGCTATCAGAAATTGATTGGATGAGATCTCCCACTGCCATACTCTCAGGGCTTCTTGACATAAGGGGTAAGATCTGGCTCCTCCTTGTTTGCTGATGTACCAGACTACTAACATATTGTCTCTGAACTGCAATAGTCCCTGAAGAAAGAGAGTCTTATTACGTCTGTAATGATAGGAGAACTGCTGTCCTTTCTAGGACATTGATACGTGTGTTGGGCTCTTCTGGGGACCAGGTGCCTTGGACTGTCTTTTCCAAGAAGTGCCCCCCACCCACCCAAATTGGGATGTCTCCATGGTTACTATGACCTTGAGTTGAAGTATGAAAGGTCGGCCTTGTAAAATATGTTCTTAGCAAATCCACCATCTGAGATATCTTTTACATGCCTGAGTTATTTTGATCTGGGTGGACAAAGGCTGGTACAGAATGGACCACTGAGTTGCCAGGATCCCTCTCATGGCATCTTGCCAATGGAACTAGAATTATGGCAGCAGACATTGACCCTAACACCTGTAGGATCCATCAGGCTGAAAGTTAAGAGTTTTGAATTTTTTCACTTGAAATCATATAGTTTGTACCCCTGTCATGGGAAGGGAGGCTGTCGTTGATGCAGTGTCAAACAAGTCTCCTATAAATTCTAGCACTTGCGATGTTGTTGAGATTGATTGTAATGCCTAGGTGACAGCAGAACTGGAATACGCAATCTCTCACTTTGATCAGTAGATGCCTGGTCAAAGGGGTAAAGAGCCAGTTGCCCAAGTAAAAAAAAGTACAGTTTTGTACCTACCATAAATGCAGATGTTCGAGTGTTCACACTGCTGCAGTCATTACACTTGGGTTATCCTGCAATCAGGCGGTCCCGCAGTCAGCCAGAGTTCCAAAGTCTTGGTCCAGCATTGGTTGCTGTCGCTTCTTCCCTGACATTAGTGCGCCAGGGGTATATAAGATGCATCTGACGCCATTTTCTTCAGTTTTTCTTGCCCCAGATGTCATGTGCCCCCAATAGGTAGGCAATACATATTGCTAATAAAAAATATACATATAAAATAAAAACAATACCTTCAGTTACAAGCAAACACACCACAAAGGATGTATAGGATAGAAAGGTATAGATAAGGTATAGATAAGTCCAGCTAGTTCAGAGGGGATGGAGGGAGGGTAACCTGGAATGCAGCAGTGTGAACACTCAAACATCTACATTTATGGTAGGTACAAAACTGTACTATGTTCATTGTGTTATACTGCTGCAGTCATTACACTTGGGTAGAATCCCAAAGCTAAGGTTGGGTGGCTGGTCTATAAAGAGTTAGGATTGGCTATGAGGCCCTGCAAAACTGCAGTGGCAAATCCTGCTCTGGATTTAGAGTAAAGAAGCAGGTGGTAAGAGTAAAGAAGCAGGTGGTAATGCTTGGTAAAGGTGTGCACTGAACTCCAAGTTGCAGCCTCCAAAATTTCCTTGGTAGGTACCCCTCTGAGAAAGGCTGTTGAAGTGGCTGTTGCCCTGGTAGAATGTGGCCTAATGGTATTTGGGACTGATTTTCCATGCTGTGTGTAGCAGTAATGAATACAGTGTCCTATCCATTTGGATATAGTCTGCTTTGAGATAGCCGTGCCCTGTGATCCTGCAGCATATGCTACAAACAGTTGCTCAGTTTTCCTGAAAGCTTTTGCTTTGTCCAAGTAGAAGCGTGGCTGCCTGTGCATGTCCAAAGAATGCAGAAGTTAATCCCCTTTATTCTGGGGGTTTGGATAAAAAGATGGCAAATGGATGGTTTGGTTGAGAGCCACACTAGATACCACCTTTGGCATAAAGGTAGGGTTTGTCCTTAAAGAAACCCTGTCCTGATGAAAAATTATAAAAGGTTCCACTGCCATTAATGCCTGTAGCTCTGAGACTCTTCGTGCTGAAGTTACTGCCAGGTGCAGAGCTGTTTTCCATGATAAAAATTTTAGATCGGCTGTATTGGCTGGCTCAAAAGGTGGCACGGTCAGTTTTTCCAAAATGAAATTGAGGTCCCAAGTTGGTGTTGGTGCTCTCCGGGGCGGTCTTATGTTTTTAGCCACTCTGAGGTACTGCTTTAGCAAGGGATGAGAGAATAAAGAAGGATCCGTGTTGTAATGTGCCAAAATGGCAGAGACGTGGATCTTAATTGATGAGAAGGATAGGCCTCTGTCCAGCATCTCAGTTAAGTATTGTAAAATCTGAGGAATGTTTGGAACAAGAGGGTCAAGGTTTTGAGCCTGGTTCCAGGCACAGAATCTCTTCCATTTTTCTGAGTAAGCTTTCCTGGTGCTAGGCCTCCTGGCCTCCAAAATGACATCCATAACAGCTTTAGAGAGAGGTGTTGCCTGTTTGGCTAATGTATCTGCCATGCAGCTAGGTTTAGGGTTTTGAGCTGACCGTGCAGGATCTGATTGTTTTGCTGAGTCAAAAGGTGTGGAATTTGAGGCAAAATCCATGGTGGTCCTTGAGCCAAGTTCCTTAAGATAGGGTACCAGTGTTGGCGTGGCCAGTCTGGAGCAATCCGTATCACCTGTGGTTTTCCATGCCTGGCTTTTAGGAGTACCTTTGAAAGGAGAGGCAGTGGCGGGAAGGCATAAACTTTTAAGTTTTTCCAGCTGAACAGGAGAGCGTCCACTTTCCACACTTGTTTGTGATAAGTCCTTGTGCAGAATTTTTGTAGTTGGCAATTCAGTGGAGAGGCAAACAGATCTATGTCTGGGCATCCCCATTTTTGAGTTACCATGCTGAAGATTTGTGGATTCAACTTCCATTCGTGAGGGTCCATGATATTTCTGCTTAAATCGTCTGCCAGAGTATTTTTTCTTTCCTGGCAGGAATTGTGCTTGCAGGTGAACTTGATACGTTAGATCTGTGATCCACAAGGTCATGGCTTGCCTGCATAGGGAATAAGAATGAGTGCCCCCTTGCTTGTTTATGTACCACATTACTGTGGTGTTGTCTGTCTTTAGTACTAATTGTCCTGGATGCAGAAGGTCCTTGAAAGCTGTTAGGGCATTTTAAACAGCCAACATCTCTTTTTGATTGATGTGAAGATGCATCTGGTCTGTGGTCCACTTGCCCTGAATGCATTTTCCTGCTATGTGTGCTCCCCAGGCGTAATCCGAAGCATCTGTTGTTAGAGTTTGCCTGGTTGTTGGTTGGGTAAAAGGCTGACCCTTGTTTAGGTGACATGCCTGTGCCCTCCATCGAAACTCCTGTTGTAGGCAGGGTATCATTGGTATTACTGCTTCTAAACTGAGAGAGTGTTGAGTCCAAACACTTTTTAGGTACCATTGTAATTTCCTCATATGCAGTCTGGCATATGGTATTAGCAGAATGCAGGATGCCATGAATCCCAGGGCCTGCAGAATTTTTCTTGCAGGGAGATGGGACCTTTTTGCCAGTAATTGAAAATATTGAGTTAGTTGAACTTGTTTGTCTGGTGTGAGGTAAGCCATCTGGGCTGTTGTATTTAAGCTGGGACCCAGGAATATAATCTGTTGCGAGGGCACTAGTTTTGACTTCCTTTCGTTTACTGGGACCCTAGAGAAATTAGCAACCTTTTTACAAACGCCAGATGCTGTAGAAGAATATCCTTTGTCTCTGCTTGAATGAGGCAGTCGTCCAGGTATGGATATATTTGAATTCCTTTTTGTCTGAAATGCAATTACTGGTGCCAGGCACTTTGTGAAGACCCTGGGCGCAGTAGATAAGCCAAAGGGCAGTGCAGAGAATTGGTAGTGCATTGTACCAGCTTTGAATCTGAGGTATCTTCTGCAATTTTGTCTGATAGGGACATGCAGGTATGCAATTTTGAGGTCCAGCGTAACAAGCCAAGCCTTCTTGCCCAGCATGGGTAGAAGCTGCTGTAATGTCAACATTTTGAATTTTGGAATATCCAGGTAAGTATTCAGAATTGAAAGGTCTAGTATGGGCCTCCAGGCCTTGTCCTTTCTGGGGACCAGGAAGAGTCTTGAGTAAAATCCCTGTCCTTGTTCCTGTTGTGGTACTTTTTGAATAGCTCTCATGTCCATGAGGGCTGAAATTTGTTTTTGTGCCTCTGCCCATTGATTCTGTGGCAGGTCTGGCATTCCTTTTAGCCTTGGTAAAGTATGAAAGTGGAAACTATAACCTTGAGACACAATATTCAGAACCCATTTGTCTTGGGTGATTGCTTGCCAGTTTTGAGAAAAAATGCTAGTTTCCCCCCTAAGGGGGCTTCCAAAAGGGACGTGCTCGGCGTACGAAGAGGAAAGTCATTGTGACTGTTTCCTGTAAGGTTGAGATTTGTCCTCACCTCGTTTTGGGGTTGAGGTGCCCCACTGTCGTTGTCTGTTTGAGCCTTGGGGTTGAGATCTCCCTCTTGGGCGTCTGTATCTGCCTCTCTGTGGCCTATCTGACACTGGAAAGGACCAATTCTTTGTTGGCCAATTTCTGCTAAACCGAGGTGGCTGTACCTGTAAGAAATCCTTGACTGTTTGCATAGATTTAGCTTTATCCTCCATTTTCTTTAACACCTCTTCTGTCTTAATACCAAACAAGGTATCATGCTGTAAAGGAGCATCCAATAATTTTGCCTTAACATGATCAGGTAAACTCTGTTCTTTTAACCAAGCATGTCTTTGAATCACAGAACCTGTAACTGTGGCTCTAGAAGAGGCCTCTAAAGAATCAAAACCACATTGCAGAGTATGTTTTCCCACCTGTTCAACTGCATGCAATAAATCCTGCATTTCTTTACAATCAGGAGCTTCTGAGCTTGCAAGCATTTTCTGTTTTAACTGAGCCATTAAATACTGTTGGCACTTAAACATGTGAAACTGCCAATTTAAAGCTCTTACTGCTCAGGTTGCAGAAGTGTATACTTTCTTCCCCCATCTATCCAAAACTCTGGAATCTCTATCAGAGGGTACTGGATTTTTTGCAATGGAAGCCTTAACCCCTTTTGGACCCTGGGAAATAGTTTCTGGATCAGCAAAAGGGTTTTTGTAAAGAAACTTGTGAGAGTCAGGGACTCTATAGTACCTGTCTGGCTTGGCTAGAGCAGGGGGCAAAGAATCAGGAGATAAGCTGGATTCAGAGAACACATCATCCACAATGTCTAGCACAGGCGGAATAGCCAGCGGCCTGTGCTGAGGCAATAAAAGGAAATCCCTCAGCCTTTTCTTGGATTCTGAGTAATCCTGACTTTCCCAATGGAAATGCTCCCTCATGGTATGTAAAGTTTCCCCAAAAGAATAATCCTCAGGAGGAGAGGCTGAAGGGATAGATTCTTCAGCATCAGAGTCCTCACAGGGGGGGGGAGAGTATCCCTGGTCTGATGAGGAATCAGAGGAAATGGAAACCTGATCAGAGGAATCATAATCTGTATCCTGCCTAGGCCTTTTCTCAGGAGGGGGATGGGAACCCCCGATTAGAGTAATGAGGTCTTCGGCCATTTTAAGCATCTGTTTGTTAGGCATGGAGGACTTGTCCATGAGAATGCTGTACTTGTTTCTTTGTCTTTAATGGTACCTTAGTCTTGGCTGTTGTTTTAATGGTAAGTTGTGAAGGTCTGAAAACACCCTCAGAAGCCGATGCCTGCTCAGCGGCTTCGGACCCATCTGAGGTATTAGTTTCCATAGACCCAATACCTTGAGTTTCCAGAGGCCTAGTTGTCTCCACGTGGGAGTCGGAAGAGGCCTGTGGCTCTGAGGTAGCGGGTGTCAGGGGCTGCCAAAGCACCTCACTGAGAACCGGCGAACCGGCGACTGGCCTAGAAGAGGTTTCGTTGTCGGTTTTGGACCTCGGATGCCTTGTCTTTGCGTTTTTTCGGTATTAAGGTCGTCGGTTGATCCGACGGCATGGTATAATTGAACCTTTGGCCAAAGTAGTGCAAAGCAAAATCAAAACGTCTTTTTATAGTGCGTTTGTTAAATCTAGCACAAAACCGACAACTAGTGATGTCGTGATCAGGGCCTAGGCATGGAATACAGTAAGAGTGGAAGTACTTATGAGGTATTTGCTTCCCACAAGAAATACAATTATTAACTTTTTCTGACATCGGTCTGAGGCAAGAAAAAAGTTTCCCCAATGGGGTACTTAGCTTTATTGAAGACTTCGGATCTGAAATTTGAAAATCTCAGGAGTCGGCCAACCAGCACTTGCCAACTGCTTCTGCTTTGGGCACCGCGCGGCAAGAAAGACTGAAGAAAATGGCGTCGGATGCATCTTATATACCCCTGGCGCACTGACGTCAGGGAAGAAGCGACAGCAACCGACGCCAGACCAAGACTTTGGAACTATGGCCGACTGCGGGACCGCCTGACAGCAGGATAACCCAAGTGTAATGACTGCAGCAGTGTAACACGATGAACATCACTTGGAATCCATGTAGTCTTAAGTGGGCTACTACTACTGTCATGCATTTGATGAACACTCTGAGGGCTGTGGTAAGGCCAAAGGGCTCTGAACTGGTAATGACTGGCTCCTAGCCAGAAGTGTAAGTATTTCCTGGATCGTCTTGTTAATTTTTATGTGATAGTATGCGGCCTGAAGATCAACTGAGCACATCCAGTCATCCTTCCTTATGCAGGAAAGGCAAAATGGACTGAACAGTGACCATCCAAAACTTTGTGTATTGAACTGATTTCTTCAGTTTTCTGAGATCCAAAATTGGTCTCCAGTCCCCCGTTTCCTTTGGCACCAAAAAGAATCTTGAGTAAGTTCTGGATTCTTTGTGGTATGGGGGGAACTCCTGGATGACTCTTTTTCCTAACAGTTTTTTTATCTCTAGTGTTGCTACTTTCCTCTGACTGGATGGGACGTCGGGAATTTTGTTTACTGTTAAAGGGAGAGGAAGGGAAAAGGGAATTATATTACCTCTGGAAATAATCCTCTGCACCCATGTATCTTCTGTAATGTCTAGCCAAGCTCTCTGGTGCAGGGAAAGCTAACCTCCAACTGCCTCCAGAGGTGGATAATCGGGCCTCCTTTCAGGAATGCTGACAGGGACTGTTGAAGAAGGAATCTCTGGGCGCCTGGTTATGCATCCCTCTTCTGCTGTGCAGGTGGCATCTTGCTTTAAAGTTACTCCCTCTACCCCAGGGGGAACTGTCTCCACATGGATCTTGGAAAGCACCCTGGGATTTTCTGAACCACATTATCCAGCCACCTCACTGATTCCTTGAAAAGGTTCTTTGAGGAGTCAAAAAAACATATGCCCACTGCAGACAGGGTCTTGCCTTCTTGCTCACACCTGGTGAATGTGTTCTTCACTTTGGGGCCAAACAATGAATGAGGACTTAAAGCGCGCTGCAGAATCACACAGGCACATCCAGGCATGCCTCTTAATGGAAATGCCTGAAACCACTGCCCTTGAGGTACCTTCAGTTGTATGTGAAATTACCCTCATAGACAAATTAGTAATGGACTGTAAGGTAGCCAACTGTGATGCAATGGAAGTCTGTGCCCGAGAGGGATTTGGAGAGTTCTTTAATCAAATCCCTCCGTAGTCTGGTAAGGTGCATCAAACAGTTCAGCAATCTAAGAGTGAAAGTCACTGAAGCATAAACATGCTTCCCAAATCTGCCCATCACCCTAGACTCCCTGTCAGAGGGATGAACAGATGAACTCTGCTCCACAAGTTCTTTGTAGCTGCCACTACAACCATGGCATCTACTGGTACTCCCCTGCTCCAAAACATTTTCTCCTTTAGTGGTGCCAGAATCCTATCTGGTCTCTCGGGGACCGGCTCATCAGAATTGTGTTCCTTCATGCCCATCCAGATATTAACTCAATAAGCTCGTCGGCAGGCAGAGTCACCCAGGAAGTAGATGGCCAGACCCAAATGCCTCTAGGAATACCTTTTCTTCTTGGGAAAAGTTTTCAGTAGACCAACCACCCCTTTGCTTAAAGATCTCCAAAAATGTTTCCCCAAAGGAGATGTCATCAGGTGGTGATCTTGTACACCTTTCCCCTTCGTCAAACTGTGATTGATTCCTGAGGGCAGTCTAAGTGCCTCCTCTTCCACTTTCTCTTCCTAGAGACTTCCTTTATGGGGTGTTTCTGAGAAGGATAGGAAGAAACAATGAATACCCTTGTTGGGTGTCCTGGAGACTTTGGACTGGCTGTCCCTGTGTGGTAGAGTGATGAGGCTCATGGCACAAAGACATCTGGAAACCAGATGAAAGATCCCAGGGTGGTGGAACTGCCTGAATTCTTGAAGAGAATATTCTCTCTACTACCTCAAAGACAGAATGCCTCAGGCATAAGGAAACCGCTGGAACCAAGAAGACATGCTTCCTGATCATTGGCCCCCTCTGGCCTGAAGGCAGACCACCTGAGACAGTATTCAGAGTCAAGATGTCCAATGATGAGGCTCTGATGGGCAGATAACATTCTGATCACTTCTGAGCTGACAATGGCACTTTGGTTCCAAGAGTCATCTAGCTCTGACACCACCATCTTCAGATCCAATGCACACAGTCTCAGGAGGGTCAGATTCCAGTCTTCCTAAACCAAAGGACAGATAGCAGAAGGATCCAAGATGGGTGAACACTGTGAAGGTCTCCTGACCTGAAGTGGTAGGAGCCGGGAGAACCCAATCTGTATCTGTGCCGAGAGGAACTTCCTCATCATTCTCTCCATACATGCCTCTGTAAGACCCCCCTGTAAGACCTCTGGAAGAATGGGAAGAAGCAGCTAAGGAGGGAGATCTTGAGTGTCAGCACCTCTCTAAGAAGTGGGAAGGTAGCCAAGAGGTGACCGGGTCCAGACAGGACGTATTACGGATCTGGGGCAGTTGTTTCTGCTACGAGAGAACCGGATCCTATGAGGCAGACCTTGTGTACAAAGCAGTCAGATTTAAGAATTTGATCTTCCTATCCAACCATTTTGAAATCTTCTGGGGCCAGCTCCTTGTTTGGATCTGAAGCTGTAGTGGAAGATCCAGAAGGTTCAGCAAGTCGTTTCCTCAACTATTTCTGGCCTGTCTTGGAGGGGTGAGCTCCAGCAAGTGATTCAGAAAAACTAGTGGGGAGAAGTCCCTTCAAAATCAATTTATTCTTTCTATCCACTAAAATCCTATGATTGAACAAATGGCAAATATCACAAGGGACTTCCAAATGGGCATGACCCAGACAATATACAGAAAAGTCATGGGCATCAGCCAAGGGAATCTTGTGCCCACACTCCTTACACGTTTTGAATCTGGAAGGTTTTTTTTTTAATTGAAAGAAAAAGAAAAGGAAAAGAAAGGAAAAAATTACCAATGGTAGGAAAGATTACAGGAACAGTAAAAAGGGGCAGTTAGGGAAAAACATTACCAACAATGGTATCAAGATAAGTTAGAAAGAAACGCATAGGAATAAGGGAGGTTATAAAAGGATACTAGCTTACAAGTAATAGATATTACAATGAAAGCTTTCATAACTCACTAAACACTTGAGAGCTGACAGCAACTACACAAAGGCAGCAAATGAGATCTGAGGAGTTGAGGGGACCACTGCATTATGGGTAGGGGAGGAGCTCAAGAGTTTGCAGTATGCCACGAGCTGTAAAAAGTGGCCAAGTCAGACCCAAGGATCGGATCTGAACCCACATATGTTGAGGAATGAATGAAAAAATGAGAACATCAGATCTTTTAATTTCTTCAAAACATATTTCTCTCTTATCTTGAGTAAATGCATAAATACCTATTACCCTCTACACTTCATAATCATAATGAATATCACAAACAAGTCCCATCTCAGGCCAAAATCTAAAAAAAATATTATTGTTATTAATTAAAACTGCCACTCTAAACAAAATCTTTGGGGGGGGGGGGGGTTTGCCTTTTTTAAAACAGATTTGTTAACCTCAAATGCCTTTATTCCTTCACAATGCTATTAACTTTCACTGACAAAATAGATTATAACCCTGTTCTTTTTTTAGCAATTTTTGAAGTTTTATTTTATCTAAGGCAATCTATTCCCAATCAAATTTTTTATTACTCTCCCACATCCCTCCTCTTTTAAGTCTTGCGATGAATAATCATATCTATTTTGAACATCAGCATTCTGAACAGAATTTCACCTTTTTAATCAATTTTACCTTAACCTCATCCACTTTTTCATTATCTTCTATATTTCTAATCTCCTTATTAATCTTATGCCTCTGTATAATCTTACTCAGACAAGCAAACCATAAGTGTCCCCCCAAACTTTGCAGTCAATTTTGCACATAATCTTTCCATGTCCTACCTCACCAGATTTTTCATACTTCTTTGTATGATTTACAGCAATTAACGGTTTCTAAGAACCACAATGGAAACAAGTTTTGGGTTGGCTACTATCGCTCATCCGGTCAGGATAAAACAGACGAACAGTTGTGGGTCCGGTTCAAGCAGCTTTATTATATACAAACACATCAGGATTAGGGCTTAGTAACTTAAACTTAAATAAACTTATAAACAGACTGACTACTGCAATCATACAAGTTAACACTCTGGCTGTTGTCTCTAAATGGCACTGCTGCCTGCATGTGCTCACTACTTATATGCACATGTCCTCACTTTGAAATGCTTCTTAAAGTTAGAGCACATGCTCTGTTCTACAGCTATAGAATTTCAGAAAGCCATTGTTTCCATTAATCACTATATTTGGTATATGCATTATTTTTCCATTTTTTACAATTTAAACATACATTTAACTCCGATATCACACTTTTTTTGCATCATACTCCTTTTTGATTTCACAGTCATTTTAACATAAAGTTTCAAAAAATATCCTCAAATCAACTTCTGCAATATCAACTGAGTGGAAGTGCAATTTCGCTTTTCTTTCCAACATAAATTGTATTGCTTGAATAATAAATCTGTTCTACAGGGAACAAAACCACTTGGCACAAATTCAGTTATAAAACATTAAGCTAAAATTATTCAAATGTTATGTCACAAAACAAGTTAACACCAATTTGTACAAATGTACTACTGTCCTCAGGATAAAAACCAAGGGGTGGTATTTATGCAGTCCCATAAAAAACATCTGGCCAATTCTTCCTCCTTAGCCTCAATTCTCACAATAAGTTTACATTTATAAAAAAAAACAAATTCTTTTTGCACTTTTTTTAACCTCAGCAGCTACTGCAGCATATGTTCATTGCACATTTTCACTCGCCACAAAGTTTTCATTATCAGTATTATGATAATTTTTTGTCTCTCTAAAACAACTGTTGTCACCATCAGCACCTTCTTTCCTTCCACTATGACTTCATTAACAATGTCCTGATCACTCAACAGCCACAAAATCTTCTGGTTCCTCCTCATTAATCATTTTTGACCATAACAGCATCTTGCAAACCACCCTTATTGACTTATGTCATTTCAACATACAGAATTCCATAACTCACATCACTGATATCATGCTTTACTTCTCTATTACTGAAAGAAGTTTCGTTTTGCTTCAAACCACACTATTATTTGTCCCAAGCTTTACCTTCTACTCGCCCATGATGATCTCTTACAGTCAACAGCCTACAGGAGCTGCCCTCTGGAAAAGAGTAGGGGTTCTTTATTTATATACAAAAAAAATTTGCACTTACAACATATCCGCGCATATACAAAACATTTGCAAATATATAGATAAACAAATCTGTTTACACATATTCATAATTTCCTTTACAATCATACTAAATTTTCATCCCTATTAGACCCCAACTCCTTCTTCTATAACCACCATCTGATTTTACTTAACATTATTGCTCATAGGTTCATAGGTTCATACTAGGCTATCTGCCCGAGGGCATTTACAAGCCTAGCCCATAGTTTTGTGGCTTACGCCACCCCTTTAGTATGGGGAACTATACCCATTATTTTGCTGTGCCTCTGTCGAGCAGTGACACTGAGGTAATCCCTGGGGTATATCTGCGATCTCCCATCCATTGGTCAAGATTTCTCTTGAACAAGGCCAGCGAGGTGCTCTGCCTCACATGTACCGGGATTTTGTTCCACAGCATAGGGAGTCTTTGGGTGATGAATCTATCCCTCCAGCACGTCCTATTTATAGCCGTGTCGAGGTTTAAGTCTCCGCCCTTGTGGCTCTGATGGATCTAGATTTTTTGAGGTGAAGCATATTCATCAAATCTGGGTTTGACATGGCCTTGTATGTTAGGCAAAGGTCACCTCTGAGCAAGCGGTGGCGACTGAATAGAGCTGGAGTTCTTTCAGTCGGGCAGCATAGGACAGATTTTGAGACCCTTTATCCTTTTGGTGAGGAACTTTTGTGGCCTCTCCAGCTGCTGCAAGTGTCGGGTCAGATACATTCGAATGGGGCATTGTACTCAATCATTGGTCTGATGAGTGATGAGTAAAGGGAGACTATGACCTCCCTTGATCTAGATGAGAATCCCTTCATGATAAGGTGGGCAATGTAGAAGGTCTTCCTGACTACTTTAGCTACATGGGTGTCGAATGACAGACTACTATCAACCTGGGTCCCCAGGTCCCTGATAACTTCTTCTGTGCTCAGTGGATTGCCACCTATTTGGTAGCTAGGGGTAACCTTGTTTTTCCCGAAGGGTATGACTATGCATTTTTGGCATTTAACTTTAGGCGTGGCTCTGGCACCAGTTATCCGTTTCTGTGAGACCCTTCTGAAGGATATCTGTGTCAGATGTGTTTTCTACTATGGCCCAGTTTGCAGTCATCTGCAAACTTTGTCAGCCATAACCCTCCTGTGTTTGCTTGTACTTGGAAAAGTAGATGCCAAACAAGAGTGGGCCCAGGACTGAGCCCTGTGGGACACCACTTGTGACAGGCTTTGAGTCTGACATGGCGCCAGCAACTCTGACCCTGTGGGTTCTGTCACTCAGCCAGTTTGCAACCCATCTTGTGATGTATGGGTTAACATTTAAGCTGATGAGTTTTTCAATGATACCCGAGTGGGGTATTGTATCGAAGGCCTTAGCCAGATCGAGGTAGGCTGTATGGACTGCCTTTCCCTCATCAATGGCTTTGGTGACTGTTTGAAAAAGTCAACCAAGTTTAAAAGGCATGATCTGCCTTTGACAAAGCCAAACTGGGTTGGATCCAAAGTCTGCAAATTCCCTATGTCTTTATTTATGAGGTCCATTATGATCCTCTCCATGGCTTTGCAGATAAGGCTTGTCAAGCTAATGGGCGGTAATTTCCAGGGTCGGTGGAGGCACCGCCTTTGTGAAGTGGGACCACAGTTGCAGTGCGCCACTCCTGGAGTGCGTATCCAGAGGTAAGACTTTGATTAAGCAGCTGTCCTAGCTGGGGGTTTAATTCCTCATTGAGTTGATGGAGCACACAGCCGGGCACACCATCCCGTCCCATGGATGCTGTGTTTTTTGCTTCGGAGACGCAGTTCTCACTTCGGTGCTGGAGATGTTTGGGGGGCTGCAATCGTTTGGTATAGATATCTCTCCTTTTGCGGGGGAGGGGGGGGGAGAAGTTTGCACTGAACCTGTCAGCCAGTATGTTGGCAATGTCTGTAGGATCAGTAATCTTCACATCATTTTGAACTAGTTCTGAGCATATCTGGGAGTTTCCTCCTAGGTTTCTAACATAGCTAAAGAAGGCCTTATGATTGTCTTTTGAGTCTTTAGCTATTTTTCTCTCGAAATTTGCTTTGGATGATTTTATCCATTTACCATTAAACATAGTTTAATTTATTCTTTCATTCCATATACCCATATAACATAAAATAACTTTTTATCTATTTTTTTAACATATTCTTTACTTCTACTCATAAAATAAAAAGAAGTTATGTACTCACCATAATGTTCCATCTGTGTTGTCCATTTTCATTCTTCCTCATCTGATGCGTTCGGATCCAATCCCTTGGATCCAACTCAGCCATTGCTAAAGCTTGTGGCAACTAGGAACTCTCAAGCTTCTCTCTTATCCACAATGCACCATCCCCATTTACCTCAGATCTTGTTTGCTGCTTAGAAAAGTAAATATGGAAATCGTTATGGAGAAGCTATATCTGAAGCCTTTACATAAATAACAACAACATTAATAATAATAAGACGTGCATGCCCTGTATTACTCATTCTTCTATAAGCTTTAAGGATGGAGGTTGGTGGGAGGGGAGAGCTGAGGAAGAATGAAAATGGACAACACAGATGGAATGTTATGGTGAGTACATAACTTCTTTATCTGATGTTGTCAATTTCCACTCCGTCCTCAAATGATGGGACAGAGTCCCTCAGCTACCTAATTTCTAGGGTGGACACAGCGAAGGATATTCCTGTGCACCATAAAACCAAAATATGTTCTTCCTCTGGAGATCAGATCTAACTTGTAATGAGCAATAAATGTATAGGGAGTATCCCAATTAGCTGCTGCACGAATATCATCCACGGACATTCTGGATTGAAATACTGAGGAAGTTGCCATGGATCTAGAAGGGTGAGCATGAACGTTTTTTGTTAGAGTGATACCAAATTTGTTATACACCAAAGAAATGCAATTTATCCATTTAGATAGTGCAACTTTGGTAACTGATTTACCCAATGTGGGTTCTGTAAATGAAACAAACAGTTGATCTGATTTTCTGATGACCTTAGTCCTATGTAAGTAAAAATGAAACTGCCTGTGAACATCCAATAAAAGTAATGCATATTCACCACTGTTACAAAATTTTGGGAAGAATACAGGCAAATTAATAGACTGATTAATATTGGATTCTGACACCACCTTTGGAAGGAATGATGCACTGATACATAAAGTCAACCTGTCCCGATGAAAAATAAAATATGTGGGTTTTGAGGATAATGCTTGGATCTTGGAATTTCTTCTGGGTGAAGTAGGGCTACTAAGAAAACTGTCTTCCATTAAAGATATTTAAGATCACACACAGCTGCCAGCTCAAATGGGGGTCGAGTAAGGTATCGCAATACTAAATGCGGGTCCCAAGGAATAGCAGGATCTTTAAAGGAGAGCCTTAAGAGTAGTATGCCTCTTAAAAATGCTTTACTTAGCTTAGGAGATGTACTGACAACCCATCTATTCCAAAATGAAAATGTGATATTGCTGCTAACTGTACTTTAACTTATGGAAGAACTAGCTCCTTCATCAAACAGATGTGACAGAAACTGCAAGACATTATGTATGGGGCTGTAAAGGGTTCAATGTTATGTTCTTGATCTCGAAATATAAATCTTTTCCGTTTGCTGGAGTATAGTTTCCAGGTGGAAGGTTTATGGGAAGACAACAGATTATACCAAACAGGGAAAGCGAGCATAGTTTGTCTGGCTATTAATGGAACTGAAGAAACCAGGCAGTTAGCCTGAGATTTACAATGTCTAGATGTATCATGCTAAAGTAAAAGTACAACCATCGACCACACAACAAGTAGAACCCACAATAAGGCACAGACCAGGAACCTATAGCAGAAGTATTTAATCCAGTAAAATAAAAGCACACCGACTGAGCGCTTTCACCAGTACAACTGGCTTCTTCAGAGTCGTTTACAAACACACCCAGCATAACTTCCTTTAAATAACACACAGAAATTCAATTAATTAATTAATCAATTAAACCATTCATCTATTACCCTGGTTTAAAGGTATATTTACTGTTTTTACATTTCTTTCATACTTCACATACTATCATTCCTAACTTAATAAATTAAAATATTACACAGTTTCATAAAGAAAAGTCTTATGTTTAAAATTAAGTTTAAAATTGAAAATTGTAATATTATAAATTATAAATTGTAATTTCTACTTGCGCACTACCCATTCAATGTTGACCATACCTAAACAAGTGTTTATATAACAATGTTTAAAGACATAGCATTTGCAAAAATATATACATATAACATCTATCATATACAATTTTTTATCAAATAAACTCAAATTTGCATTTGTTGTTATTTTTTATTAAATGTATATGTGTAAACATGTCTATTTATAAAAAAGTATTAATTTACAAAAATATATATATATTTTTTTAATAATATTTTTATAAGTGTTTTTAAAGTCTGTATAGTGGTGTTTTTAAATTTTTGAATTAATATTTTTAAGTTAATATTTGTCATATGTATAAAAAACTAGGTGTTTTATATCCTTATTATTAAGGTTGTTGAAACATATGAACTCCAATGTAACACCTTTAGTTTTTTGTAAAAAATAATAATATAATAATATCAAATAATTTGTGCCTTATGTTTCAACACAGGCTTTAAGGAAATACACTCATTAAGCCCTGGAAATTTTGTGGCATTCAATCTAATCTGCCACTCCATTTCACGTAGGGCTACACTATTGTTGATGTCACAATTGATATTTGATTTCACTCTATCAACTATAAAAAATAAAAACTTTTTAAATAGATGACAATCTTTGGAGTGAGGGTAAAGGGCATTGTGTTCGTCTTTCCTTCTAATGGAACTACAATGTTCCCTTATTCTTTCTTTTAAACATCTCGTAGTCATGCCCACGTAGAATGCCTCGCATGACATACATGAAGCTACGTAGACACAATTTCTAGTTATACAGTTACATACACCTGGGCAGGCGATGGTACGTTTGAAACCAGCTACACTCAAGTAGGACCCCTCAGCAATGTATCTACATGTTTTACATCTACCACATTTGTTCATAAGCGATCTTTTATACCCATTACTAGTCCTCTCCAGTATGTCCTTCAGGTTATAACCCCTAGCGTATGTTATAGCTGGAACTTTACCCAGTGTTGCTCTTGTTTCCCTGTTCAAAAAATGTTCCCAAAGACTCCTAAAGTTAGCACATAATTCAGGTGCTTTGTCATTATATTTGAGTATAAACCTTGGAGCAGTTTCACCTAAACTAGTGTTTGTCCGCTCGTTGTCAAAATCCTCTATCAATATTTTGTCAATTCAAATGGTTCGTCTATCAAGATTAATTAGTGATGATGTCACATTCAGGGCAGAGATTTACACACTTATAGGTATGTTCTTGGAAAGGGGTTACCCTATTGGTATGTTAACAAAGATCAAAAAGGAGGTATATAGGAAGAGAAGGAATAAATTTATACCTATTTTGAAAAGTAGAATTGACAAAACATTGATAGAGGATTTTGACAACGAGCGGACAAACACTAGTTTAGGTGAAACTGCTCCAAGGTTTATACTCAAATATAATGACAAAGCACCTGAATTATGTGCTAACTTTAGGAGTCTTTGGGAACATTTTTTGAACAGGGAAACAAGAGCAACACTGGGTAAAGTTCCAGCTATAACATACGCTAGGGGTTATAACCTGAAGGACATACTGGAGAGGACTAGTAATGGGTATAAAAGATCGCTTATGAACAAATGTGGTAGATGTAAAACATGTAGATACATTGCTGAGGGGTCCTACTTGAGTGTAGCTGGTTTCAAACGTACCATCGCCTGCCCAGGTGTATGTAACTGTATAACTAGAAATTGTGTCTACGTAGCTTCATGTATGTCATGCGAGGCATTCTACGTGGGCATGACTACGAGATGTTTAAAACAAAGAATAAGGGAACATTGTAGTTCCATTAGAAGGAAAGACGAACACAATGCCCTTTACCTGCACTCCAAAGATTGTCATCTATTTAAAAAGTTTTTATTTTTTATAGTTGATAGAGTGAAATCAAATATCAATTGTGACATCAACAATAGTGTAGCCCTACGTGAAATGGAGTGGCAGATTAGATTGAATGCCACAAAATTTCCAGGGCTTAATGAGTGTATTTCCTTAAAGCCTGTGTTGAAACATAAGGCACAAATTATTTGATATTATTATATTATTATTTTTTTACAAAAAACTAAAGGTGTTACATTGGAGTTCAAATGTTTCAACAACCTTAATAATAAGGATATAAAACACCTAGTTTTTTATACATATGACAAATATTAACTTAAAAATATTAATTCAAAAATTTAAAAACACCACTATACAGACTTTAAAAACACTTATAAAAACATTATTAAAAATATATATATATATATTTTTGTAAATTAATACTTTTTTATAAATAGACATTTTTACACATATACATTTAATAAAAAATAACAACAAATGCAAATTTGAGTTTATTTGATAAAAAATTGTATATGATAGATGTTATATGTATATATTTTTGCAAATGCTATGTCTTTAAACATTATTATATAAACACTTGTTTAGGTATGGTCAACATTGAATGGGTAGTGCGCAAGTAGAAATTACAATTTATAATTTATAATATTACAATTTTCAATTTTAAACTTAATTTTAAACATAAGACTTTTCTTTATGAAACTGTGTAATATTTTAATTTATTAAGTTAGGAATGATAGTATGTGAAGTATGAAAGAAATGTAAAAACAGTAAATATACCTTTAAACCAGGGTAATAGATGAATGGTTTAATTGATTAATTAATTAATTGAATTTCTGTGTGTTATTTAAAGGAAGTTATGCTGGGTGTGTTTGTAAACGACTCTGAAGAAGCCAGTTGTACTGGTGAAAGCGCTCAGTCGGTGTGCTTTTATTTTACTGGATTAAATACTTCTGCTATAGGTTCCTGGTCTGTGCCTTATTGTGGGTTCTACTTGTCGTGTGGTCGATGGTTGTACTTTTACTTTATTATTTGTGAGTTCCTATATTGGAGCTGATCCTGTCCTCTGTTTAGATGTATCATGCTGTCAGGTGAGACAGGATGTCTGGAGTTGGATCCAGACCCCAAGAAGGCTGAATCAGACAAGGTCAGAGGAAGGGAAACCAAATCTGTCAAAACCAATAAGGGGCAATGAGGATGACCTTGCTCTTCAACCAGGTAGCTTTCTGAAAGAATTTGGGAATTAATGAAATGGCAGGACATGCGTATATGAGATCGGGGGGAGGGGGAGGCAATCGTGAAGTAGAGTATCCCTCGTAGATTCCCTCTCTGGTGGGATTAGAGCAAACTAGCTGCTGCATTTGTTGTTCGGGGGGGAGGCTGGCCCCACTGACAGAAGATCTTGTCTGCAATTTTCCTGTTGAGGGACCATTTGTGGGATAGAAGAATGCACCTGCTCAATTTGTGTGCTATCACATTGGATTTCCCAGGAATGTGCGTTGCTAAGAGAAAGAGGTTGGAAAAAATTGTCCACTGTCACACCCTGAGAGCTTTTTGGCACAATGGTTAGGATTTGCTTCCTCCTTATTTGCTTATGTACCAGACCACTGACATTTTTGTCTGTTTGTATTGCAATGGTCCCTATGAGGAGAGTATTTTGGAATGCCTGCAATGCTAACAGCACTGGTCTCATCTCTAGAACATTTATATGCAACCTTGGGGGGACAATTTGCCTTGGATTGTCTTCCCCAGATAATGCTCCCCCCCACTCTAACTGAGAAGCTTCCATGGTCACTATGGCCTTGGGTTGAGGGGGAATGAATGGACAGCCTAGAAGAACTTGATCTGAATGAATCCACCATTCCAGGTCTCTCCTGCATGTCTGACTGATTCTTATCTGGTAAGACACAGGCTGGTAAAGAATTCACCACTGTGCAGCTAACATCCACTGAAGAATTCTCATGTAAAAGCTGGCTAGTGGTACTAAAAGTATTACTGCCGCCATTGATCCCAGGGCTTGAAGAACCAAACAGGCCGAAATAGTGGCACTGCAGATTACCTTTTTGACTTGTGACCTTACTGTATGAACTCTTGATAGTAGCAGGGATGCAGTGGTTGTTTTCAAATTGAGAATTGCTCCTATAAACTCTAGGCAAGTTGTAGAGGAGATTGCTCACAGTTTATGGTTATCCCCAGAAGACAGCAAGTCTGGAGAATCTGGTTCTTTGCCAATATGAGTTGATGCCTGGTCGGAGTGGATATCAGCCAGTCGTCTAAGGATGGAAACACTTGTAAACCCTGCAGTATGAGACAACCTGCTACTACTGCCATGCATTTGGTAAACATCCTGGGGGGCATAGCGAGTCCAATGGGCAGTACTCTGAAGTGGTAATGACTGGCTCCCAGCCAGAAGCGTAATTACCTTCTGGATCGTTTGTTCATCTTTATAGTATGCTTCTTGAAGGTCTATATGAAGCACATCCAATCGTCCTTGCCCAAAAAAGGGAGAATGGACTAAACCATTACCATCAGAAATGTTGTTTTTTAAACTGTCCTGTTTAGTTTGGTGAGATCCAGAACTGGTCTCCAGTCCCCTGTTTTCTTTGACACTAAAAGGAACTTTGAGTAAGTTCTGGATTCTTTCTGGTCTGGTGCAACCTCTTGGATGACTCCTTTTTTTCTAGCAGCTTTTGTACTTGAATTGCTGCTTGTTCCCTCTGACTGGGTGAAAAATCCGGAATTTTTCTTGAGATTGGAGGTGGATGAGAAAAGAGTATTATATATTCCCTGGAAATAATTCTCTGCACCCAAGTACCTTTTGTTATATCTAGCCAGGCTCTCTGATACAGGGATAATCATCCCCCCAACTTCCTCCCAAGGTGGGCAACTGGGCCTCCTTTCAGGAGGGCTGGAAGAGTTTTTGTCAAAGAATGATTTTCTGGAACCCTGGTTTTGCGGGCCACCTCTGCTTCATGGGCGGCAATGTCCATAGAGTTCCCTCCTCTGCCTCTGGAAGAACCTCCTCCACATGTGTCCTGGGGAAGGACCCTGAGACTTCTTGAAGCACATTTTTCAACCACCACTCTGATTGCTGAAAATGGTTCACTGAAGAGGAGAAAAATGCAAGCCCATGGCAGGCAGTGTCTTTCCATCCTTCTCACACTTGGATAGAGTGTCCTTTACCTTGTGGCCAAATAAAGAAGTGCCGTCAAAGGCAGCATTGACAAAAGAGGACTTGAAGAGCTCCAAAAATTCTCAAAGGCACTATGGTGTCTAGATCCTTCCACACCCACCATGAGAACAAGTCAATGAGTTCAGGTGGAGTAACCCCAGGAGGTCCAGTACCAAAAGCCTCCAGGAGAACAGATTCCTCAGATGTCAGGTTACTGGGCATCCAGTCAACTCTATGTTTAAGGATTTCTAGGACGTCTCCAAATGAGATGTCTTCAGGAGGTGATCATGGGAACCCTTCATCCTCATTGAAATCTGTATCCTCGGTGATGGACTCCTCTGGGGAGTAAATGTGCCTCCTCTTGCACATCCTCTTTCTGGGGACCTCCTCAGTGGACTGCTCTGGGGAGGTGTCAGAAGAGGAAATAATTCCCTGACAGAGAGCTTGAGGCTCCTGTACTGGTTGTTCCAGTGGAATGAGATGGCGTAAGTGCTGGGTCATTATGGTGCAAGATTTTGGATCCAAGGGAGAAGGATCCATCAAAACTGTCAGAGCAGAAAAGACCATCTTCCAAGCTTCAAAGGCAGAGTGGCCCAGAGATGGAGAGGTCATTGGACCCGAGAAGACATGCTTCTGGATCGTAGCCCTCCCCCACTATGAAGGCAAAGTCTATAAGGCAGAAGCCAGAGCCGACCAGTCTGGTGCTGAGGTTCCAAGGTGCAGAGATCACTCCGAAAATCTCAGTCAGAGGAGAAACCTGCAATAGGGGAGTTGAAGAAATTCTGATCTACTGACCCAGAGGGGTAGGAGCCAAGGAAACTCCAATCCGTCCCTACACTAAGAGTAACTTCCTCACCAGTCTCTCCACGTCTTCTTAAGTCAGGCTTCTAGAAGAACAAGCAGAAAGAGTAGATGGAGATTTGGGGTGCTCCAAAAAGGCCAAAGGTACTCTGACTGGGACAGGATTCAGGGAGGGAGAGTACCTTACTCTAGGCAAGGTCTTAAATTAAAAGGTTGGTGATGTCAGATCTGATGACTTAGAACTTGTTAGATCCTGTTTCTGAGCATTTGGATCCAAAGCTGTCAGATCAGATGATCTTACCACTTTTGGATCCATAACCAAGGTAGGATCCATAAGTTTCGATTTCTTAGGATCCGAGGTTGAGACCAGATCTATTGTTTATCTTTTTCTTCAAGAATCCAAGGAAAATGAAGTAGAAGGCCACGGAGATGAGGATTTCCTTGACTTACTTTTAGTAGAAGTACTTTTGGAAATAGTTTGTCCAAAAGAGGAGGGAAGAAGGCCTTTGGAGATGAGGATTTCCTTGGCTTACTTTTAGTAGAAGTACCTTTGGAAATAGCTTATCCAAAAGAGGAGGGAAAAAGGCCTTCTAATATTAATTTATTTTTTCTTTCCACTAAAGCACATGGATTGAAACTGGGCATATTGAGTAGTCTTCCTGTAAGTAGCGAGGGCACAGACATTAAATGCATAAAGTGTGGTTATCAGAGACAGGCAACTTGTGCCCACACTTTTTGAAACCTGCTAGTTTTTCCACCATAGTAAAAGGGCAGAAAGGAAGGCAAATAGGGAAAACATTAACAGTGTTATGAAAGTAAGTTTTTTTTAACAGATACAGAAATAGAAATTGAAGAATTTAAGTAGAACTATTCAAATAGGAATACTTACAGGGAATACCGGCAATGGTACCAAAGAACTACTTTCGTAGGAGAAATAGTGACAGAATAAAAGGGAAAATATCAGGAAGAAAGGCTATAAGCAACTGGTAAGGGTAAGGATAGCAGAAAAACATATATTAGAAGAGAAAGAAAAAAGTTAAATTCACTCATCTGAAAGGAAGCTCGTGAGTATGGCTAGAACACGTCTTTTTGCTGAAGTGGCAAATGAGATCTTGGGTAATTGGGGTTGGTGCACTATGGGTAAGGGAGAAGCTCAAGAGTTCCTGGTTGCCATGAGCTTTAGCAATGGCAGAGTCAGATCCGAGGGATCGGATATGAACCCATCAGTTGAGGACAGAATTGAAACTGACATCAGATTATTTGTATTTAATTGTAGCCATGTTTATTTTATCACTTTTTTTATACATTTGAAAACATCTTCTTTACATAGTTTTCCCCATAACATTTTTACTTTTTGACATTTCAAAAACACATGTTCTGCATGTTTTTCTTCTTAACAATGTAAACATATTCTATCATTTTTTTTATATGGCATATTTCCTTTTACTTGCAATTTATCTATTGCCAGTCTCCACAAAAAAATCTTGACATTCTACTTTCTAATCATATCATTTGCTTCTTATTTTTATAACTTTCCCCGTGGTTTTACATAAATGTTTTGTCATTACATACTTGTACCATACTTTAACTTTTTCTATACCATCAATTTTTATTTTCCACAAAAATATTTTTTTCTTGGTAACATTTTATTTTTTCATTTATAAAATCTTTCTATTTTAGTTTTTTTTTTTTTACCATACCCAAAATTTATCATACTTATATTTATACAATTTTACTACAATCACTCATATTTTTCATTTATCCACTTTAACACTTAGTACAAATTTAATGAAACAACATATACCAATGGGTTAATTAACTGTAAACCTCAGTCCTCCTTATTTATTAACAAAACTCCTGTTTTTTTACCAAGTTTAATCTAGAACCCCATATAAAGAAAACAAATATCTGCAATAATTCTTTTCCAAACACTGTTGGCAACATAAATAAACTTGATGAGTATGCTACTTTCCCATCAGTACTGAATTTATAAAATAAGCCTTTTTTCTGAATTATAATCTATATGTTCACCAAACAGACATGTTTGGTTTACATCTCTATTGTTTTTTCCCACTGAATTCTACCTACATCTTTATTCCCAAACTTTACACCTAACACAGAATTTCATTAATTCTAAAATGCATACCCAGTACCCTTATTGCATCACCTAAACCTTTACTTTTCTCTTTATTTCACAGGTTCATAGAAGATTACTAGACTAACAGCCCTTGAACCCTTACAAGCTCAGCCATATTTATACCGAGTTGACTCAACTGTCGGTGGTTAGGTGAGTGAAGTTTGCAGTGGTAAGGGTCTATGGTAGTTAATAACAACTTCCTCTGTCCAGGAGGAAGATGGGCACCAGCCCAGGAGTGAATTTTTGGTCACCCATCCATTGATCCAGGCTGCATTTAAAGAAGCAATCCCCATCACCTCCAGTTACTCATTTGTGCAAATTATTACTTCTTTTATCCAAATTGTGTTTTTTACATTTACAATGCCATCTGCATATGTTAACAGAACTGGAATTCTTAACTCTTCATGTGTTATATACACTGCCTCTTTCTTCTTATGATTTATTTCACATACTATTGCAATCAAAGCTAATGAAAAGAGTATACAACTCATTCAATAACCCTGTCTTATACCACTCTTTATATGTACCTCTTGGCTTAACCAGCCATTTACAAGTATTTTTACTTTATTATTACTACATACTGGCATACATAATTTTCTAACTTCCACACTTATATAATATTCTTTCATTATTACCCATACGATTTCATGTCCAATTGTTTTAAATGCCTTCTTAAGGTCTGTCATGATTTTTACTTCTTTTCTAATCATAACAACATCCACAATTTCTCTATCATTAATAATTCTTGACAACCCTTCCCCTTTATACTATATATATTATATTTTCCATTTTACTTTTAAATTTCTTTTGTGTTATTTTCATAAATATCTTATGATCATTATTATTCAATACTATCGGTGTCCAGTTTTTTAATTGTCTTCTATCTTCCTTCTTCCATATGAATTTAAGAATTCCACTACATAACTCCTTATAAATAAAACCTTAATTTAACCATTCATTTAAAATGTTTTTTCACTACATTCATTTTTCTAAACATTTACTGTGCATATTTTGCTACATTATTCATAATCTTTTCCCAAGTTCTTTCGAGCTCTCCTTTTACATTTTTATTTCACTCAATCCAATACCATCTTCTTTTACTAATCTGTTTAAGTAATTCAATACTTCTATTTTTCCTTGTAAAAAACATCTTTGCTTATATAACAGTTCTTGCATTTTTTCTTGATTTCTTTCATACAATTCTTTTTCTTTGTCAAAGTACTTTCTATCATTATGTTCAAAATCTTCCAATGCATAATTATATGTTCTTTCACATTTTTCTTCCTCAACTTTTCTCACATCATATTGCCACTGTAAAAAAAAATATATATATATTTTTCCTTAAATATCTCACAGTAATACAATCTTTCCATAACTGTATTTCTAATCTCTTTCTTCCTTCATTTCATGCTTTCTCATTTATCCTTTTTATTCCTTTGCCTATTTTTATGCATTCCTTGTTTTCCTTTATCTACAGCCATATTGCAAGATGATCAGAAAATCTTGTTTCAACTACCTCCCCTTCTCCTATTACTAAACATTCTGATACTATAAAACAATCTATTTCAGTTTTATACATAACCCTTTTGTAAGTTCATGAATTTTTGTCCCAAAATTGTAACTTACATCTTATAACTTTTGACTTCTTCAGAAAAAAAAACACATCCACAGCTCAATCCTTAAATACATTCCAATTAAACTACTTAACCAACCTAATTACACATTTGAAAAAGTTCCTTAGTGACCAATAAAAAATACGTGTGTGTGTGTGTGTGTATGTATATTTATTTATTTATTTATATATATATATATATATATATATATATATATATATATATATATATAACAAATAAACAGCTTTTAAATTGTACAAATAAACTGTTATAAATACAAAAATCCCTCTTTTTAAAAAGGTGGTACTCCAAATCTAAAAAATACACCGAGAAATACAAAAAATAAAAATAAAAAAATACTTAAAAAAAAACCTAACAAAATCAAATCTTTTACATTATATGCCCAACAACTTTTTGTTATTACACAAGGTATTATAATGCCAGTTGTGCCTTGAGTTTTAAAATACTACTAATAGATACATTTTCATTAAGGCATAGAGGCACTGCAGCATTACACCTCAGTTGCCACTTTAGTTCTTTATACTATTAAAGGCCAAATGGCCCACATCTCAGTCCTAAATCAAGCTTGTCTATGGCCGTATATTTGAACTTATGTATGGGAAAATCTTTTACATGTTTCACTAGGGCATTTCTATCATCTCCCTTTGATATTTCATACTGATGTTGATATATCCTTTTCCTAAATTTTGCCTTTGTCTTGCCAGTGTAAAAACATTCACAATCCTGACATTTGGCAAGGTACACTATTCCTGTATTGTGGCAATTGTATCTATGTGTAAATTGAATGGCACCCAATTCTGGACTATCACCTCAGTTCTCTCTAAAACAAATTTACAATGGGAACATTGTCTGCATTTATTCATGTGCCCATTTTGACCCCCAAATGATGATCTCTCCATAATAGTCTTAAAACATAGGTCCTTCTTATAGACAATGACAGGTTTGGGCCCTACCTTGCTAAGGCAGTCTAAATCTGCCTTGAAAATATTCAGCCTCCATAAGATTTATATTGGTAAGAATTTTGTTATGTTCAAAACCAGAATTACCACACAAAAATCATAAAATAATTCTAAACTAACCTTATCTGGTATCACTGAAAATAAATCACAAACATACATACTGACAAATAATAGAGTGTCAGAATACATTTGGTTAGATATCCTGGATAAAAATTCCCAAGAATCTTTATATAAATGTTTGTGTTTACTTACAATACCCTTAAATCCACATATTTGGCCAAAGGGAATTCTTTTGATGCTTTTGCATCCACTATCAGCCTCTAAAGGGGGGGGGGTCACAAATGCTCTTGTGTACTTTAGGGATGCCAAAGATAGTGAGGGTCCTAAGGAACAATACTCTCACAAAAATCTTGATCAGTTACAGTTGTTTGCTCATTAAAAACCAACACATCAAGCATAACCTCAATTCTCTGATATGCAATATTTTTTTCACTGACAGATATCTCTTTGTACGTGTCAGTGTACAATATGACAAACATCCCATTTACATGCTCATTGGTATCCATGACCACCAGGCCCCCACCTTTGTCTGGTTTCAGAATTCTAACTTGACCCATTTTGCCAATCTCTTTTAGCAGCCCATTGGGTCAGGGCTAAGGTTAAATGAACCTTTAATCCCTAGGGATAAAAATTCCCAGATGCCATTCTCACATCTTCTCAAAAATGTTGACTAATAGATGTAATGGCAGGTTAAAAGTACTTGGTTGCTTGCAACATTTGGCAGGGCTACCCCTTGATTGTGGTCATTAACATACAGACCTATGTTGATTTTTCTCACACACAACTTCAACTGTATCAACAATTTGTCCACACACTCTGATCTAATGGGAACAAAGATGAGCCACTTCTCAAAGAGGTCAGCCATTTCATTAGTTACCTCTATTCCACTTAAGTTATACATTTTGAAATCACCATGTTTTGAAAACAATCTCGCATCTTGCAGTATCACTGTCTACCAATGGTTCCCTCTCCCCCCTGCTTCTCCCCCTCATTTGCTAAGGTCCTCAATGGCATTTGTTCTCTCTCACAAAATTTTCTTGTTGCCCCTGCCTCCAGTTCATCAGTTGTTCTGACCTCTTCAGGGGGGGACTTCTAAAGGGACACTTTCTTGTTGTTCTCCAAATTCAACTTGTCCCTGATTACTAATTACTTCAAGGTTTTACCCCACAGTGTTGTCCCTCTGGTTTAAATTAGACCTCCCAATACCTGGTGGGGACAGATAAACGACTACGAGGCTGGGAAGGTTTATATGTAAAAGTTTTTTTTGCTTTCTTTTCTTTCAGTTCCCCAATATTACTGTCAATCTCTTTAAACATAGCTTTATATTCACTGAGTTTGAACTGAAACACTAAATTAGACTGAATCCTAGCATTTAATGCATTAACAGAATTATTAAGCACTGTCATTTTCCTATCATTTTCTTTCATTAACAGTTCTAATAATTCACATCATTGTCTGTTAAACAGGTTGAGCAACTCACAGTGTAAGTATTTCCAGTTCCTCAAACCTTAGGTATTTGTTGTTTCTTGAGGCACTCCTGAAAACACAAATTCTCGAGCTGTAATTTTCAGAACTTTATGATCTGCTCATGTAGAACTTTCAAAGGTTTGTCTATAGTCCCATAATTTACGTCTTGGGCATCAGGTTCAAAAGAAGAATCCTTCCTTTTGTGTAACCAATGGTTTAAAGAGAATAAGTCATCTCGTGCCCCCCCCCCCCCGGTTATTCCAGTTCTATTCATGTGGTTACTAATGCAAGCTGCCGTTCTTCTGTTAGAATTAGTAAATTAATAAAAGAATTATGTTCTCTATGAGCTGGGGTGACACCAAAGTCCTCACTATCTTGGGATACAAAATTCCTTTCAGGCTGGTCAATAATTCCATTGTTTGAGACTCCAGAATGAATATAATTTGCGGAAAGTTGCTGGGTCAAACCCTGAATGAGTGCAGTCAAGTTCCCAACAGATGCCATCAAATCCTCATAGGATCTGTTGATAGGGCTACTTATTATGTTTCTGACCATGGAATATTTTCAAGGCAGATTTAGACTGCCTTAGCAAGGTAGGGCCCAAACCTGTCATTTTCTATACGAAGGACCTATGTTTCAAGACCATTACTGAGAGACCATCAGTTGGGGGTCAAAATATATGCATGAGTAACTATGGACAATGTTCCCAATGTAAATTTGTTTTAGAGGGAACTGAGGTGATAGTCCAGAATTGAGGTACCATTCAATTTACACATAGATACAACTGCCACAGTATGGGAACAGTATACCTTGCCAAATGTCACAATTGCAAATGTTTTTACACTGGCAAGACAAAAGAACAATTTAGGAAAAGGATACATCAACAACAGTATGATATATCAAAGGGAGATGACAGAAACACCCTAGTGAAATATATAAAACATTTTTCCACACACAAATTTAAATATATGGTCATAGACAAGGTTGATCTAGGATTGAGAGGTGGGTAAGTTGACCTTTATTTAGAGTATAAAGAACTAATGTGGCAAATGAGGTGTAATGCTACAGTGCCCCCAGGCCTTAATGAAAATGCATCTACTAGCAATGTTTTAAAACTTAAGGCAGAACTGGCATTATAATACCTTGTGTAATAACAAAAAGTTGTTGGGCATATAATGTAAAATATTTGGTTTTGTTAGTTTTTTTTAATTTTTTTTTATTTTTCTATTTTTTTAGAGTTGGAGCATCACCTTTTTAAAAAGAAGGATTTTTGTATTTATAATAGTCTATTTGTACAATTCAAAAGGTTTTAGTTATTTATGATTTTAAATATATATATATATATATATATATATGTGTGTGTATATATATATATATATATATATATATGTGTGTATATATATATATATATATATATATATATATATATATATATATATATATCTACACACACACACACACACACACACACCTACACATTTCACATATTTTCTATTGGTCACTAAGGAGCTTTTCAAATGTGTAATTAACTGTAATTAGGTTGGTCATGTGGTTTAATTAGAATGTATTTAAGGACTAAGCTGCAGATGTGTTTTATTCTGAAGAAGTCAGATGTACTGCTGACGAAAACACTTAATAGTGTAATAAACAGTTGCTACAGTTTATGTTTCTGTCCAGTAATTTTCCTATTTTTCTTAGTTTGTTGTTTTCAGTACATCTTATAACATTTTTCTCATACCATTTCCTTTCTTTTTATGCTTGCCTCTTAATTCATAATTAAAGTCTCCTGTTATTATAACATTCACATTTATCACTACATACTCTAAAATCTGATGAAATACACTATCCTTTTTTTATAATTAGTATAATCATACAATGTTATAATTCAATACACTTGCTCTTTCCATTTTAAATGTACAATCTTCTTGTTTTCCTAAAGCTACATCTAATGCATTTACTATGTTTCTGCAGAATACAGCTACTCCAGAACTTCCCTCATTTCCCAAATTCCAGATTATTGTTTCTCCCCATAGTTTCACTGTTTGTATTATTTCATTTATTAAAAATCTTGTCTCGTCTAATATAATTGCATCTGCATCACATACATTACACCACTTAAAAAATCCCCATTCTTCTTATTATATTCTTAATACTATTCACAATTACAGAAAGCACTATAAAATTTTAATTAACAATTTCCTTAGATTCATGGTTTCATACATCCATAGCTAATTACTAGGCTAGCTTTCTTAATAGGCCATTATAAGCCTAGTCAATTTCCCTCATAAAGGTGAGCATCAAACACTGTACACCTTGTATCTGTGAGTCAAACACATTAACCACCATACCAACCCCCCAATCATTAGCTGTATACATTCTTTTTCATCAATTTCCTTTCTTTTATCTTTTGTTTATATCCCTTGAAATTTTCTTTGACTGTCTTTTACCCTTTCACCAACATAATTTTTTTTATTTTACTACCTCCTAGTTTAAGTCTTATTCATTACTTATTTCAGAAACTACTTCTATGTGTTCTTTATTTTTTTCTCTCATTTTCTTCTGTTTTCACTACTTCTAAAATGTCTTTTCTTTGTTAATTTTCTTCTCTTCTTACTTATTTTTCCTTACTGTTTTCATTTTTGCAATCCATCCATAAATGTCCAATTTTCTCTTTATTTATTCTTAAACCATTTTTTAATTTATACATAATTTTTCATTTACTTCTTCCATCCTACTTTATTTTTTACTTCTTCCATCCATACTTCATTTTTAACAATTAATACAATATCATCCACATAATTACACATTAATGGCAACTGTACTTCCTTCATCATTTTGTATCCATCAGTACTTGACATTTTATTAATTTCCTTCACTATTACATTCCTAACTAATGAGAGAATTACACTACTAGCTGGGTAGTCCTATTTTATTCCGCACACTATTTTTATTGATTCCCCAATCCAGCTATTTACATTTAGTTTCACATAGTTCCTTTCATAAACAGCTTGTATTATTTGTAATATTTTTTGCTTACATTACATGCCTGCAAAATTCCCCAGAATGGTTTATATTAGATATTATCATAGGGTTTACTTACATACCCCATCATACCCTTCACTTCTACATTTTTATTTATGATATCAATTATTTCTCTTATTATCCATAATAACTCTTGCCTTCCTTTTCTTATGAATACATTTTGGTCATCTATTCTATCCATTTTTGTAACCTTTTTGTTATCATTCTCATAAAAAACATTGTAATCTGTATTATTCAATGTTACAGGTCTCCAGTTTTTATCTCCTCTATTTCCTTTTTAAATATAAATTTTATAACTCCTATACATATATCTTTCTCTTTAATTCCAGTTTCTAACCATTTGCTCATAACTTCTATAAAAAATATTTTTGCCACTCCATTTTTCTATACATACCATATTCAGTTCCATCTAGTTCTGTTGCAGAATTCATGCTAATATTTTAGAATTTCATTAAATTCTTTCATAGTTTTCTGTTCTAAATATTCATTATCTTTATTTAATTTTCACCTTTATAAATTTGTTCTATGCTTTCTTCTCTTTTAATAAATAATTCCAATACATATTCTTTAATTATCTCATACATTCCTTCTTACTGTTTTATTTGCTCACCGTCCTTAATTTTTTAATTCTCTTATTATTTTTCCTTCTTTCATTATTTTACTCAGATATGGTGCTACCTATATTCTCTTTCCTTGTAAAAATATTTTTTGTTTATACAAGTTGCTAATTTTAATTTGATTAATTTTATATATTTCTCTTTCTTTTTCATAAAATGATTTTTTCTTCTCTAACAAGTCTCTGAATGTTTCCTGACTTAATATATGCTCTCTCTTTTCTTTCTTATACATTCTAAAAACACATTTTTATATTTCTCTTAAATTAAGCCACCAAACAGACAATTATCATAAAACTCTCTCATAGTCATATGATTTTTCCATAATTCCATAAGTTATTTCTCTAATAAATCTAATTCCTTTTCATTAATTATCTTTATTCCTTTTCCTATTCTTATACATTTTTCATTTTCCTGTAGTTTAACCCATATAGCCACATGATCTGAAAATCCAGCATACTTACTTCCTTTTTTAACTTTTAAACTATCAGATATTAAAAATAATCAATTTCTGTCCTAATTTCATTCCTTTTGTAGATCCAGCGGTTATTCTCCCATACACTTAACTTTCCACTTCTCGTAATTTCTTTAACCATTTTAACATGACAACTGATCTTATTTTTTTCTTAAATTACAATCAAAATCCCCCACACCTATAATGTCCATCATTTCTCTCTCTTTTTTGTTACATATGCATATAAAGCTATAATTCTATACACACATTTTTCCATCTCAAGTCTATTACCGTAATTCATCCTAGTTCCACTATGATTACATCTAATATTTTAATGCTTTCCTGACATAATATACATATGCCCGAGCATGTTTCTTTCCTATGTTCCAAACTACTGCACCATTCCAAAGTTTTTCAGTTTATGTTTTTTCTTCCTCTGTTAATAATATATCTAAAACAATATACGCACCCACTGCAGCACACCATTGTAATATATCTATTATCCCCTGAAGATTTTTCATACTGTTCACATTTAAAGCTATTTTCAGCTTTTAAGAACAGTTAATATAATAAAATACTTATCTCTTTCCTTTCTTATTTTCTCTAAGCATTATATTTTTGAATTGTATTTTCCTTTGACTTTTTCCCTATCAAATTCTTTTTATTTCTTACTGTACACCAGTCAGCGTCTTCCTCACTTGTATCCTCTGTTTCTTTTTCCTTGTTACTTTCTTTAACTTCATGTACAACCTCTTTATCAGTCATATATTTTGTCATTTTCTTGTATAACACATTCTTCTCTTTTTTTCTGTATAACTTCAATTTCATCTTCTTGCACATTAATTCCACATTCTAGCCATGAATGACCAGTATTGCCACACTGTTTGCACTTTAAATCACAATTTCTGCATTATGCCCTGTTTTATCACATAAATAATCTAATCAATAAATGTGATAAAAAAGATGTTATCATTTTACACAAAAATAAGTCTTTGGTTGACCCCTGTATTTCACAAAACCCCTATAACCATGAACATTAATAATACTAGGTCCATGCATAACATTATCATTTTCCATTTTCAGTATTACTCCACATTCCCATCCCCCAGTCCATAGTCCTCTTTCATCATATATTTTTGTAGTGTCCATTACTTCTTTACATACAGTCAACTGTTCTTTCAGTTCTTTTGCTTCACCTATAGTTCTAAACTGGATCATTACTCTTTTTTTTCTGTAAAAGGCTTGCACCACATATTCTGACCATGAAAAAAATGCCCATGGCCTTCCCAGTCTCAAATAACAAGTCACCAAAAGTCTCTTTATTAATTAAAATAAATGCTCTTACCTCTTTTGCTTTGACACCCAGAGGTGCTATGACAGAGTCCCAAACCTTATACCTGTCCAGACTTTCTTCTTTTTTACTGCTCACATGTACTGCATACTTCTTTTTTGTTTCTTTTATTTCTTCTTTCTTCTTTGTTCCTTCAACAGTTTGTGCAAACAATTTCTCTCTGGAACTTTTTCTGGCACAGTCTCTTCTTTTTCCTTCTCCTTTTTCTCCATGATGTCACTCCATGAAATTGCTGCTTCATTTACTGGCTCACTTCGGTTTAACATTTCTTCCAAATAATCATCACATAACCCCCCCCCCCAGTTGGAGGGTTGTAATTATGCATTTTCCAGAGGTAACTGTCTGTCCTTCAAACAATCTCTTCTTAAAGCTTTCCTATGAATCCATCTCTGTTTCAGCTGCAATCTCCTTTTTCTCCAGTTTCACTGTTTTTTCTGCACCCATATCATCAGAAAAAAACTTCTGGTAGAGATTCTACCATATTGACTACATTTTCAGTAACTTTCATTCCAGTTTCAGCACAAGCTGAATCAGCTGTGTTTTCTCCCTGTTTGTTCAGGCCACCTCCGTGCCTATAACAGGAAGTCCATTGTGTCACACACAAATGCTTCCCCCTACTACCAACAGTACGGGAAGTATCCCAATGCCCTGGCCAAATTTTGCCCATTAGTGTGTGTGTGTGTATATATATGCATATATATATAGAGCATCTTGGGTCTCCCCTAATAAGATGTCACTTGCCTAGTGGGAAAAACCTGTTCAACAAAGGATACATTAAAAAAAAGGTACTCCTGAAAAAGAAAATCCTTCCAAGGGACTATCAGAAGAAATACTGTCCTCTAAATTGGAATCCTGAGGAGAGAAAACAGAAGTTGTCCTTCTGCAGTCAATTTCCTTTTCAATATTATGAACATTCTCAGACACTGTAAAATCCCACTTTTTCTTACCCGAAATATCCGAACTTGTAGAGTCAAGAGCTTGAACTAAGCCTGGACCTAATACCAAAAAGTACTCCTGTCCAAAGTAGCTAAGATAAGCAAAGATAAATTTCTTTAATTTTGCTTCTTTTTAACAGGAATTTCTAAACAGGCAGACCTATGTCTGACACACAAAGTCTGCCAAGGGAACTCCAACAGCCACAGCAGACATGACTAACCTCCAAATCCAGGCTGCCTGTAGGAAGTACACCAGAGGAATTTAACAAAAAAAGATTAATGGTCTGAGGAACCAGAAATGGTCTCAGCAGAGTCATCCATCTGCAGGTGAGGCAATATAGTACCCTGTTGATGGGATAAAGCCGGCTTACATTTTTTCTTTTTATGGTTGGAAGAAGGTAGAACTAAGGAACCTACCTTTTGGTTGCTCCATGTTGAAGCTGAAAAAGATACCTAAATCCCAGGGAAGTCTGGCAGCAGTATTCAGTAAAACAGGTAAGTATTAAAAAGCCTATTTTCTACCAAAAACAAAGTGAAAAGCACTTTAAACACCTACCCCAGCCCCCAAAATAATTTCACATCTTTTATACAGGAAGAATAATTTCAACTTAATTTTAACAACCTTTTCTCCTCAAAAGTAAAAAGTAACCCTCCTGGTAAACGTTACCTAAAAATACACAGAACATTCTTTAAAAAAACACGTTTCCTAGTTTACAAGGACTATTTCTGCACAAAATAATTTAGCACTGACAGGAAATGAGATGCGGAAGTCCACCCCATGAATTTATCTGCCCAGCAATAGAGAAGTGTTAGCCAACTGTTGAGCCTTGAAAAGTCTGCAGGACAAGTACTCTTCAGCAGAAGGAAAGCTGTAAAGAGCTTGGTGCTCAAACCACATTTTTTCTTCAGCTCTGCTTGAGCTGTTCAATGGCCTGGTTGTGTGGAAGGTGCACTTAAGCTTTAGAAGTTGGCCAGCTGTTACATCCTTAGCAGATATAGCTAAGGTTACTGCAGCTTGGCCAAATGAACATGTTAATATCTCTATCAGAAAAGGATCCCTTGGGGTTCTTTAAAGTCAGATTTTGGTTTGTCTTGACATTCCATGTAATGATTTTTTTTTTAACTTTTTGTTGTGAAACCTTTTGGGGGTTATGAAAAATGACAAATATTTGATGGGATAATTTCTCTGAAATGCAGTAAAAGGGGAAAGAAACTGATTAAGCCATTGCAAATGTTACCCCACTCCTCTAATTTCTTAAAACTGCTGTACAGGAATTTCCAAAAAAGTTGCCTTTTTCTAGTGGAACATCCAGTATTTTGGCTTTCACATCACCTGGAAAAGACTGAAGCATCAACCAATCATATCTTCTAAGAACTGACCCAGTGGCAGTTGCTCTAGAAGAACTAGCTTTATCATGTCTGCAATTAACAGAATACCTTGCCACTTGAAAACAGAGTTGATCATATCTTGTAAGAAAGACCTGGTCCTGGAATCTGGTACATCAAAATCTATACTGGCAATGTCATCCAAAACAGAAAGCAAATTTTTAGTCATGTGTGCTTGATAGTTGATGGCCATGAAATATAGGCAGGCAGATACGTAAAGTTTTTTTTACCACACATTCTTAGCCCTACTGTCCTTGTTATTCAGGAAAGCATTTGTGGAAGGTAGCAGTTTGCACATCTTCTCTGACTCTACTGAGAACAGTAGGATCACATGAAGGGTTTTTGTATAAGAACTTATGAGTTTCTGGTACTCTAAAACTCTGTCTAGCTTCTTAAATACACCGCACTGAAAGTATGAAGCCAAAGAAACTGAGATAAATACATCCTCAAGGGCTCCTAAAGCTGATAGAATTGCAGACGGTTTAGGCACTTACATGCTCAGGAGGCCAATACATTTTTTATTCTCAAAGGTGAGCTGTTCATGGGGGGGGGGGGGGAGTAGTCAGAAGACAGAGTGTCATCTGCCTCTGATTCAACGTTGATTGTATTTGTGATGCATAATCAAGGTCTTCAGACTCTCAGTCAGGAGGAGGGAACTCCTTTCCTCTTATGACGCACTGAAGCAGAAGTACGAGAAGGAAACTATGAAAACTGAAAGGCCATGGTATCTTTAAACAAACCCTGGGAGAAAATAAGCTGGTCTTCCTTTGGGTCTCTTAGGGAAGGAAATGGCATAACAGGAGGTAAAAAATGCTTTGTTTTTTGTCTCCTCTTCTTTAGAGTTTCCAAAGAAATAGTATGTGGAAGACAGGTAGACAAAAAAGAAGTTATGTCTTACCATAACGTTCCACCTGTGTTGTCGATCTTCAGTAATCCTTGACTGTGGGCTCGGTTCTGAGCCTTGGAACTGACTCAGCAGTTTATATCAGCTTGTGCCTTCTAACCCCTCGAGCTAGGCTCTCCCCATTATGCTCCTCTCTAAATTACTGCCTAAATTAGTGGCAGACAGTAAATAAGAAGAGACTAGATATGTGTCCCTATTATGCAGCCAATCCTGGGAGAATTTGATCCATTAAGAGTCTCAGGCTGGGAGAAGGAGGAAGGGAATGTCAAGGATTAGTGACGGTCAACAACAGCGATGGCACGTTATGGTAAGACAACTTCTTTATCTGATGTTGTCAATTTTTACATAATCCATGACTGAGGGACAGAGTCCCTAGCTACCTAAATCTTAGGATGTCTCACAGAAGAATATTCCTAAGCACCACTGAACTGAATGACGCCCATCCCCTAGAGACCTGATCCAATTTGTAATGAGTGATAAAGGTACATGGAGAAGACCAAGTGGTTACTGCAAAATATCATCTAAAGACACTCTGGCATGAAAAACTGCAGACGTTGCCAGAGCTCTAGTTGAGTGGACTTTCACTGGTCATGGAAGGTGAAGTCTTTTTGAATGACAGATAAATGTCATACAATCTTTGAGCCATTTAGCTAAGGTAACCTTGGTAACTAGGTTACGTAAGGAAAGAGAGGAAAAAGCAACAAATAATTAGTCAGATTTCCTGAAATCTTTTGTTCTGTGAAGATAAAAATTTAGTTGTCTATGAACATCTAACAAATGTAGACAATACTCCCCTTTACTGGAGAAATTAGGGAAAAAGACCAGTAGTTGCACTGTTAGATTGATATTACATTCTGACACTACCATTGGTAAGAAGGAAGGATTAGTCCCGAGGGAGACCCTGTCTTTATGAAATATTATACCATGACCCCCCTTCAAAACGTGCACGCTGATTGGCCAGCGTGCACATTGTAAATCGAGTTATACTAATGGAAAAAGGTCCGGTCGCCCGGACTTTTTTCCATTAGTATAACTCTACTTTTAAAACACTGTCTCGCTATGTTAAATGGGTTTAACATAGCGAGACAGCTTTAAAATAAGCAACGGAGATCTCCGTTGCTTATTTTAAAGCTGTCTCACTATGCTAAACCCATTTAACATAGCGATACAGGTTTTAAAAAAAAAGCAACGGAGAAAGCAAGATCTCCGTTGCTTTTTTTACTGTTTCACTATGTTAAATGGGTTTAACATAGCGAGACAGTTTTAAAATAAGCAACGGACATCTCCGTTGCTTATTTTAAAACTGTCTCGCTATGTTAAACCCATTTAGCAGCAAAAACAGTAAAAAAAAAGCAGTGGAGATCTTGCTTTCTCCGTTGCTTTTGCCCACAGCTCTGATGTACTGTGCAGGCGCGCAGTATATCAGAACTGCCGCGGATGCCAGACATCTGCGGAAGGGCAGTAAACAGGCATTATATTATGCCATTATTTAAGAAAAGTAATAGTTTCTTTTCTTAAATAATGTCATGGTATAATAGCAATAACCCACTTCTGGGTGTGGGTAATGCTGTATTTACCCACGGTTGGCTTTGTTTGGTCCCTCAGGCTTCACCCTCGGGACCAAACCACGCCAACCGTGGGTAAATCCAGCAGTACCCACACCCAGGCGTGGGTTATTGCTATATTATGTAATGGGGTTTGCAGGACAAGGCTTGAATTTCAGATACTCTTCTAGCAGAAGTAATAGCCACTAAAAATAAAGTTTCCAAGTCAAAAACTAAGTCACATGTAGTGAACAGTTCAAAAAGGGAAAGAGTAAGATACTGCACAACTAGGGGTAGAGCCTATGGAGCAATGGGCTCTTTAAATGGAGGTCTTAACAATAGGATTCCCTTCAAAAAGGCTTTACAAAGTTTCTGTGACATAAGCAAAGAATCATCGAAACCAGTATGGAAATTAAATATCACAGCTAGAGGGATGCTAATGATAGAGGCGGAAGAGCCAGTTTGATAAAGATCAGTTAAAAATCCAAAACTTTATGCACAGGGACTGTATCAGGGTCTACAGCATTACTGAGAGCACATCTAGCAAAATTTTCTCATTTACTCTGGTACAGTTTCCTAGTAGAAGGTTTGTGATAGGCCACAATAATGTGACGGGCAGGAAAGGAATGGGAAGAATGCCTGGCAATCACAGGAATTAGAGAAGCCAAGCAGTGAGCTTGGGATGTTGGAGATTCAAATGAACCATTCCTCCCGAATGAGATAACAGATCGGGAGCTGGGACCAGAATCCAAGGTGTCTGAAGTAGATGAGGCCAAAGGAAGGGAAACCAAACTTATCAAGGCCAGAATGGGGCAATAAGGATTATTGCATTCTTCGACCGCTTGTCTTTATTTAGAAACTGAGATATCAGGGGAATTGGGGAAAAGACATACTGGAGGCCAATTGTGGAAAAGAGGATCTCTCTGTAACTCCCCCAGAGGGGGGATCAGGGCAAAGTAACTGCTGCACTTGTTGTTCAGAAGGGACACAAACAGATTGCAGTAAGGTTGGCCCCACTGACAGAAGATCTTTTATCACCATGGGATTGAAAAACTACTTGTGAGGCATCAAAATAGTTCTGCTCTGTTATCATACTGGAGCTCCCCTGAATATGTGTTGCTGTGAGAAAGTGAATGGAAGAAACTGCCCACTACCAAACTCTGAGGACTTCTCATCAAAGTGGGTAAGATTTGGTTCCTCCTTGTTTGTTGATATACCAGATGACATGCCATCCATTTGGACTGCTACTGTTCCTAGGGGAAGGGCATCTTGAAATGAATGCAATGCTAAGAGCACTACCCTCAACTCTAGAACACTGATGTGCAAACTGGCTTCCAGAAGGGACCAAGTGCCTTAGACTGTCCTTCCCAGATAATGCCCCCCCCCCATATGAGAAGCATCCATAGTCACTATGGCTTGGGGCTGTGGAAGGATGAAAGGATGGCCCGAAATAATCTTGCTGGAGTGGTGAAGTGAAGCCACCACGGCAGGTCTTGTTTGCAGTGATTGGTGATCAAGATGTGATGAGATATTGGCTGATTTAGCAAGGACCATTGGGAGGCCAGAAGCCACTGGAGGATTTGCATGTGATACCTGGCTGAGAGAACTAGAGTGAATGAGGCTGCCATCAAGGCTAGTTCTTATAGGACTAATTTGGGTGAAACACTTCTGTTTCGGATAATCTGGTTGACTTCTGATCTGATTTTTTGGAGCCTTTCTACCGGGAGTGTAGCAAGACCTGAAACTGAATCTAACAGAGCTCTGATAAATTCCAACTGTTGTGATGGTTGCAGATTTGACTTTTCATAACTTAATGAAATGCCTAGAGAAGTGGAAAGGTGCAGAGTGTAGTCTCTTGCCCATTCTACTTGATGCCTGGTGGTAGTGGTAAGGAGCCAGTCGTCGAGATATGGAAAAACTCAAAATCCCTGCAGTCTGAGATGAGCTGCTACCACTGCCGTACATTTGGTAAACACCCTGGGGGCTGTGATGAGACCAAAGGGAAGGGCTCTAAACTGGAAATGACTGGCTCCCAACCAGAAGCACTGGAATCTCCTGGAGCGCTTGTCCATTTTTATATGGTAATATGCATCCTAAAGATCTATAAAGCACAACCCATCATCTTTCTCCAAGAATGGAAGTACTGACTGTACCAGTAACATCTGGAATTTTGTATGTTGAACTGCCTGAGATCCAAAATGTGTGTCCAGTCCCCGGATTTTTGGGTACTAAAAAGAATCTTGAATAAAACCCAGATCCTGTTTGGTCTGGTGGGACTTTTTGTATGACTTTTTTTTCAAGCAGTTTTTGAATTTCTATGACTGCTGCTTCCCTGTGACTGGGTGGAACATCTGGGAGTCTTTTTTGAGTTTTTGGATTTCAGGAAAAGAAAATAGTGTCACCTCTGGAAATGGTTTCCTGCATCCATTTGTCTGATGTTATCTGTTGCCAGGCAGATTTGTGCAAGGATAATAGTCCCCTGAATGCCTCCAGAGGATGGCAATTTGGCCTCTTTCAGGAGTGTTGGTAGGAGCTACTAGAGATGTACTTCTAAACCCCTGATTTTGCAGGCCACCTATGCCTCTAGGACAGTGTCTTCCATTTTACTTCCCCTCTGCCCCAGGGAAAGTCTTTGCCATGTGAGTCTTGGAAAGGCCCTTGGGATTTCTTGAACCATAGCCTCCCACTTCTCTGGTTCCTGGAGTAAGGCCGTTGAGGAGTGGAGAAGCATATGCCTACAGCAGAAAGAGTCTTCCCATCTTTCTCATATCTGGCCAGTGTGTCTTTTACTTTGAGTTCAAAGAGGGATGATCAGTCAAATGTATAATAGACGAAAAAAAGATTAAAATGGCACTGCAAAGTCACACAAGTGCATCCAGGTGAGTCTCCTAATGGCTATGCCTGAACCCACAGCTCTTGACGTCCCTTCGGCTGAGTGGGCAGTCTCATGGAGGAGTTAGAAATTGCTTCAAGGGTAGTGAACTGAGAAGTAACTTTGTCTTGTACCTCTTCAGCTACTGCTCCTGAGAGAGTATCTGACAGCTCTTTGATTAGATCTCTCTGTAACCTGGTAAAGTGCTCCATGTAGTTCAAAGACCTGAGAGTGAAGGTCATTGAAGCATAAACATACTTCTCGAATCTATACATAGTCCTGGACTCCTTGTTAGGAGGATGGACAGTAGGACTTTCCTCAGCAAGTTCCTTCTTTGTGGCTGCCGCTATCACCATAGCATCTACGGGAATACCTTTAGCCCAATGCTGTTCTTCCTTAGCAGTAGAAAAGATCTGGTCAGGCCTTTTAGGGATCGGTTCAATGGAGTCAGGGATCTTCCATGCCTGCTGGACAATCAATTTAATAAGCTCGTCAGCAGATGGAGAAATCTAAGAGGAAGAGGATTGGGCACGAAAAGTCTCCAGGTATACCAAGTCCTCCGAGGAAGGATGGAGGGAAGATCAGCCACCTCTCTGTTTCAGGATATCCAGGATGTCCCCAGGGGTGACCTGGGGGAACCTTTCCCCTCACCAAAATCGGTATCTTCAGTGAAGGACCCCTCTGGTAGGTCTAACTGCTTCCTCTTTCACTTCTTCACAAGTACTTCTTCGGGGGGATGTTCCAAGGAGGTATCCAAACAGGAAACCACCAAGGTGGGTCTTTCCTGGGGCTTTTGTGCCTGCTGTCACAGGGATGAGACTGATGGTAGACAGAAGTTTGGCCCAAAATGGATGGTAAGCACTGGGAGTACACAATGGGCAAAGCCTTCTTCATGATCCAGAAGGTCGGCCCCTCTGTAGAGGGATGGGAGCTCAAAACCAAAATAGACTCCTTCAGAAACGTGGTCCCACCCTGCACTGGGAAGTTGACCCCAGAAGCTGAAGCCTGAGTTGAGCCAACAAAGACCGAAGCACCGAGGGCCATGGATGGCTCTGAAAGAAAGGAAGTCAAACCCTGCCCCTCAGAACTGGCAACGAAGTCCCGACCCTGGGAGACCTCTGGTACCAAAAAAACGGAGGAGCTCAAGGCAATTCTTGCTTCCTGAGAAGAGGCTCTTACCTGATCCGAGACAATTGGAGACAGGTAGGTCAGTGCCAGGGGCTCTAATAATTCAAATGGAGTTGGAGGAGGAAGATGAGACGGTGTCAAAACAGGACAAGTCTTAATGCCGTCTTGGCTGGGAACCAAAGAAGAAGGTAATCCACCAGCCTCATGATGTCCAATTCCGACAGGCTCTTAGTGGATCGAACAGATGATACAGAAGGAGACCTAGGTGGTCTAGATTCTACAAAAGTACTTGGTGTTTGGTCATTAAATGGATCAACCAAAATAGAGCACCTTGATCTTGGAATAGAAATCAAATCCGTCTGCTCCAGTACTGACAAAACTTCTGGTGCCTTGACAGTATTTGTCATGTCTGAGGAAGTAGTAGGTGCCGAGTCTGTCTTGCCAATCAGTGCCGAGGGAGTTGTTGACACCGAAGGCTGTTTAGATACCTTTTTGGGTGGTTCCAAGGAACTGCTTGGAACACATTGTGATAGTTTATTTTGCTTAGATGATGATGAAGATGATGATGATGAACTGGCTTCAGTCCTGGACCCAGATATGGCCCCTTCAACATCCCCTTTCAGTAAGCCTTTCAAAATTAGCTTGTTTCTCCACTCAGTTAAAGTTCTGGTGGAAAACCATGGCACATGGAGCAGTTTTCCTGCAGGTGAAAAACTCCTAAACAATACACACACCAAACATGCCCATCTGAATTGGGCATTTTTCTGTCACACTTCAGGCACCTCTTAAAGCCAGAATTGCCCTTAGAAGGTTTGACAAAGGAGTCAGATTTATTAGCCATGTCAAAAAAATGGCTTAAGCTGACAAAGATCTACACACATAAACACACAAAAAGGGGACAGCAAAGTTTTTTTTTTTTTATAGAAGAGCGGAGAGAGACAGGGGTACCAACTATGGTAGCCAAGAATTACCTAAAAATAGGTAAGAGGAGAGTACCAGCAATGGTACGTACAGAAAAAGCTACATAACAGTAGAGGGAAAAGGAGAATGATCACATACACATGTAAAAAGTGAAAGCGAAAGGAAAGGGTAGCAAGATAAAGTATTCAGGAAGAAGAATATGGATAAAATTAGATTTGAAGAAATTCAGAAATATGAAGAAATTTAGAGAAATAAAACTTACTTAAAGAACTGCCAAAGCTTGAGGGAGGTCATATGCATCTGACACACGAAAAGGCAAATTAGATCTGAGGTAATTTAGAGAAGAGCATTATGGGTAGAGCCTATCTCAAGAGTTTGGAAGGCAAAAGTTGAAGTAAATGGCCACAGTCGGTTCCAAGGCTCGGAAGAGAGACCAATAGTCAAGGATAATGTAAAGACTGACAACATCAGATCATAACTTTATGAGGTTACCTGGAATGTCTAATCAGAAAAACAGTTGGGGATTTCCCCTACTCCCTCAGACAGAATTAATCTTGTTTCTCTCTTCATGGATGAATCAGTCATCCAGTCAGTTGGTTCGGATGTGCTTAGGCCCTGCACCACACTAACCAACAGCAAGCACAGGTACGACAGTCAGACAGTCAAAAGGCTGATAAAAGTGCCTCAATGCAGATGTGTGCCCTAACAAACTAAAAGAAGCAGGCTTCTCTGAAGAATTCTTTTCTTTTTAGATTGAAGGGGGTGTGTGTGGCAGATGACTCAGAAGCTATTTTGACATTAGTTAAAGCCAGAAGTCTCTTATTTTCAATAATATCTTTTAGGGAATTAAGTTCACCTCTTATAATCTTAGGCATAAAGGAATGGTCTCTGTGCTCAAGTTCAGGACCTAAACAAAAAAAAAAAAACACTAAGTATGTTTTGTCTTTATGGGTCTATGTTAAATGTTCAAACATCAAGACCAAATGTTTGACATTTGGATGTTCGAACATAATAAAAATAAAAAGAAAGAAAGAAAACACAGAAAAAAACACTTTAACAGTGTAGGCAGGGGTGCAAGCCCCCCAGCACCGCCCCCACACCCACCCTACTAAAATATACCAACTCCGAGACCACACTTCAGTGCAGAAAAGGGAAATTCTCCCTATCTGCACCGTACGGTGCTGTTGAAAGCCTATATTCGAGCACTCAAAATTTTGAACGTTTGGTCTCGACCATGTAACGTTCGAAATTTTGAGCATTCGAAGATTTGACAGGTACCCGTCTTTATAGTGTATTTGTCAACTGCAGCTGTATTTACCCCTTTTTTTCTGAAAAGTATAGTTTACCACAACAATTCAAATGTCAGGAGGAGGTGTTTTCACTAGAGTACTTATCTGTCAAACGTTTGTAGCTTGAGCCAGTTATCTGGTAAACAGACAGTCACACTGATGAAGTCTTCATTCATGGACTGATGGCAAGAGAGTTCTAGAGATTTTTACTCTCATATGCCCCTTAAGTACTAGCATGTAGTCTCATGCATAGGTCACACGTAGGACATATGGCAGATGAAAAAGGTGCTTAAGATGTTACAGACTGGCTAGAAGTAAGGTATTCCTGGCAGGATATGTTCCACAACCGAAGAATTTTACAACAGTAATCTAATGAAGACTACAGCTTGTGTACTCTTTGTATGTCATACAATTACTGAAGTACTCACTATGCTACATTCTCAGCATGCACATGATGCACTTTACAAAACAAATAAAATACCTTAACATAAATAAGCAAGCTATCAAAGTGACTAATCTGCAAGCAATTAAATTAATATAGTAAGGTCCAAAATCTACAAAGATGTGACCTATCATAATCATGTCCAGAATTCAGTAGTCCTGTAATGGTTCAATAAGCCATGTGGAACTCTCAATAACTCACTCACCAAGCCATCCCGAAGAGTAATCAGAACTTTAAATGTGAAGCTGTCTTCCTTGATAAATTAGCTCGCACCGTTGGAGAACAGAAAACAGTTTCGCACAACTTGGGCTTGCCTCATTCTATGAGGCTAGACTCTTCTTTCCAGAAAACAAAAATGGCATGGAAGAAGTATGGTTGTCTATCCCACTTTCCTTTTTGGAAGTCCTAAACCAGGTTCTAGCAGGTCTGTCCAAACAGAATCACACCCCAGCTGGTTCATGATAACATGCTTGAACTCATCCTTGAAAGAGGAAATATTGAGCTATAACACCCTATACAAATACATACCCAAGTGTACTGTTCTGGTCATAGCATTACTGCAATCAAACTTACAGTCAGCCAGATGGAAACCCACTGTAGAAGCCATGAGAAAAGTATTAATCAGATCTTTCTCAGCTCCTCCAGTGTGCTAAAATGACAGGAAAAGATTAGAACCTGGAAATATGAGATACAGTTGAGAAACGTAAGCCTAAATGTGGCAGAGAAGTGTATTCTCTTGTCTGTCCTGCCCAAAGTCTGGACTTTTCATCAGGAGGTAAGATGAAATGGAGCGAGGTCTTCTGGAACTAAGATGGATCTAACACATCATATAGAAACCTACTTTAAGAAACTTACAAAGGACGTCACTCCACTCAGATGGGGGCATGCAGACAGCACCAGCCTTCTTGGGCATAGAGAATCCAGATGCATCTAAACTGCAACAATAGTGTCCTTAACAGCAAAATCCATGAAGGATATTAATCAGGTGTTCTGATCAGGCTATGCATTGATTGTGAGGCAGCTGTATTAAACATGGGTCTCCCAAATTTGTTCCTACTGTTATGCCTAGGCTGCATATGATTAAAAAATATATTTTTTGTTTGGTGAGGAAATTGCATCTATGGATTTTTTTTTTTTCAAAATAATAAGAATGGTAATGTTGTTGAACAATATTCAAATGAATCATATGAAACTGACTTAAGTTTTTCTTCATGTGTCTCTGATGAGTTAATGAGTATGGTGGGTGTAATGCATATTATAAACTTGATACTAATATGGTGCCTTTTAAAACACAGTTTATTCCACCTTTTGTACATGATTGAGTACAACTGTTCTCCATTATGGTGAACTTTGCTGTGGAGCTCATTTTTAATGAGTTCATGAGACATAAAGATCAGGTTAAATATAATCTAACTAGACAGGAATGGCAGGCCTTACAAAAATTAAGTAGTAAGGAAGAAATAATTTTCAAGCCAGCGCACAAAGGAAATAAAGTGGTTATTCTGCACTATGAGCAGTATCTTAAAATGTGTTATGAGCATTTAGATAATACTGAAACATATATTAAAACTCATATTGCCAGAATCTGGAATTCACTACCAATCCAAATAACATCTACTAACTCCACTACTCAATTAAAAAAACTCCTGAAAACCCACTATTTAAACAACAGACTCTGCTCATGCTACACTTCTATATCATAACATTGACAGCTTAGGTTGTCGAATGCTAAATCATCCATACCTAAGCGAACGCCTAAAATAACGACGGCCACATCATCAAATTCTTTCCTTAGGAAAGAATTTGGGTGGCCATCCGTAAACAAAATAAACACACCCAAACACAGTGAGGGGCTGTGCCCTCCACACCCCCCCAACTAAATATACCAACTCCGAGATTGCTCTGCATTGGGGAAAGGGCACATCCCCAATAACAGCTACACAAATTATTTCCCAAGGAAAGAATTCGATGATGTGGCCATTCGTTATTGTAAGCATTCGATGCTTAGGTGTCGATGATTAAAAATTCGACAACCTAAGCCGTCGGCAGTTCAATAGGAACCCCATGCTACACCCCACATTAATCTATACCAATACACTGTTGAAAAGATCCTGCTAAAGGTTACCAGTTTTCCCCTGGAAAGTTTGTTTACCTACTGTTATTTACTTTACTAAACTAATATATGTCTTCTACAATACTGGCAATATCTTACAGTAATAACATTATCACCACTCTGATGCCTTAAATGTTGTTTCATGTTTAAAAAAAATGCTGTTTCAATATTAACTTAGTTACTTTAAAAACTGACTACTTTTTAGATTTTCTAAATCTTTACTTTAATGCATGCTTATTTATATATATATATATATATATATATATATATATATATATATATATGTATATATGGGTCTACTGCTTTTGGTCGAATTACATTTGGTCGAAAATGATTTTAGGCAGTTCACTTTACCGAAAATGCATTTCACTGAAAACCCATTTGGTCGAATTCCATTTGGTCGAAAATGGAATATAGCGCCTGCCCCACTACAGTGCAACCCTGGAATGAGAATATAAAGTTAGGGGGGTTTGGGGGCACAGCCCCCACATTGGGGGGTGTGGGGGTGTAGCTCCCGACCTAACTGCAGTCTATTCACTATTATGTACTTGTGTATCCATTAAAAATACATTGAAACATATAACGTCAGTGAAAAATAGTTGCAAAATGTGGGGGGCTCTGCCCCTCACATCCCCCCCTAACTTTATATTCTCACTCCAGGGTTGCACCAAAGTGGGGCAGGGGCTATATTCCAATTTCGACCAAATGAACTTTCAATGAAATGAGATTTCAATGAAGTGGGCTGCCTCAAATCATTTTCGACCAAATGTAATTCGACCAAAAGCAGTAGACCCATATATATATATATATATATATATATATATATATATATATATATGTTATATTTCTCTCATGTATTGGATTGGACTATACTGCATTGTATTTTGGAGCTTTTCTCGCTGGGCCTCCGCTTAAAACGGACCTGTGTCCAGTCGGACTATCCTGGTAAACAAATGTAAAATAAAATAAAAAATAAAAAATATGGAGCAGTATAAGGAAATAATTAAGAAATATCAAGAATTGTTAAGGAAAGGCCATAGGTTGGGTTACTTTTCTGAGGAAGATGTGAATAAAAAATGTAATATAGAAGATTGTGAGATGGCTTCTTTTTATTGTCATCCCAAAGTACATAAACATATTAGTAATCCCCCAAGTAGACCAACAGTATCAGCTTGCCATTATTTTTGAATAAAATTGGTATTTTTTGCATAGCTACTTATTAGATGTCGTTAAAAAACAGCCCTCATATATTAAAGATACTTTCGATTTTTTGAATAAAATAGCTAGGATACAATGGGAGAAAGATAAGTTTTGGTTAGTAATTGATGTAAAGAGTTTATATGCTAGCATAAAACATACCAATGTGATAGAAGCCCTAGAATTTGCATTGGGTAATAGTTCTTGATTTTAGTTTGAGGAATAATTTTTTCGAGTTTAATTGTACTTTTTATTGTCAAAAACAAGGTATAGCCATAGGGGTATCATTTTGCCCCCATGTATACTAATATAATGATGGGTCTGTTTGAATATGAATGTATATATACAAGTGAGTTGTTCAAAAAATGTTAGTCAATATTATAAATACATAGATTACCTTATATTTGTGTGCAAGGGGGCTATGAGGAGGTTATGCAATTGATTGGGGAACTACAAACCAATAGATTTGGTTTGCAGTTTGGTGAACCACTATATGGACAATAACTGACATTTTTAGATGTGCATTTAGAGGGGAGATTAAATGAAGGTATAAAAAACAGAGTACATAGAAAATTCCAGGATAGTAATCATTTCCTTCATGGAACTAGTTTCCATCCCTCACATCTTATAAAGTCCCTTCTGTATGGTGAATTGAGGAGGGTTAAAATACTGTGTAGTGATGAAGGTATATTGGAAGAAGAATTAAAAAAAACAGTGGAAATGAACGGAGGTATGTAAGGAATAGTAAGGGATTCTTTATACAGGGTGAAGAAGGCAAACGTTAAAGAAATTAGGTATAAACATGGTAGGAACATAACAGAGAATGAACATAAACAGCATGGACCTAAGACATCATATAGAAATCTACTTTAAGAAACTTACAAAGGACCTCACTCCACTCAGATGGGGGCATGCAGAGAGCACCAGCCTTCATGGGCACAGAGAATCCAGATGAATCTTGACTGCAACAATAACGTCCTTAACAGCAAAATCCATGAAGGAAATTAATCAGGTGTTCTGATCCTTATACCCAGATCATAATTAAGGTGTTTTTTATTAATTAAAAAAAAATTTTTTACTGTATTACCCCAGAGCTGCCATTTCCTCATGCATATATTGTTTTGCTTTGGCTGTCCTATTTCTTTGTTTTATTTCTAACAGTCAAGCCATTATCTCCATATTGCCATCAATTGTTGGTTCTGCGTCAAACTTCTACTTTTTGTTTTTTTGCTAGAAATTAAAAGGACATTCATCAGTGCATTATGGTATACTGAATCATAAGAAGCCTAATCCAAACCTAACCATATTATCAAAGTCAGCTTTAAGAAATATTTTCTATAAATGTTATCTAACATGTGGCAAAGTCCAAATACATATGTTTCCAGGTTCATGTCTCCAACTGTCAATGACTTATGACAACAGTTCAGTGTACAAAAATATCTATGTAGGAGATTTCCTGCATGACAATGTTCTAATAAAAAGAAGTTATGTACTCACCATAACGTTCCATGTTGGTAGTCCATCTCACCCTTCATTTTTACATATGGGTTGGGAGCCGATCCTCAGCTCCGACTCGGCCGATTTACAAGCTGGAAGACTTCTGGTTGGCTTGTGGCTAAGCAGGTATCCCATGGTGCACCAGTACAATCCCCAGATCTTGTTTGCTGCTCACTGGAATAACAACCATAAAAACAACCAATACTAAAGGGTCTCCAACCAAGGGCAACCAAATTATTACTTCCAGATCTTCCAGGATGGGGGCAAGAGGGCGGGTTGGTAAAAATGAAGGGTGAGATGGACTACCAACATGGAACGTTATGGTGAGTACATAACTTCTTTATGTTAGGTAGTCCAATCTCATCTTCATTTTTACATATGGGACAGCGTCCCTAGTGCCTTATTCTTGAGTGGCTCATTGGAAAATACTCTTGAGCACTGTGGAATCAAAGGATGCTCTACCCCTGGATGCCAAATCCAATTTGTAATGTGTAATAAAAGTGTGAGGGGTAGCCCATGTAGCTGGTGCACAAATATTATCAAGTGGTACCCTGGCTTGAAAGGCTGCAGAGGTAGACAGTGACCTGGTAGAATGAGCCTTGATCCTGCAGGGTAAAAGTTTGCCCTCCGAGCTATAGATAAAGGCTATACAATTGGAAATCCAATTAGATAGTGTCACTTTAGAAACTGGTAAGCCCAAGCTAGAGTCAGAAAAGGAAATGAATAATTGGCCTGATTTCCTGAAAACCTTAGTCCGCTGTAGATAAAAATGTAGTTGTCTATGAGCGTCTAGCTGATGAAAACGGTACACAGCTGCATTACAGTGGTTAGGGAAGAAAAGTGGGAGTTCTACTGATTGGTTTAAGGTAGCATTAGAACAAACTTTGGGGACAAAGGAGGGATTAGTACGCAATGATACCCTGTCTTTGTAAAAAATCAAATACAGTGGCTTAATAGACAAGGCCTGTAGCTCCAATACCAGTCTAGCTGATGTGACAACTACCAAAAACAAGGTCTTTCAAGACAAAAATTTTAGTGAAGATGAGCGGGAAGGTTCAATGGGGGAAGATGTCAATTTGGACAACACAAAATTTAAATCCCAAGAAGCCATTGGTTCTTGCAGAGGTGGTCTCAATAGAGTGGCCCCTTTCAAAAAGGTCTTGCATAGCTTATGAGACATTAAATTGGTATCTGGAAAACCTAAGTGAAAATGAGAAATTGCAGCCAATTGGACTCATAGAGGCAGCGGCAGATCCTTGCTAAAAAAAGTTCAGAAAGAAAATCCAGAATCACAGGGATAGAAGCAGTGTATGGATCTACATTCATTCTCTGTGCCCAAATAGAAAATCTTTTCCATTTACTGCCATACAGCCTCCTAGTTGAAGGTTTATGGGAGAACATAAGAATATGTGACACTGAGGATGATACATTATGAAGCCTGACTAGGGATGGAACTGGAGCAGCCACGCTGTCAATTTGAGGGTCTGGATTGAGGGGTGTAGCGAACTCGACATGTGAGTCAATAGCTCTGGAGCTGGGTCCAGAATCCAAGGATCATCCAGGAGGAGAGGCTCGAGGAAGGGGAACCAGACCTGATGAGGCCAGTAAGGAGCAATGAGGATCAACTTGCTTCCCAGCTGACTGGCTTTCTGAATCACTTTGGAAATGAGAGGGATTGGAGGAAAGGCATACAGAAGCTTCATGGGCCAATTGTGAGCCAGAGCATCTCTGGGAGTCTCCCCGGTGGGGGAGTGAGGAAAAAATAGCTGCTGCATTTGGTATTGACTGGGCTGGTAAAAAGGTCGCAGCAAGGCTGTCCCCATTTCTGGAAAATCTGATCCACTGTTTCCCGTTTCAGAGACCATTCATGAGGCATTAGGATTGCCCGGCTGAGCTTGTCAGCTATCATGTTGGTCATCCCTGGAATGTGCATTGCAACCAGAAAACTCTGGGAAGAAATCGCCCAATCCCAAACTCGCATGGCCTCTCGACAGAGTGGGTAAAATCTGGTACCGCCCTGTTTGTTGATGTACCAAACCACCGACATGTTGTCTGATTGTATCGCAACTGTCCCTAGAGGAAGAAGGTCTTAGTGCTTGCAACGCCAGAAGCACTACCCTCATCTCCAGAACACTGACATGCAGATGAGCCTCATGTTCTTGCCATGTGCCTTGGACAGTCCTGCCGAGATAATGCCCCCCACCCGATCTGGGAGGCATCCGTGGTCACAGTGGCAATGGGATGGGCCAGAACAAAGGGGGCACCCGTGATCAGTTGATTGGGAGCTATCCACCAAAGAAGGTCCTTCTTGCATGATTCCGTCAGCAGGATAGGATGACTCAGTGGGAGATATTGTAAGGACCATTGGGAAGACAGAAGCCACTGGAGAATTCTCATGTGCAACCTGGCTAATGGTACTAATAGAATTGTGGAAGCAATAGTCCCAACGAGCTGAAGAATCCACTTTGTTTTGACTTTTCTCAATGGAAGAAAACGTTGAACTAGGGAGATTAAGTTCTGTGCCCTATCGGCGGGGTGACGCGCTGTCATGTTCACTGTGTCTACCTCTGCACCTATAAAAAAATTACAGATTGAGAGGGCAATAATGCAGATTTTTTCCAATTTATGGAGATCCCTAACTGAGCACAAAGTTGAATCGTGGCGTCCCTGTTTTGGAGGAGGAGATGCCTGGAGGGGGCGGTCAGGAGCCAGTCGTCCACATATGGAAACACCTGGAATCCCTGACATCTCAGGTGAGCTGTCACTACTGCCATGCATTTAGTGAACACCCTGGGGGCTGTGGTGAGACCAAATGGCAGAGCACAAAACTGATAGTGACTGGCTCCCAGCCGGAAGCATAGATGGCTTCTGGATGCCTTGTCCATTTTTATGTGGTAGTAGGTGTCCGGAAGATCCAGAGAGCACATCTAAAAGTCTTTCCCTAACAACGGGAGTATAGACTGCTGTGTTACCATCCGAAACTTGTCCTTCTTCACTAATTCGTTCAATCTGCTGAGGTCCAATATTGGCCTCCAATCTCTGGTTCATTTTGGAACTAAAAAGAACTTGGAGTAAGTTCCTGATCCTATCTGGTCTGCTGGGACGGGCTGGATGACTCTTTTTAAGAGCAACTTGTTGATCTCCACAGTTGCCTGAACCCTGTGATTGGGTGATACATCTGAGATCCTTTTGGGAACAAATGGTGATAGGGAAAAGGGTTTGACATAGCCTCTGATAACAACTATTTGTACCCACTTGTCTTGGGTGATATTTAGCCAGGCTTCTTGGTACAAAGAAATGCGACCCCCGACCGGCCCCAGAGAAGCACAGTCGGGCTCCACATCAGGAGCGCAGATAAGGCAGTCCTCAAAAGGTATCACGGCCTTGTTGGTATTGCGGACTGCCCCTGTCTCTAGGGCGACATCTGCCATTTCCTCCTCCTCTGCCTCTGAAGGAGGATTCACCCTGTGTGTCAGGAAAGACCCTCTGGGACTTCTTGAGCCACATTTTACCGCCCTTTTGACCCTTGGGGTATGGTCTGGAAGGGACAGTAAAATGCACTCCCACGGCAGAAAGTGTCTTTCCTTCTTGCTCACACAGAGTGAGTGTATCCTTCACCTTGGAACCAAACAATGAGGAACCGTCAAATGGGCCATTGGTGAAAGTAGACTTGAATGGTTCCACAAAATTACATAAGTGCATCCAGGAGTGGTGCCTCAAGGCAACTCCGGAACCCACTGCTCTACTCACTCCATCCGCAGCATAAGAGATAAGTCGCATGGAGGAGTTAACCACAGAATTTAAGGTGGACAACTGAGTAGAAATCTTGTCAGGAACTCCCTCAGTATATGCACCTTGTATGGAATCTCCTAACTCCTTGAGGAGATCCCTCTGCAACCTCGTGAAGTGTGTGAGATAGTTCAGCAATCGAAGGGTAAAGGCCGCTGAACTAAAAATACGCTTCCCAAATCTGTCCAGCTGTCGAGACTCCTTGCTTGGGGGATGAACAGATGAAGTCTTCTCCAACTCCTTCTTCATGGCCGCCGCTGCCACCACCATGGCATCTATGGGAACGCCCTTGGACAAGAACTCTTTACCAGGAGGGGCAGACAAGAACTTGTTCGGTCTCCTGGGGACTGGCTCCACGGTGCCAGGAGTATCCCACACCTTTCAACTAACTAAATCCATCAGTTCGTCAAAAGGTGGAGACACCCAAGAGGCAGAAGGTTGAGATCTGAAAGCCTTCAGGTACACAGACTCCTCATCAGAAGGGTTAACAGTGGGCCAGTCGTACCTCTGCCTAAGGATCTCTAAAATGTCCAAAAAGGAGACATCATCAGAGGACGACTTGGGGGACCCTTCCAACTCCTCGAGGTCAGTGTCTGATGTCAAAGACTCATCCTGGGAGTCAACATGTTTTCTCTTACATAACCTCTTCTGGGGAGGCTCCTCAGAAGGACATTCCGGGGAAGCCTCAGAAGAGTGGGGGGCCACCAGCCGATGGCTCCTGAGGCTGCGGGTCTCTGCTGTCTCCAGAGAGAGTAGGGGCTGAGACTGCAGTGGGTGCTCTCGGGGGAAGAGTGCTGGTGCCACTGGTAGGGGCTGGATAATGAGACAACATGCTCCTCATCATCTCAAATGCAGACCTCTCCGGCTCTGAAGACCTCCCTCGCTCCGAAGAGACGAGGGTCAGCGCCGGAGCCAAAGCTGTCGGCTCCGAGATAGATGCAGGGTCTGAGCTCACCCTGGCCAAAGCACCAAGAGGAAGGATCAGAACCAAAGATCAATTCCAACCCTCCCTATCGGTGCCGACAGGAGAGCTTCGGCCCCTGGACATGACGGACGGCACCGAGCATGTCGGAGCCGTACTCGGCTCCGAGGCAGCAACAAAGTGAGCTGACGCTGGCATTTCCTCCATTGGCTCCCAGCACTCCAGCTCCGAAAGGCCAATATGGCTCGAAGGAGGAACAGCAGACAAGGGCAAAGCTGGCCAAGTGGCTCTGGAGCCGACTGGGTTGGAGCCAACAATAATTTTGGTAAGGCAGACGACTTCAGGAGTCTCAGCACTACCCTCGCCACATCTTCTTCTGAGAGGTTCCTGGAAAACCTGGAAGACATGGTAGGGGATCTTGACCTGGGTGGCACTGGAGACTTCATTGTTATGGAAACCGGTAGGGAGCTTACAGACCAGCTCCAAGTAGCAGAGTCAAATGTTGTATCAATAGGTTCAGAGATCAGCTCCGAAACACCTGTAACCGACTCTGACACCACCATGATGCTCTCCTTTGGCTCCAAAAGCTGAGGAGTCGAGGAAGCAGATTTGGACTGTTTTGACTGTTTAGGAGGTGGCTCTGAGACACCAGCCTTTTTGAAGATTTTGATTTCCCAGACTTAGAGGAAGCCGAAGAAAGTACAGTTGTGTACACCTACCATAAATGTAGATGTCCGAGTGTCTTCACTGTTGCAGTCATAACTGTAGGGTGCTCCTGCCGGCAGGCAGCTCGAGGTCGGCCAGAATCCCAAAGTCTGGGTCCGGCGTCGGCTGAACAAGCTAGTACCCTGACGTCAGTACGCTCTGGTACATAGCCCTCAGCCGACGCCATCTTCTCCAGCCTTTCTTGCCCTAGATGTCAGAAGTCCCTAACAAATCATAAATGAATCCCACTAGGAAACACAAATACACCACAAAAAAGAGAAAAAGAGGGGATAGGAGGGAGGGAAACACCAACTGCAACAGTGAAGACACTCGAACATCTACATTTATGGTAGGTGTACACAACTGTACTATGTTCATTGTGTTTTACTGTTGCAGTCATAACTGTAGGGTGGAATCCCAAAGCAGAGAAAAAAGGGGGGAGGTGTAGACAGAAGAAGGGGCAGCAAGAAGACCCTGCAAAACAGCAGAGGCAAAGCCTGCCCTGGTCTTAGAATACAAAGGGAGATTGTAGTGCTTGGAAAAAGTATGCACAGAACTCCAAGTGGCAGCTTCCAAGATATCCTTGGTAGGAACTCCCCTGAGAAAAGCTGTAGAAGTAGCAGCTGCTCTAGTAGAATGACTTCTCACAGTACCTGGAAATTGTTTCCCATGATGAGTGTAACAAAATCTTATTCCATAAGAAATCCATTTAGAAATAGTTTGTTTGGAAATAGCCTTTCCAAGAGAACTGGAGGCAAAAGAAACAAACAATTGGTTAGATTTTCTGAACTCTTTAGTCTTGTCCAAATAAAATTGTAACTGTCTGTGCACGTCCAAGGAATGCAAAATCCTTTCCCCTTTGTTCTGAGGATTAGGAAAGAAGGTAGGAAGGTGAATTGTTTGATTCAAAGCCACTTTCGAAATCACCTTAGGCATGAAAGTAGGATTGGTCCTCAAGGATACTCTGTCCTGGTGGAAAATAAGGTATGGTTCCACAGCCATGAGAGCTTGCAACTCTGAGACCCTTCTGGCAGAAGTCAAAGCTAACAAAAGAACTGTCTTCCAAGATAAAAACTTAATATCTGAAGATGCAGCAGGTTCAAAAGGAGGCAAAGTAAGTTTTTCTAAAACATAATTAAGATCCCAAGCAGGAACAGGAGGGGTTCTGGGAGGCCTTAAATTCTTAGCCCCTCTCAAGAATTGTCTCACCAAAGGATGAGAAAAACAGGGGATCAGTATTGAAATGAGCAGAAAAGCAGAAGCATGAATCTTAATGGAAGAAAAGGAAAGTCCATTAGACAAAAGATCCGAAGGTAAAGCAAAATAGAAGAGAGATCAGGTACCAGAGGGTCCAAGCCCTGGTCCTGCATCCAAATGCAAAATCTCTTCCATTTAGAGGCATAGGATTTCCTAGTGCTAGGTCGTCTAGCTTCCAAAAGAACATCCAAAACTTGTTTGGGAAGACTAGAAGAGATCAAATTCCTTTGAAGAGCCAAGCTGCCAGACAAAGGGTCTTGAGATTGGAATGTAGCAACTGACCCTGATGCTGTGACAGAAGAGAAGGGTTCAGAGGGAGAATCCAAGGAGGCTCCAAGAACAGGTGCTTTAAAGTTGGATACCAAAACTGTCGAGGCCAATTTGGAGCAATCAAGATGAGGAACTTGGGCTTGTCCTGTTTTATCTTTAGTAAAATCCGAGGAAGAAGAGGAAGAGGAGGGAAGGCATATCCCGAAAGGTTTCTCCAGCTGAAGGACAGGGCATCCACTTTCCAAGCTGTTTTGTGGAATGACCTGGTGCAAAAGAGAGGCAGCTGATGATTGAGATGGGATGCAACCAGATCTATCTGGGGGCATCCCCAAACTGCAGTAATCTTGTTGAATAAGTTGGTGTCTAGCATCCATTCGTGAGGATCTAAAATGTTCCTGCTTAGGCTGTCTGCTAAGAGATTCTGTTCTCCTGGTATGAATTGGGCCTGGAGATGTAGATTCAGATTTAGAGCTGTGTCCCATAAAGCCATAGCTAGTCTGCAAAGGGGGTACGAATGAGAACCCCCCTGCTTGTTTATGTACCACATGACTGTGGTGTTGTCTGTGCAAATCAAAAGAGGTCCTGGATGCAAAAGGTTCTTGAAGGCTAGAAGAGCAATTTGAACTGCCAACATTTCCTTCAGATTGATGTGCCAGTGAAGATGATCCTTTGTCCAGGTTCCCTGCTGGCAATTGCCTAGAAAATGTGCTCCCCAAGCATAATCCGAGGCGTCCGTGGTTATGATTTGAGAAGGTTGAGGAAGACGGAAAGGCTTTCCTTTGTTTAACGCACACACCCTGGACCACCAAAGGAACTCCTTCTGGAGGCAGGGGATCAGAGGAATCAGAGTGTCCAGATCGTGGTAATGCTGCGACCATACACTTTTCAGATACAATTGAAGCTTTCTCATATGAAGCCTTGCATTTGGAATCAACAGAATGCAAGAAGTCATGTAGCCCAGTGCCTGCAGGAATTTCCTTGCAGTGAGCTGAGGTAGAGTTGCCAAAGTCTTGAAAATTGAAGCCAGCTGTATTTGTTTTTCTGTAGTGAGGAAGGCCCTTTGTAAGGTTGTATTTAAGAGGGCTCCCAGAAATACCATTTGTTGAGAAGGGATCAAATGTGACTTTTTTGTGTTCACTGAAAATCCCAGTAGGAGGAGAAGACGTTGAACAAAATCCAGATGTTGAAGTAAAAGATCCTTGCTGTCTGCCTGAATAAGGCAATTGTCCAAATAGGGGTAAATCTGAATCCCCTGGAGTCTGCAATAAGCCACTACTGGTGCCAGGCACTTGGTAAAGACTCTGGGCGCAGTAGATAAACCAAAGGGCAGTACAGAGAATTGAAAGTGTCTCGAACCTGCCTTGAACCTGAGGAATTTCCTACATTCCTGCCTGATGGGAATGTGTAAATAAGCTTCCTTTAGATCCAATGTCACCATCCAGGTGTCCTGAGAGAGCATTGGAATCAGCTGCTGCAGAGTAAGCATCTTGCATTTTGGAATTTCCAAAAAGGTGTTTAACACAGAAAGGTCCAGAATAGGTCTCCATGAGCTTTGCTTTCTTGGAACCAGAAACAGTCTTGAATAAAAACCTTTTCCCATCTCTGAGAGTGGAACAGGCTCTATGGCTCTCATGGCCAGAAGAGCATCCACTTGATTTAAGGCCTCTGACCATTGATGTTTTGGCAGATCTGGCCAACCGAAAGCCCTTGTCAAGGTATGAAAGTGGAATTTGTAGCCTTTTAAAATCACGTCCAATACCCATTTGTCCTGGGTAATATGAGTCCAATTTCTGTAAAAAAGAGAAAGTTTTCCTCCGAGAGGGGCATCCAGGTAAAAAGGTCCTGTAGCCCAACCGAGAGAGTCATTGAGTTTGCTTTCTTTGAGATTGGGATCTGTCTTCTCCCCTTCTAGGTGAAGAAGCAGTCCATTGTCTCGATCTGTAGGAGGCCTGAGCTTGGCCACGACCTCTGGAGCGTCTATATCTTCCCCTTTGAGGCCTGTCAGACGTGGGAAAGGACCAATTTTTGGAGGGCCAATTCCTGGAAAATCTAGGAGGCTGAACTTGCAAGAAATCTTTCACAGTTCGCATAGATTTTGCCTTTTCTTCCATCTTTTTAATAACCTCCTCAGCCTTAGATCCAAAAAGAACATCATGCTGAACAGGGGTATAGTACAGTTTTGTACCTACCATAAATGTAGATGTTCGAGGATCCACATTGCTGCAGTCCTAACTATTGGGTAGTCCGCTGTCCAGTCGGCCCGAATACCAAAGTATATGGCTGACGTCGGTCAGGGCGCATTAGACTGACGTCAGTACGTCAGGGTACTAATGCGCATGACCGACGTCATATCCTCAGTCTTTTCTTGCCCCAGATGTCAGAAGACCCTAAAAAGACAAGGCCTAATATACCTACACCAAAAACATGTATAATATATACAAAATCATCAGCATATAACCTCACCTACACAACCACCCCTAAACACAGAGGGGAAGGAGGGAGGGTAAATTGGACTGCAGCAATGTGGATCCTCGAACATCTACATTTATGGTAGGTACAAAACTGTACTATGTTCTTCGTTCCACATTGCTGCAGTCCTAACTATTGGGTAGAATCCCAAAGCAGAGGTAAGGGAGGCTGGCAAATCATAAAGAAGCAGGAGCTGACAACATGCCTTGCAAAATAGCTGTGGCAAAACCAGCCCTAGACTTAGAGTAGAGAGGAAGGTGATAATGCTTAGAGAAAGTATGCACTGAACTCCAAGTAGCTGCTTCCAAAATATCCTTAGTTGCCACCCCCCTTAGAAATGCAGTTGAAGTGGCAGTAGCCCTAGTGGAATGAGGCCTAATCCCAGCTGGAATTTCCTTGCCATGATGGGAATAACAAAATGCAATGCAAAACCCAATCCACCTAGAAATAGTTTGTTTTGACACAGGCTTGCCCTGAACTCAAAGCAAAAGAAACAAACAACTGCTGAGACTGCCTAAAATCCTTAGTCCTGCTCAAATAATAACGCAATTGCCTGTGTACATCTAAAGTGTGCAAAATCTTTTCCCCTTTATTTTGGGGATCTGCATAAAAGTAGGCAAATGAATAGTTTGGTTTAAAGCCACACTAGAAACCACCTTAGGCATAAAAGAAGGATTAGTGCGTAATGATACCCTATCCTTATGAAAAATCAAAAAGGCTCAACCGCCATAAGGGCCTGTAACTCAGAAACCCTTCTTGCAGAAGTAATAGCCAACAAAAAGCAGTCTTCCATGACAAGTATTTCAGTTCAGCAGTAGCTGCAGGCTCAAAAGGTTGTAGAGTAAGTTTCTCCAACACAAAATTGAGATCCCAAGCAGGAGTAGGAGCTCTCTGGGGGTCTTATATTCTTTGCCCCTCTAAGAAATTGCTTGAACAAAGGATGTGAAAACAATGGTGGGTCACAATCATAGTGAGCTGAAATTGCTGCAGCATGAATCTTAATGGAAGAGAAAGACAAACCTTTGTCCAATAACTCAGTAAGATATTGAAGAGCCACACTCAAATTAGGCTCTGAAATCTCCAAATTCTTTGCTGCAGTCCAAAATAAAAATCTCTTCCATTTTTCTGTACACTTTCCTTGTACTAGGTCTTCTGGCTTCCATAATCACATTTAAAACTTGTTGAGGAAGTTGAGACCTGCTGTCTTTCAAAACAGAATATGCCAGGCTGTTAGATGAAGAGAGTGAAGCTTGACATTGAGCAGACGACCGTCCTTCTGAGACAACAGATGTGGAATCAAGGGTAAAGGCCATGGAGGCTTCTTTACCAGACTCCTCAGTAATGGGTACCAGTGCTGCCGAGGCCAATCTGGAGCTATTAAAATCATCCTTGGCTTGTCTTGTCTGACCTTTAAAAGCACCTTTGGAAGAAGAGGCAGAGGTGGAAAGGCATACACATGAAGATTTTTCCAACTGAAAGAAAGAGCATCCACTTTCCAAGCTGTGTGATGAAACCTCTTTGTGCAAAACTTTGGCAGCTGGTGGTTCAGTGGAGAAGCGAACAGATCTATGTCTGGAGTTCCCCAGGACACTGTCAACTTTTGAAATACATGAAGATCCAGTTTCCACTCGTGGGGATCCATGATTTGTCTGCTTAACACATCTGCTAAGGAGTTCTGTGCTCCCGGCAGAAACCTTGCCTGAAGAGTTAGTTGCAAGCTGAGCGCAGTCTCCCATAAAATCATTGCTTGCCTGCACAATGGGTAAGAATGTGTTCCCCTTGTTTGTTGATGTACCACATGACAGTTGTGTTGTCTGTTAGAATCAACACCTGCCCTGGAAGAAGCAACTCCTTGAAAGCCATTAATGCAAACTGAACTGCTAACATCTCCTTCATGTTGATATGTAGATGCAGTAGTCTGGCAGGCCACTTGTCTTGTATCCACTTTCCTTTTAGATGAGCTCCCCAAGCAATGTCCGAGGCATCTGTCGTTAAAATCTGACTCGCCTCTGGCCGGGTCACAGAGAGTCCCTTGTTTAGGTGACATTCCTGAGCCCACCACAAAAATTCTTTTTGAAGGCAAGGTATTATTTGAATGACAGTGTCCAAATCCTGGCAGTGCTGTGTCCATACATTTTTGAGATACCATTGTAGCTTCCTCATATGCAGTTTGGCATTGGGAAGCACCAGAATACAAGATGCCATGAACCCTAATGCTTGAAGGACTGTCCTTGCAGTCAGCACGGACTGATGAGATAGTTGATGGAAGTAAAGTGATAGACTCTGCTGTTTGTCCGGGGTTAAAAAGGCCATCTGGGCTGCTGTATTCAGTCTCACACCCAGAAAGCACATGTCTTGAGAGGGTACTAGACTGGACTTTATTTCGTTCACAGAATACCCTAGGCATCTTAGCACTGCTATAACATATTCCAGATGCTGTAGAAGGTCTTCCTTTTCTTGAGCCAGAATCAGGCAGTCGTCCAAGTAAGGATAGATTTGAATTCCTTGTAGCCTGAAGTAAGCTATCACTGGAGCCAGAACCTTTGTGAATACTCTGGGCGCAGTAGATAAGCCAAAAGGCAATGCAGAGAACTGATAATGAGAATTTCCAGCTCGAAAACGCAGATACTTCCTGCAACTTAGTCTTATAGGCACATGAAGGTAAGCTTCCTTGAGATCTAAAGTTACCATCCAGTGATCTTTGCCCAGCAGAGGTAAAAGCTGTTGTAACGTCAACATCTTGAACTTGGGAATGTCCAGATAAGTGTTGAGGATAGATAAATCCAAAATTGGTCTCCACGTGTTCCCCTTCTTTGGTACTAGGAACAGGCGAGAATAAAATCCTAGGCCCCTTTGCGATACAGGGACTGGCTGAATGGCCCCTATTTGAAGTAACTGAGAAATTTGCTTGTGAGCCTCTTTCCTTTGTGGAGGAGGAACGTCTGGCATGCCTTTGAAAGGGGGCAATGTATGGAAATAAAACCTGTAACAGTGGTGAATGATATCCAACACCCATCTGTCTTGAGTAATTAAATCCCAATTTTCTTTGAAAAGAGACAGTCTTCCTCCCAAAGGAGCTGCCAGACGAGAATCTACTGGCAGCTGAAAAGGCAGGTCATTGGGTCTGTTTACGAAAGGACTGACCCCTGCCCTCACCAGAAGTCTGAGCAGGTGAACTCCCTGTTCTAGGCCTAAAAGAACCTTGAGCTCTGCCCCTACCACGTCTAGACCTACCCCTAGACTGGGAATCATAAGCAGGATATGTCCAACCCTTAGTAGGCCAATTTCTACTAAACTTGGTGGCTGCACCTGCAAAAATCTTTAACAGTTTGCATAGACTTAGCTTTGTCCTCCATTTTCTTTAAAACTGCTTCCACAGGCGAACCAAACAACACATCAGACTGTAAAGGAGCATCCAAAATCCTTGTCTTAACATGCTCAGCTAAATTCTGATCCCTCAACAAGCCGTTACTCAGAAGAACAGAACTAGTGGCAGCCACCCTCGAGGAGGCCTGTACAGCATCAAAACCACATTGCAAAGAATGCTTACCCACTTGTTCAGACACATGAACTAAATCCAGCAACTCTTTACACTCAATACCTTCCGCCAAAGCATCCACCTTAGATTTCAATTGTGAAAGGAGATAATTTTGATATTTTAGCATGTGAAACTGACAATTCAACACCCTCATGGCTAAAGTGGAAGAAGTATACACTTTCTTTCCCCATCTATCCAAAGCCCTTGCCTCTTTATCAGTGGGAACAGGGTTTTTAACAACAGAGGCCTTAACACCTTTAGGTCCCTGAGAAACAGTCTCCGGGTCTGCCCTAGGACTCTTAAAAAGATACTTATGAGCTTCAGGCACCCTATAGTACCTATCAGGTTTAACAGGAGCAGGAGGCAAGGAATCAGGGTTCAAGGAAGCCTCTGCAAAACATCTTCTACCACATTCAACACAGGAGGTATAGCTAAGGGCCTATGCTGGGGTAAAACAAGAATTCCCTAAGCCTTTTCCTAGAATCAGAGTAATCTTGGCCTTCCCATTTAAAGTGCTCCCTCATGGAATGCAGAGTCTCTGAAAATGAGAAATCCTCAGGAGGAGAAGCTGTAGGAGTGGAATCATCCACATCAGAATCAGAATAAGGAGGATACTCCTGCAAGTCTTCCATGAAGACTCAAGCCTCTGAACACTGTTCCAAACTCTCAAACTCAGGTTCCACCCTAGGCCTCTTATCAGGAGGGGGCATAGAACCTCTAATCATAGTAATCAAATCTTCTGCCATTTTAAGCATATGTTTCTTAGGCACAGAACCTGAAGTGCTAGGAGAAGCCCCCACTGAAGCTAAACTTGGCCTACCTCTCAAAGAAGTTTTGGAAACAGAAGGAGAGGCTCTAACTACCTTGGGAAGAGAGGGAAGAACAGTTACCTGAGAGGCCCCCTCAGCTTGGCCTACCTCCTGAGAGGGCACATCCTGTAACAGTAAAGTCTCTGCCTGAGACTCCAAAGAAACTCCTGGCAAAACCTCTGACTCCACTGAGTCTTCTAAAGAACCGGCGTCCGGGACTGCCGGTTCATCAACCCTAGGCTTTGCAGTTTTATCCTTGCGCTTCTTGGATGAAGCGGGCGTCGGAGCATCCGACGGCATTTTATAATTACAACGCTTCCCAAACACTAACCTGGCACAGTCTAACCTTCTCTTAATAGTGCGTTTGTTAAATCTAGCACAAGAGCGGCATCCAACAACGTCGTGCTCAGGCCCTAAACAAGGTATACACAAAGTATGGTAATCCCTATGAGGTATCTGTTTCCCACAAGAAATACAGTTATTCACTTTTTCTGACATCCGGTAAAATACTGAGGCAAGAAAAAAACAAAACGTTCCCCAACGGGGTACTTAGCCAACTTTGATTCGGTCTGAAACTCCGACTTCAGAAAATTTCAGAACGCCAACCTGCACTCGCAAAACTGCTTCTGCATCGGACCACGCGGCAAAAAAGACTGAGGATATGACGTCGGTCATGCGCATTAGTACCCTGACGTACTGACATCAGTCTAATGCGCCCTGACCGACGTCAGCCATATACTTTGGTATTCGGGCCGACTGGACAGCGGACTACCCAATAGTTAGGACTGCAGCAATGTGGAACGAAGAACATCTAATAATTTAGCCTTAACCTGTTCAGGTAAACTTTGCTCACGAAGCCAAGCATGTCTCCTGATAACAGTACCAGAGGCTGCGGCCCTGCAAGAAGCATCCAAAGTATCAAAACCACAATGCAAGCTATGTTTGTTCAGTTGTTCAGTTGCATGCAATACATCCTGTAGTTCCTTATCTTCTGCACATGCAGGAAGTGAGGCAAGCTTTTGCTTTAAAACAGACAAAAGAAATTGCTGATACTTAAACATATGAAACTGGCAATTTAAAGCCCTAACAGAGAGGGTAGCAGAAGTATATACCTTTTTACCCCACCTGTCTAAGGCACGAGAATCCTTCTCAGAGGGAATAGGATTCTTAGAAGTAGCAACTTTAGCAGCCTTAGAGCTCTGAGAAATAGTTTCAGGATCTGCAGAAGGATTCTTAAACAAGAACAATGAGACTCAGGAACCCTATAAAACCTATCAGGCTTAGAGGGAGCAGGAGGCATGCAGTCAGGATTCAAATTAGTCTCGGAAAAAGCATCATCCACAATGTTAAGAACAGGAGGGATAGCCAAAGGCCTATGTTGAGGAAGAAGAAGGAATTCTCTAAGCCTCTTCTTGGAAGCAGAATAATCCTGACCTTCCCAATGAAAATGTTCCCTCATCTCATGTAAGGTTTCCCCAAAAGAAAAATCTTCAGGCGGAAAGGCAGAGGGCAAGGAGTCCTCAGCATCCGAATCCTCATAAGGAGGAAAAGAATATTCCTGATCAGAGGAAGAGACAGAAGATATAGAAGCCTGGTCAGAGGAATCCATAGGAACATCCTGTTGAGGCCTTTTCTCAGGGGGGGGGGGGGTGAGAACTCCTAATCATAGTAAGCAAATCTTCAGCCATCCTTAACAATTGCTTCTGTGTTCGGGGAGTAGATTCAGAAGTAGCTTGAGCAGGAGCTTTGGACTTAACAGGAGTCTTTGTCTTTGCCTTTGAAATAGTGATGTGAGTAGGCCTGAATACCCCCTCAGAAGCCGGTACCTGCACAGCGGTTCCGGACCTATCCGAGGGAGCGACGTCCGAAGGTCCTGCAGCAGATAAAATAGAAGGCCTTGATGGCTCCCCATGGGAGTCCGTATCGGCCATCGGTTCAGAAGTGGCGGACGACAGGGGCTGCAAAAGTGCCTCACTGACGACAGCCGAACCGGACGCTGGCTCCAGCTGCAACGAGTCCTGTTTGGACCTCGGAGGCCTGTCCTTGTCTTTGCGCTTCTTTTGAATTCCGGTAGCATCCGACAACATTCTATAATTGAAGCATCTGCCAAAGTAATTCAGAGCCCAGTCGTACCTGCGTTTAATAGTACGAGAATTAAACCTGGCACAGAACCGACAACAAGAAACGTCGTGGTCAGGGCCTAAGTAAGGTAGACAGTAAGAGTGGAAATCTTTATGAGGTATTTGTTTCCCACACGTAATACAATTATTAACTTTTTCTGACATCGGAGGAACAAGAAAAAGATTCCCCAACGGGGTACTTAGCTTTGAGAAGAGAAGTAAGAACTTCGGACCGACAACAACCAAAAACACTGTTCGAAAATCGCCAACCAACGACTTGCGAGCTGCTTTCCACCGCACGGCAAGAAAGACTGGAGAAGATGGCGTCGGCTGAGGGCTATGTACCAGAGCGTACTGACGTCAGGGTACTGGCTTGGTCAGCCGACGCCGGACCCAGACTTTGGGATTCTGGCCGACCTCGAGCTGCCTGCCGGCAGGAGCACCCTACAGTTATGACTGCAACAGTGAAACACGATGAACATCTGGATAGTGCTTCCTCAAAGCATGGTTTCAATAGACTCTTGAGTATGAATTTGTTCTTTCTCTCCTGTAACACTCTAGGAGAGAAAGCATGGCAGAACAAGCACGATTCCTGTAAGTGGATGGCCCCTAGGCAGTAGACACAGCTACTGTGGCCATCCATTAAAGACATCTTTTGTGAGCATTTCATGCACTTTTTGAACCCCGAGGGTTTATGCTCCTTACTTTCCCTTAGACATTATTACACACACAAAACCCAGAGAGATTGAAAGAGAGAAAAAGAGGAGGACTAGGTCCTCTAACTAAAATGGGCCTAGCCCTGAGAAGGAGTTACATGTGGACTAGGTCCTCTAACTTAAACGGGCCTAGCCCAGTGTAGAGAAAGCTAGGTCTTCTAATTTAAACAGACCAGAAAGCCCACTCACACAAGATAAACTGTAAATGACACAATAAATTTCTATATTTCTATATTTCTAATAACAGGTAGTATACTAGGGAGACTGCAATCCTAGTAGATTCACAAACGGATCCCCACCAAAAACAAACAATCTCAATATAGCAGAAAACTAACTGCCAACGGTGACCAAAAAAGGTCAGAATAACAACAGACAAGACAACAGGAGCCCCTGTTGACTAAGAGTGGAAAACTGCCAAAAACTAATACTCTATCTAATAATCAAAAAATGCACAACGGCATCCAAAACTAACTGGCACACAGGACACCAATAACCACTAGTAAACTAAGTTGCACTCAAAAAGGGCAAGCATTACAACTGCCTAACATATTAGCAACACTAAATATACCATAAAAGTTCTAATAAAGCATTGAAATACGATACTGAATATAAAGAATTTGAAAAACTTAGCCAGAGCCAAGAGAAGCACGACTGAACTCGTCGATGCAGCAAACGAGATCTGGGGAAGGTACTGGTGCACCATGGGATACCTGCTTAGCCACAAGCCAACCAGAAGTCTTCCAGCGTGTAAATCGGCCAAGTAAGAGCCGAGTATCGGATCCGAACCCATATGCAAAAATAAAGGTGAGATCGGACTACCTAACATCAAACAGCTCCATGGTGCTCCACAAAGAGTTGGACTAAATTGGAGATAAATGTAAAATTCATCAGTGTGATGTCTGCAAAAAGAAAAAAAGACTGAATAAAAGGGGGAGAAAAAGTTATAATGCTGATGCAGATGAATGTTACAGGAGATAACATGACAGAGACAATACTGGTCAAGTTAACAGAAATAATGGAAAAATCTCCTCTCCTAAGAAGGAAACCTTGCAGAAGTCATAGATGGTCTCAGTAAACACTCCACTATTCTACAGAACTTAAAATGAGGTGCTAAATGTCCAAAGCTCAAGCCAGTGAAGTAAGGTTCAATTGTTGCTAAAAAGCAACTGATTTGAAGGACACCACCACACATAAAAATCTAAAAATAACAGGGATCTCACAGAGGTATGAAGGAGTGGACTGTATCACTACAATCAAATAGTTGCTGGAAGGATGGACCTGAAAATCAGCAGAAATCCAAACACAACAGGCCCACAGGACAGCTTAGTGGCCAAGGATAGACACTACAAGGCAACCTAAACCTAAACCCATCACTGTAAAATTTTCCACTTCTGAACTGAGAAAAGTGTTGCAAGAAAGTACAGTTTTGAACCTACCATAAATGTAGATGTTCGAGTGTACACCCTGCTGCAGTCATCACACTTGGGTTATCCTGTCATCAGGCGGTCGCGCAGTCGGACGGATTTCCAAAGTCTTGGTCTGGCATCGGTTGCTGTCGCTTCTTCCCTGATGTCAGTGCGCCAGGGGTATATATAATACATCCAACGCCATTTTCTTCAGTTTTTCTTGCCCCAGATGTCAGGTGCCCCCAAAAAGGTGGTCAGTAAATAGTACCAAATTAAGTAATTTTTGCACAAACACAAAATCCCTCCAGCTATAAGCAAATACATCAGGAAGGTATTGTAGAGATTTAGCCAGTTAGATCAGAGGGGATGGAGGGAGGGTAACCCGGACTGCAGCAGGGTGTACACTCGAACATCTACATTTATGGCAGGTACAAAACTGTACTATGTTCATCATGTTACCCTGCTGCAGTCATCACACTTGGGTAGAATCCCAAAGCTAAGGATAGGTGGAGGAGTTATAGAGGGTTAGAGGAGGCTAGAAGGCCCTGCAGAACTGCAGTGGCAAAGCCAGCTCTAGTCTTAGAGTAAAGTGGTAAGTGATAGTGTTTGGTAAAGGTGTGTACTGAACTCTAAGTTGCAGCTTCCAAAAATCACCTTGGTTAGAACCCCCCTGAGGAAGGCTGTAGATGTAGCTGTTGCCCTAGTAGAGTGGGGCCTAATGGTAGCAGGAACTGGTTTTCCATGATGGGTATAGCAAAAATGAATGCAATGTCCTATCCATTTGGAAATGGTTTGTTTTGATATAGCCTTCCCTTATGAAGCTGTAGCATAGGATACAAAGAGCTGGTCAGATTTTCTGAAAGCCTTAGTTTTATCCAAGTAGTAACGAAGTTGTCTGTGAATGTCCAAGGAATGCAAGAGTCTTTCTCCTTTGTTCTGTGGATTTGGGAAGAAGGTGGGTAAGTGGATGGTTTGATTTAAGGCCACACTGGAAACCACCTTAGGCATGAAGGAAGGATTAGTTTGTAGAGAAACTCTGTCTTGATGGAAAATGAGGAAAGGTTCCACTGCCATTAGTGCCTGCAGCTCTGAGACTCTTCTAGCTGAAGTTATTGCTAGCAGCAGGGCAGTCTTCCATGATAGAAGCTGTAGATCTGCAGAGAAAGCTGGTTCAAAGGGAGGTAGCGTAAGTTTTTCCAGAACAAAATTGAGGTCCCATGTTGGTGTAGGTGCTCTCCTGGGGGCCTAATGTTTTTTGCCCCTCTGAGGAACTGCCTTAGAAGTGGATGCGAAAATAAGGGTGGATCCGTGTTGTAGTGGGCTGAAATAGCTGATGCATGGATTTTAATGGAAGAAAAAGAAAGTCCTTTGTGCAACATCTCAGTTAAATACTGTAGAATCTGAGGCATGTGAGGCTGAAGTGTGTTTTGGCCTTTAGCTTGGTTCCAGGCACAAAACCTTTTCCATTTGTCTGAATAGGCCTTCCTGGTGCTTGGCCTCTTAGCTTCCGGTATAACATCCATAACTGCTTGGGAAAGAGGAGCTGGCTGGATGCTTAGGTGATTTGCCATGCAGCCAGACTTAAGGTTTTGAGCTGGCTGTAAAGAATCTGATTGTTTTGCTGTGTGAGCAAATGGGCAATTTGTGGTAAAATCCAAGGTGGGCCCTGGGCCATATTCCTCAATAGTGGGTACCAGTACTGGCGTGGCCAGTCTGGGGCTATGAGTACCAGTCGTGGTCTCTCCTTTCTGACTTTCAGAAGCACCTTTGTGAGGAGAGGCAATGGAGGGAAGGCATATACTGTCAGGTTTTTCCAACTGAATGAGAGTGCATCCACTTTCCAAGCTTGATGGTGAAGTGTCCTTGTACAAAATTTTGTTAGTTGATAGTTTTCAGGACTGGCAAACAGGTCTATGTCTGGAAGGCCCCATTTTTGAGTTATCATTGCAAATACTTGTGGATCCAGTTTCCACTCGTGGGGATTCATGATGTTTCTGCTGAGGTCGTCTGCCAATGTGTTCTTTTTTCCTGGCAGGAATTGAGCTTGTAACTGAACTTGGTAAGCCAGAGCTGTGTTCCACAAGGTCAGTGCTTGCCTGCATAGAGGGTAGGAGTGTGTACCCCCTTGTTTGTTTATGTACCACATTACTGTGGTGTTGTCCGTCCTTATTGTAAGTTGTCCTGGATGTAATAGATTCTTGAAGGCTGTCAGAGCATTCTGTACAGCTAGCATCTCTTTTTGATTGATGTGCAGATTCCTTTGATCTGCAGTCCATATGCCTTGAACGCACTGTCCTGCCATGTGTGCCCCCCAGGCATAGTCCGATGCATCTGTTGTCATAGTTTGCCTGGCTGGGGGCAAAGTGAAAGGTTGACCTTTGTTGAGGTGACATGCCTATGACCACCATAGAAACTCCTGTTGTAGGCAGGGAATGAGATATATCATTGTGTCCAAGCTGTGGCTGTGTTGAGACCATACGTTTTTTAGGTACCACTGTAATTTCCTCATATGCAGCTTTGCAAATGGTATTAGTAGTATGCAAGACGCCATGAAACCCAAGGCCTGCAGAATTTTTCTTGCAGGTGGTTGGGTCTTTGTTGCCATTGTTTTGAAATATTGAGTCAGTTGTAGTTGTTTGTCTGGCGTCAGATAAGCCTTCTGGGCCATTGTATCCAAGCTGGCACCCAGGAATGTCATATTTTGTGAAGGTACTAGTTTTGACTTCTTTTCGTTTACTGTGTACCCCAGGCAACTTAGAAGATGTTTTACAAAAGCCAGATGCTGTAAGAGGATGTCTTTACTTTCTGCTTGGATTAGGCAGTCATCCAGGTATGGGTATATTTGAATTCCTCTTTGTCTGCAGTATACAATTACTGGTGCCAGGCATTTTGTGAAGACCCTGGGCGCAGTAGATAAGCCAAAGGGCAGTGCAGAGAATTGGTAATGGGTTGAACCTGCAAAGAAACAGAGGTATCTTCTGCAACTTTGTCTGATAGGGACATGCAGGTATGCCTCCTTGAGGTCCAACATTACTAGCCATGCTTTCTTGCCCAACATGGGAAGAAGCTGCTGTAGTGTTAGCATCTTGAATTTGGGTACTTGTAAGAAGGTCTTTAGAATTGAAAGGTCCAGAATTGGTCTCCAGGCATTGTCCTTTCTGGGAACTAGAAAGAGTCTTGAGGAAAATCCTTGGCCTTGCTCTCGAGTAGGTACCAGTTGAATGGCTCTCATGTCCATGAGAGCTGTAATTTGTTTTTGTGCCTCTGCCCATTGATTTTGTGGCAGGTTTGGCATTCCTCTTTTCATTGGCAAGGTGTGAAAATGGAATCTGTATCCTCGTGAAATTATGTCTAGGACCCATTTGTCCTTTGTGACAATGTGCCAGTTGTCTGAAAAAGTGCGAGTTTTCCTCCCAAGGGGGCTGCCAAGAGAGTGTTGCTTGGCCAGATGAGGTGCAAGTCATTGAGTTTGCCTTCTGGTAGTTTGGGACCTGTCTTCTCCTCCCTTCTGTGTTGCAGTGCCCCATTGGCGAGGTTTGTACTGGGCTTGTGGTTGTCCTCTGCCTCTTGGACGTCTGTATTTATCCCTCTGTGGTCTGTCAGTAGCTGGAAAGGACCAATTTTTTGTTGGCCAATTTCTGCTGAAGCGAGGGGGCTGTACCTGTAGGAAATCTTTGACTGTCTGCATAGATTTTGCCTTATCCTCCATTTTCTTTAAGACTTCTTCTGCTTTAACTCCAAAAAGAACATCCTGCTGTAAGGGAGCATCTAGAAGCTTTGCTTTAACATGATCAGGCAGAGTTTATTTCTTTAACCAAGCATGCCTACGTGTAACAGACCCAGTGACAGCTGCTCTGCAGGAAGCCTCCAAAGAATCAAACCCACATTGTAAAGTATGTTTGCCCACCTGTTCAGTTGCATGCAACAGTTCCTGCATTTCTTTCAATTCAGACTGTTGAGGGAGTGTGCTCATTTTTTGTTTTAACTGAGACATTAGAAATTGCTGATATTTTAGCATGTGAAATTGGCAATTTAGTGCCCTCATAGCTAGAGTGGCTGAGGTGTAAACCTTTTTCCCCCACCTGTCTAGTGCTCTGGAGTCCCTTTCAGAGGGTACAGGATTTTTTGCCATAGAAGCCTTAGCCCCTTTGGGACCCTGGGAGATAGTCTCTGGATCAGCAACAGGGCTTTTATAAAGAAATTTGTGGGAATCAGGCACTCTGTAGCATCTGTCAGGTTTGGCCGGAACAGGAGGCAGAGAATCTGGGTTCAAACTGGATTCTAAGTAAACATCATCCACAATGTCTAAAACTGGGGGGATGGCAAGTGGTCTGTGCTGGGGGAGTAAAAGAAACTCTCTGAGTCTTTTCTTTGAGTCAGAGTAGTCCTGACCTTCCCAATGAAAATGTTCCCTCATAGTGTGTAAAGTTTCCCCAAAGGAGTAGTCTTCAGGAGGAGAAGCTGAGGGAATAGAATCCTCAGCATCAGAATCTTCATAAGGGGAGAAGGAGTAATCTTGGTCCTCAAAGGAGCCTGAGGAAATAGACACTTGTTCAGAGGAGGCATAATCTTCCTCTTGTCTAGGCCTTTTGTCGGGTGGTGGTTGGGAACCCCTGATTAAAGAGATCAAATCTTCAGCCATTTTGAGCATCTGTTTCTTAGGCATGGGGCCTTGAACTGGAGACTGAAGTGCAGTCTTTTTAGGTTTAATAGGAGTCTTAGTCTTAGGATACGTTTTTATGGTGAGCATCGTCGGTCTGAAGACAACTTCAGAAACCGAAGGTGTTTCTGCAGCACCGACATCTTTTTCAGCAGAGTCGTCGGTAGGGGCTAAACAAAATGGCTACGTCGGCCTAGTACTCTCCGCCAAAAGCTCCGAAGCGGTCTCGGGTTCCAGATATGCAGTAGTCAGGGGCTGTGTCGGAGCCTCACTGAAGACCGGTGAACCTGAGACCAGACCAGCCGAGGCCGCGGAGTCTGGCTTGGGTCTAGGCTGCCTGTCCTTATCCTTGCAATTTTTGTGCACGCCGGTAGTCGGTTGCTTCGACGGCATAGTGTAGTTAAATTTTCTACTGAAGTAGTGTCATGCGAAATCAAAGCGTCTTTTTATAGTACGCTTATTAAACCTAGCACAAATACGACAACCAGTGACGTCGTGGTCTGGGCCTAGACAAGGTATGCAGTAAGAATGAAAATCCTTATGAGGTATTTGCTTCCCACAAGAAATACAATTGTTAACTTTTTCTGACATCGGTCTGAGGCAAGAAAAGTTTCCCCAATGGGGTACTTAGCTTTATTGAAGACTTCGGATCTGAAATTCGACTTTGAAAATCTCAGGAGTCGGCCGACCAGCACTTGTGAACTGCTTCTGCTTCGGGCACCGCGCAGCAAGAAAGACTGAAGAAAAAGGCATTGGATGCATTATATATACCCCTGGTGCACTGACGTCAGGGAAGAAGTGACAGCAACCGACGCCGGACCAAGACTTTGGAATTCCGGCCGACTGCAGGACTGCCTGACGATAGGATAACCTAAGTGTGATGACTGCAGCAGGGTAACACGATGAACATCTGTGAAAGCTTGGCATGCAACTTAAAATAGTTGATTCCCGAATATTTGTAGATCAACACTTCTCTTATGAGACACTTGCAAAAAGAAACGCTTTTATCCCTGCAGTCAAGGCAGCAAAAGAAAGAGGCATGAAACTAAGGATGATGGATCCTGCAATACTAAAGATCTATGTACAGGGCACAGCGAAATTATTCATCAACCTGAAGATCTGAGGGAATTCTTAAGGAAACCAGCAAATGAGAGGAAAGGATCATCAGGGGCAGAAGAGCAGAAAAGATCACAGTGACAAGGATGGGAGAGGGAGGATGAAGGCAACACTCTGAGAGAAACAGGATTATTTCCACAGTTTTGAAAACAACAAAAGTTAACGGGAAAGGTAGAACTCATTAAGAAAACAAGGAGGAGAGATGGAAGGAAAATTCTCGAGAAAGGAGTAGTAAAGATATTAACAATATTTGAGTGATGCCATTGAGAAGGGAGAACACTAACTAAAAATGGACAACAGCTGATGATCAATATAGTTAATACAGACTAACAGAATATTTGTATCTGGATGCAAATGGACTATAATATTGGGCAGATGGAATGCAGAAAGTGGACAATAATGTGCAGAGAGGTAAGACCTAGCTTGCTGGCTCTAAAAATGGGAAACAAAATAAGAGGGAGGTAACAACAACAAGATTGTTAAAATGGATTATTTTACTACAAGCAAAAGATCAGACTGCCATAAATACTGAATACATATACAGTGAAAAGTAAATGGAACATATTGGGAATTGGGCGCTGAAAATGTCAGTGAGGAAATCAGTGGCCTTCTACATACCAAGCATAACACATGCATAGGATATAGTGAATAAATGTAGAAAAAAAAGAGACAATTAATATTAATGAAGAGGAGGGATCTTGCATACAAGGGAGCATAATGAAACAGAAATGTCAACTAGAATACAAGAAACATATAAGGAAAAAGCAAGGAGAGGAGACTTAAAAGAGCACGGATACTAGGCAAATAATATCAGAAACAAAGAAATATTTTAAGCCAAAAGATGGAGTACAAACAGGCAGCTTGAAGCAGGAGAGGCACAGGGAATGATAAGAGGCAACAGTAATGCTATACATAGATAGAAGAAGGAAGCAATCACTACTGAGCAGCACAATCAGAATACAATAAAATGGTGATGTTTTAATCTGCCCAGTTTGTTGCAATGCCAAAAGATATCTCTCCATGTCCCTCTTGCCACTACATGTCCAACAAGTCCTGTCTTGTCCCAAAAACGTCCTAGCTAATTTATGTGTAGTATAAAACACTTAACGAAAGCCTTTCCAGGTGAATATTCTAAATCATCAGCAGATACAACTCACCATGCATGAGGACTGTGTTGAGTACATAGTGGAATTCTGGAAATAAAACGTGTTTAAAAAATATCTATGTAGGCATTCCCATGTAAAGATAATAAACACAACTAACAAAAGTCCTAGAGGCATGACAGTCAACTCAAAGTTCTAATAAAAACAACATAAATTTTTTTAAAATTATATCTTAGCACCTCAGCTAATGTCTTCCAAGAGAAGAACAGGATCAAAAAAGGCATACTTATATTGTATCAAATTTCACTATAAATAAAGTCTTCTTATGTAACAAATACTTCTTCACATCTTGTCCATCTTTTTATCCACTTATTTGCCCTAAAATAGCAGCTTGTAGAAAATTACTATCACAAGTATGTTTTTGCAAAAATGCATTGTTACTGAACTACTTTATTTTTTATTGTTTGTATTCCTAATATGTTCCTGGAAAGGCCCCAAAAGTTCCTCACCAAAAGGATAAAGGGTCTCAAAAATATGTCTTATGCTGCCCGACTGAAAGAACTCCAGCTCTATTCAGTCGCATACCACTTGCTCAGAGGTGACCTGTGCCTGACATATAAGGCCATGTCAAACCCAGATTTGATGAATATGCTTCACCTCAAAAAATCTAGATCCCTCAGAACCACAAGGGTGGGAGACTTAAACCTTGACACGGTTATTAATAGAACGTGCTGGAGGGACAGATTCATCACCCAGAGACTCCCTATGCTGTGGAACAAAATCCCGGTACATGTGAGGCAGAGCACCTCGCTGGCCTTGTTCAAGAGGTATCTTGACCAATGGATGGGAGATCGCAGATATACCCCAGGGATTACTTCAGTGTCACTGCTTGACAGAGGCACAGCAAAATAATAGGCATAGTTTTCTTCAAACTAAAGGGGTGGCGAAAGTCACATAACTATGGGCTAGGCTTATAAATGCCCTTGGGCAGATAGCCTAGTATGAACCTATGAACATTGCCCACCTGATCATGAAGGGATTCACATTCAGATCTAGTGAGGTCATTGTTCCCCAATGATCGAGTACAATGCCCCATTCGGGATGCATCTCGCCCGACATCTGCAGCAATTGGCGAGACCCCAAAAGTTCCTCACCAAAAGGATAAAGGGACTCCAAAATCTGTCATATGCTGCCAGATTGAAGAAACTCCAGCTCTATTCAGTCGCATACCGTCTGCTCAGAGGTGACATGTGCCTGACATACAAGGCCATGTCCAACCCGGAATTAATGGACATGCTCCACCTCAAAAAATCCAAATCCACCAAAACCACTAGAGCAAGCGACTTAAACCTTAGCACGGATATAAATAGGACGTGCTGGACGGATAGATTTATCACTCAGAGACTCCCTATGCTGTGGAATAGAGTCCCGGTCCATGTGAGGCAGAGCATCTCGCTGCCTCTGTTCAAGAGAAATCTTGACCTGTGGATGGGAGATTGTAGGTTTACCCCGGGAATCATCTCTGTGTCACTGCTGGACAGAGGCACAACAAACTAATGGGCACAGTATTTTTTCATATAAGGGGTGGCGTAAGCCACAAAAATTTGGGCTAGGCTTATAAATGCCTTAGGGCAGATAGCCTAGTATAAACCTATGAACCTATGAACCACTTTTTTGAGGGCTGTTCCTGTCAGACCAATATAAACTAAGTTACAAGACACCATAATGCATGCTGCTTTAGTATTACAATTACATTTCTGATTTACTTATATCTTAGACCATTTATTGTTCCAAATTCTCTTCTCACACATAAGCAAACACAACAGGCACCACAAGAAAAGGTGCCATTGTTTTGTTCATGTATATTTCTAACCAGCGTGATGAAACGGCAATGTACTAAATAGTCCTTTAAACTCTTTCTTATCTTATAAGATACTGATAAAGACGACAGCACTCCGGTTTTCAAATATTCATCATCTAAAATGTATTTCCAATATTTCCTAAGGCAGGTAACCAATTATTCTGAAAAACGCTATACTAGGTTATAAAAGAATATATTAGGTTATTGTGTTATACAAAGGAATTAGCACAAGAGCAATGCTGAGTTTCTGTTAAAATGAACCCTTACTTCTTGCTGGAAGCTCTATATGAAAAGATTTTGATCCCTTTCAAAAGTTCTTAAGTCAGTAAAACCTTTAATAAATTTCTGAAAAAAAATCACCTTTAGTCAATTTTCTTCAAAGAAAGTTTACTTGGATTAGTGTTTTCATCTTACAGGCTTCATTAGATCCAAATGAAATTTGTTAAAGCTTCTACTTGTTTTGAAAGGAATCAAAGTCTTTATATATAGAGCTTCTGGCACGACGCAAAGGTTAATTTTCAATAGAAACCCATCATTGCTTTCAAGCTAATCCTTCGCTTTTGTTTTTTTCATTCATCCTTGGTGGGAGCCTCCAGGCTCCCCAGGTTAGTTTAGCTTGACTTGGGTGGCTACCATGTTGTGGGACCTGTGATTTCACCATATCAAACTATTTTGGTACCCTTTGTCTGCAGTATCTTTTATAAAACATGGTAACTTAACTGCAAAAATATTTAAATATGTATCGATTACCTTGCCAACTTGTGTAAAATCCCCACAACAAGAAATAAGTCTTCATGGTGGTTCCTGAATATCCTTATCTACCTTAGGTACACACAGTAAAAGGAGGGAATTATAAGTCAACAGCCAACAATGCTTTAATACAGTTTTCAAGAAAAAAAGTCTGTAGCCTTTATTAATCAGTTCCATTAACAACTTCTTTGCATTTTCCAACTTTAGCATTAACTATTACTATACAATAAACATGCATAACACATACTTTCATACTGGGCCTCATTTATCAAGACTGCACTCTGTCCTTGATCAGTAGGCTTAATAATTAAGCTTTAATGTATTTGCAAACTTTTAGGTGCCTGACATTCTTCTTTCAACATGTTAAAATCATCTTCAGTAACTTAATTACAGGAAATTAGAAATATTTTTACATGCAACGGTCATCATGCAGTAAATCTGAATTCCAAGAATAAAATCTATCATTCATGGAATCATTTTCCTATAAATGTTATCACGTTGAATTAGAACAGGACCATCTGCAAAATAACACTAAAGATGTAGTTTTCCTATTAATTTACAGGTTTTCATCTCTATAACGTTCTCCAGGTAAATTTGCAAGAACAACTTTAATCCAAATTCAAGTACTGTTAACTGAATCTAATTCAACGGATTACCTGAAATATGACTTACTTTAATAGTCATATAATATTTCTTCACTGTTCCATCTTGACATTCAAAGGAACACAGAAAGTTACTAGGTAGTTGGTTAAAAACATTGTCAATGCCACTAAACAGCTGTGTATTATTCCTGTTCAATTTGAACTCCCTCTAAACGTAATGCTCCCGTCCTTTATGTTGTCTCTTCTTACATCAGCAGCTTTTGTGAAAAGGCCTCTGTTCAGAATAATGCTGCTGTACATGTGGCTGTTGCTGCTGTTTTGGCAACAACCATCCTGGAGTCCCATTTAAAAGATTTGTAGCAGTCACACCATATTCTATACCCTCAGAACCAAAACTACTATTGGTTACACTTCTAGGTGTAGCCTCTTCTGACCAAGGGTCTGGATGTGATGATACTTCTTTCCCCTTTCATCTGTAATATTTTAAGACTGCCATAGAGGTACACTGTTCTCAGCACAGTCTTTCAAATCAGGTTCTAGTGTACATTTCTTTCTTTACAAAAGCACCTCTTTTGCAGACTTAACTTTACTGTCCCAAGTTTTTGGATAAGCAATGTATGATTAAACAAACATCAAAAAAATCAAGAAATATATATATATATATATATATATATATATATATATATATATTGGTAAAAAACTTTCTTATATAAGGGTGAAACGAGCAAATAAATGTTTTAGTCTATCGTTGATGTCATATATCAAGACCTGCTCATAGATAATCAATAATCAACGTCCTATTACTAAAGTTATATAAAAGCATATATATTACACTATAAATATCAAATTAAACATTTATATATGTATAATAAATACCTATTTAATATTTTAGATAAAACTAATAATGCATGTAAATATGAAAAGACACTAAATAAATATATATTACTGTTGAACAATATTGATAGCACCCTCAAGGTATAAATATTATTCATTTAATTAAATAAATATGTATACCTGATAAAACAAATCAAATAAAAAATCAAATAAAAAAAAAATCAAATAAAAATATATATATTTCTTGATTTTTTTGATGTTTATTTAATCATACACTGCTTATCCATGGCTTGGTGTTTATAATGGAGTCTTTTTAAGTAGTATCTTACATATTACAAAGAATTTAATTGCAATATACTGCTTTAATTGATTAATTATTTCAATGAGGAAAAGTTTTCCCGCGCAGTTAAGTATTTAAATGCATAGTAGTTTTTTGTCAAAGTCATCTGATGAAGCGTAGGTCACACTACGCGAAAGCGCTCATCCTTTTTACTCTCAATAAATCGTGTTTGGATTTTACTTTGCAGTCTGAGTTTTTTACAGAGTTTGAAGGAATAATACATCGTGGCTAGTACTCTCATTACTTTCTTCCTTTGTGTTTGGTTTTTTGGTGAGAGATCTACCTAGCAGTGTGGTTGCTTTCTCTTTTCCAAACTCAAGTTAATCTAAAAGAAAGGTTATCCACGCTAAAACGCATGGTGCAGCCTGTGCTTCTACTAACTGCTGTCTGGTTTTGTTTTATCTTTATAGTTCTCCCAATTGGGAAACACATGGATGCTTTCAGGGAACATTATCTCCTAGCCAATTTCTCTTTTCTTCTAGCCAATTTCTCTTTATTAGCTTGTCTCCTTGAGGACATGAAGACCAGATACAGAATGATTACTAGGTATACACTTACTTGCCAGAAAAAAAGCCTCATAATATTCAATATTCCTTTTCATTTACTTGCTTCCTGTTAAAACCTGTTACTAGATCAAGCCAAGGGCCTTAATCCAGTCATCCCCCATGCAAGAATGAGAAAAAGCTCATTAATTTCACTTTTGTCATGCTCTTTTAACCAGATTTTTTTTACATTGCAGTGCCTACATTTCTTAAAACCGAACAAGAAGACAGAGATAGAAGGGAGAAAGAAAAACAGAAAAAAGGAGCACCTGTTTACAATAATATCCTGATTACACTTAAAAACAACTAAGAAAACTTTACTTTTTAGCATGCAAAGAAAATCATACACTATAAAAATAGTACTATTAAGAAAAACTTTTGTTTTAATTACAGTTAACTTTCTCCTTCCTAGACCCCTTCTCCTTTTCCGAACATTAATGACATGTAGTGGGCATATACTTTGAGTCCCCATAAGTCCAAAAAAGTCCAATATTTCCAGAGTTTCTTGTTCTGTCATATTTCACAAATATAATTATTGCTTTGTAGTCCCACATTTGTCAATTTCCAAGTTACTGGTTTTATTCATGTTCATCACCATCTCAGGGAAGGTCTACAAGAGGGTAGTAAGACCAGCTATGTTATATGGGTTGGAGACAGTGGCATTGACAAAAAGGCAGGAGTTAGAGCTGGATGTGGCAGAGTTAAAGATATTAAGATTTGCACTTGGTGTAACAAGGGTGGACAGGATTAGGGATAAGTATATTAGAGGGTCAGCCCAGGTTGGAAGGTTTGGAGAAACAGCCAGAGAGGCAAGATTATGTTGGTTTGGACATGTGCTAAGGAGGGATGCTGAGTATACTGGGAAAAAGATGCTAAGGATGAAATTACCAGGTAACAGGAAAAGAGGAAGGCCTAAGATAAGGTTTATGGAAGTGGTGAGAGAGGACATGCAGTGGTTGGTGTGACAGAGCAAGATGCAGAGGACAGGAAGAAATGGAAACAGATGATCCGCTGTGGCAACCCCTAACAGGAACAGCCGAAAGATGATGACGATGATCACCATCTCTCAAATCTTAACTTTGCTTCATTTCTAACACACTCTAGATTCTTCTAGTCAACTCTTGTGCTCCCCTTCCTTCTCTCCAGCATTTTCCATTGAAACTTTGAAAAGGATTGCACTGGTACAGTCCCTCTGTGGTCTTTATTACCAGAACAACAAACAGGATCTCCTTCCATTTCACAGCTCACTTTTTGTTGGACAAATTTTTGTATTTCCTCTTGTCATGTACTTCATCAATGAATGATTTTGTCCCTCCAGGGAGGAATATTTTAAAGACAGCTGGGTACAGCAGTTTGGATCTCATGCCTGCTTCTCAACATTTCCTGAATAGTAAATTAATTTACTCCTCTTTGGCCTGGTGTACAATGAGTAATCATTCTCCACAAACACTCTGCTGTCTCCCACTTTTAGTACTGTGTCCTTCTGCTACAGTTTTGTCAGAATCAACTCCTTCTGCTGGTAGGATTGCATCTTTATTATTAAAGTTCTAGGTTGCTTTCTCATAGCCAGGTTTGGAGCATACACACAATGTGCCCATTCAATTAACAACTCCTGCTGTGGAATACTAGTCCAGTTGCTTATTTGTGATTTTATAAAATTAATACAATTTGTTCCTTACAGCTTCTCTAGTACAGCTGAAAATCTCAGGTCTTCCCTACATGCTCTGTCGTCTAATTCTATTATTTTCTGAAACATTTCCTTTTGAGCAGTCTCATATTCAGCCAGCCTTTTTCTTCATTTAACCTCTGATTTTTGCAATTTATCACCTCATCTGAATATCTGTTTAAAGCTTCTTCCATTTTTTCGGCCTTTTGTTGTTTGAGTTGATATACTCCATCCTCTAGGTTAATGGAAGTCATGTCTGGAGCTTGCACTATTTTTGCTGAACAGCTGCAGTACTTTTCCCAGTCAGTGTTTTTTTCCTCACCTTTTGAGCTGATTTTCCTTCAGGTCCTCTGTATTTCTTTTATCCTGGCATCCAGGCAGTACACTTACTAGCCAGTTACTGAAATTTACCCAGAAACACAAAAGTCCACTGGCTATCTCTGCTGAGTTTCTGTTTTCACACTGGGAGAGCTAGAATTAAGCGTTACTCAATGTGCAGCCATCTTGGAAGTCCCTGACTTCTGTGACTGTTTTAATAATTTTTTAAGTATGCAAGGAGTGTCTAATAAATAAGCAGATGGAACATTTGAGACTGATACTGCTACAATAAATACACTTAAAAACACTAAAAAGGCATGACAACTCGAGATTCTAATAAAAGCAATAAAAATGTATTTAAAATACATATTAGCCCCTTGATTAATGCCTACCAAGAGGATAAAGAATGGGATCTGTGTGTGTATATATATACATATATATATATATATATATATATGATAAAATGAACAAGGAGAGGAATCTGTGTAGCTCCAACATCACCACCATGAGTGTTGAGGAAAAAAGAAAAAACAGTGAAACTAGTGGTCTTAGAACTTCGTTGAGGAGGTCACAGTAATTTCCAAAAATCATAAAACCCAGGTAGTGTTCCAAAGCAAAAGGTCTTTTATTTGTCACAGATGAGCAGTCTTCAGTAACAAAAAAAAAAAAAAAAATCAGAAATGCATATATATATATATATATATATATATATATATATATATATATATATATATATATATATATGTGTGTGTATATATATATATATATATATATATATATATATATATATGTATATATATACACACACACATACATGCTGGCTGTAGATTTATTAACATCCAATACAAAAAATATTAATAATTAAGACAGCCCTATATGCAATTTATTCAAAATACTCTTCTACAAACACTTCTGGTTTAACCCTTTAGGTTGCTTTGTATCACATTTTAATACAAGTCTCCTTAAGTAACAAATGTTTTTTTTCACATCCTAACCCACTCTTTCATCTACAGTTACGTCTTCTACAATAGTAGGTTGTAAAAGATTATTATAACAATGTGTTTGCAAAAAATCCATTGCTACAGGACTACTTTCTTTCTTTATATCCATAATGTGTTCCTGTAGCCTCTTTTTGAAGGCTCTTTCATTTTTTTAAATTCACATGGAAAGATTCTGAACCTTTTTGACTTCATGGAATATTTAGATGCCGTAAATTATTTCTTTCCACTATTCCCGGAAAATCCCGCTTCCTTTCTTCTTCTCCTCTGAATCAAGCTTCAGTTTTTTGAAAGTAGCATTTATTTTTTTTTTTTTTTTGCTGTAGGATTTTATATGCTCTACTTAAGTTTCTTAACTCCTAGTTTCATTTCACTGATTAAATTATGAATGTTGTTAATTTAAAAATACCAGCTTCTCTATGACCTACATATTTCACCTGTTCTTATCTCTACTATTAGGCCATGTATAACCTAGAGCAGTAAGTCTCTTAGAAGATGAAGAAAAAAATTTCTCCTTTGCTTCCTCCCAGCTAACCAATTCTACCCCGAATTCTAACCGTTCCCAATATTTAGGTTCTGTTCCTCTAACTCACTGATTGGTCCCTTCTTCTTTTCAACGTTCCCTTACTTCTTCTCCTATCATTTCCAGGGCCTTGCCTCATAGTCTTTTAATATCATTTTTATTTTTACTAAGTGATTCACTATTTTCATGACATCATCTTGTTTGCCAAACTAAATTATGCTGCCAAATTGTAACAATTACATTACTCTTATGTGTGTTGCTTTAGAATATAACCGCAAGTCAGGCATCCCTAATCTTCCCTTCCTTCTGGCATTTTTCAGTTAACCAGCTTTATGCTGGCATGCTTTCCTTCCCCAAATAAATTCATGTGCTTCCTTTTACTGCTTAACCCACAACTTCTTATTTGCAAACATGAAAGAATCTTATCCTATGTATATTATGAGTAGAACTATAATCATTTTAATGGCACAGATTCTATGTCATCTCTTTTAGCTATACACCTAAATATCTGTTTCATGCTCCACAGGTATGGAAATGTTTGCACCACTGCAAGTGTGAATATACAATTAATTGAAATATGTTGAGTTTGCTTTTAGCCATTGAACTTTCTTATAGAATCAAGAAAAGGTACCACCACTGACAACAGGGCTTGTTATTCCCAGAGGGAGTAAGGATACGAAGTACACTTCAACCTGAGGACTACCAAAGCTGAAGCAATATACGTGAAGAACACTCTGGGTAATGCTGTCAGACTGAAAAGAAAGACTACAAACTTGGTATGTTAATTCCAAAACTGGGAATTTGAGAAATCTCCTGCTGGGGGGGCAGCTAACTGGCTCAGTACTAAAGGTACTACATCACCTCATGTATGTACTGCATTTATTCTTGTTTTTGGGGCTTGAAAGGGCCCAAGAAGGACTGGTTCACTCAATTAAAACACTGGGCATTGCAGTAAGCATCTTTTATTCCAACACAGCATCATAGGAGGTTACTAGGCTATTGACCCTGGCCTGAGGCCATTATAAGCCTAGTCAAGAGTTTAGCCCATGTTTAGACAAATCAGCACCCAATGCCCCTGTCCAACAGGGACATGGGTGGAATCCCAGGGGTATATTTTCTGTTTCCCATCCAGTTATCCAGGTTGTGCTTAAAAAGGAGTAAAGAGGTACTCTGCTTGATGTGGAGAGGGTGTCTATTCCACAGATGGGGGGAGTCTCTGGGACACAAATCTGTCCTGCCAACAAGTCCTGTTGATGTCACAGACCAGGTTGAGGTCATGCATGTAGGTTACTTGAGTTGAGCTTGACTTACGTATATGCAGCAGTCCCATCAAGGTGGGGTCCGTGATCGCCTTGTATGCCAGACAGAGGTCACCTCTGAGGAGTCTGTATGAAACTGAGGAGAGGGATAGGGCATTTAGCCTGTGTATGGTAGACGTCTCAGGCCCTGGATTCTCCTGGTGAGGAACCTCTGTGTCTCTCCAGCTGCTGCATGTGTTTAGCAAGGTACATGCCAAAAGGGGCATTCTACTCAACAATGGGTCTTATAAGGGGCCTTTTAATGGATGAATACAAGGATGTTATGACCTCCTTGTCCCTGGATGAGACACCCTTAACTATGAGGTGGGCCATGTAGAACGCTTTCCGTACAATGGAAGTAACATGGTGGTCAAAAGTCAGGTTGCTATCAACCTGGGTGCCCAAATCCCTCATGACTGATTAAGTGCTTAGGACATTGTTATCACTGTGATAATTTGTGGGGACGTCACTCTCTCCAAAGGGAATGATGATGCATTTTTTGGTATTCAACTTGAGGCCATGTTTCGGCACCAGTCATTTGTCAGAGTGAGACCCTCTTGGAGGGTGTCCACATCACTAGGGGAACTGATGACAGCAACCAGCCTGCAGTCATCTGAAAACTTGGTCAGCCATAGCCCACTGGTTTTGGCCTGCACTTCAGAAATAGCATATCCCAAATAACAGAGGGCCCCAAGACCAAACCCTGGGATACTCCGCTTGTTATAGGTCTACTGCTTGAGGTGGCTTCCCCTATTTTGACTATGTGGGTTCCATCAGTGAGCCAGTTTGCTACCCATCTGGTAACATATGGATTGATGCCTAGTTGAGAGAGTTTATCTATTATTCCTGAGTGGGGAATAGTGTCAAAGGCTTTGGCCAGGTCAAGGTAGGCGGTGTGGAACGTCTTCCCCTCGTCCATAGCTTTGGTGACTGTCTCAAAGAAGTCAACCAAATTTAGCAGACATGAACTCCCCTTGACAAAGCCAAACTGTGTGGGATCAAGTGTTTGGAAGTTGCCAATATCCTTGTTAATGAGGTTCATGATAATCCATTGCATGGCCTTACAGATCAGGCTAGTTAGGTTGATGGGATCTATAATTTCCCTGATTGGTGGATGCTCCACCTTTGTGTAAAGGGATGACAGTGGCTGTCCTCCACTCAGCTGGGACAAAGCCAGTACTTTGGTGACTAGGGTGCCTAATGGTGCTGCAAGTTCCTGCCCGAGTTCACGTAGGATGCAGCCTGCGATGTTATCGGGCCCCATGGAGGTTGTATTTTTTGCCTTTGAGAGACCAGTGATTACCTGTTTCCCAGATATAAGGGGAAGGGGGCATGTACTGATTTACTGATGGGGGGACAGAGGGGTAAAGTTTTCGCTGAATCTGTCAGCCAGTGAGTTTGCTATATCTATGGCATTTGTATATGTGGTGTCCTCGACCACTGGTTCTGAAGAGATCTGGATGCTTCCCTTGAGGTTGCGGACATATGTGAAGAAGGTCTGATGATTGTCTCTAGTAGATGTGGCCAATTTGGACTCAAAGTTTGCTTTGGAGTATTTCACTAGTGCTCTTATTTGCTTGTTCAGGCTAAGGAGACATTGCTTCCAATTGGGCACCTACTCCTTCTTGGTCTTGGACAGCAATTTTTTCCTTTTGTTATAGAGTTTATTGCAGATGTCCAACAGACAGGTTTACTCTTCCTTACGGAGGATGATTTAGTCCTGTCGGGTATTCCTGACTCCATGCATCTATAATAAATGCTCGTATAGTGCTTTGGTGTAATTTTGGATATTGGTGCCAGTTGCTACAGACGGAGAGGGGCCTGTGAAGATGTTTATACCATCCCTCAGGAGGCTGTAATCAGCTTTGGAGATGTTTGTTTTTGTCTGATCCTAGCTAGAGGGGGGGTTGGGGGAAATGGTGACTTTGAAAGTGACCACTTTGTGGTCGAATCTTACCAGGGAGGATGATACTATAGGGATGCTGCAGTGGTTAATCATGTTGGTTAATACCAAGTCCAAGACATTATCACCCCTTGTGGGGGTATCGACTAGCTGTTCCAAGGCATTTGCATTGACAAAATCAAGGAATCTCTGGGCATTTGTGTTTTGGCATGAGTAGTTCTTCCAGTCTATGTTTGAGAAGTTAAAGTCACCCAGAATCAGGGTAAAGGGTTGAATCTTGACAGATTCAAACAGGTACAAATAGGCAATTTGGCGATCTTGAATCAGATTTGGGGGCCAGTAAGTAGCTATGATTTGAATAGGAGTATTGTCAATGGTTAACTGCACCTGGAGTGTCTCCTGTGCGTCATGCTGTTTGACCAGCTTGGATGCGTGTATGTCTGAAACTCCACCTCCTTTGGCTTTAATGCCCACAGTTTGAGGTCTGAATGTATGATAGGATGAGTAACCAGGTAAGGCTGGGGTGCTCTCCACAGCTTTGAACCAGGTTTCTGTGACTGCACAGATGTCAGCATTTTCCAGCATTAGGAATGCTTGCAATGAGTACAGTTTCATATTTAGACTCCTAGTGTTTAGCAGCATGACCTTTAATTTGTATTTTGTTGAAATTTTTATGTTGGTAGTTTTAACCTTACCACTTTTCCTAAAAAATGCACAATAGGGGAGGCAACAGCCTTTGCCAGAAGCCTGAACCCCAGGTGAGACAGATGCAGGCTATCTCTGTCAAAGCATCGTGGTCTTTCAATCATGTCTTCCCAGGCTGTCCAGCACTGGATCCGCCTGGAATGACACCGGAAACTAAGCCAATTGTTAAAGTCAATCATTTTCTGTTTGTATTGAGGCATTATTCTGGGTGACGGCAGAATGCTGCTCAAGGCTAGGGACATACCTGCTTGGATCACATAATCAGCGAGCTCAATCACGTCTCTCTTCATACAGTCCAGAGAGGTATGTCTCAAGTCATTCACACCAACATGGACTATGACAGAGTCATAACAGTACCTGTTGTTGAGAGACTTGAGTGCGTGTGTGATATGAGGGATTCTGGCACCTGACATACAACTAACCATGACTTTCTCCTTATCCAGCCTGGTTTGAGGCACATCTGTGTGTCTCACAATGTAGTCTCCTGTGACTAATATGTTGGGTTTATGATGACGCCTTAGTTGTTGTGAGGCACAGGTGTGTGGACTATGCATGTTATGTGGTGTGGAGGGCTGTGTGGTGTGGAGGGCTGTGGAGATCACGTGAGTTTTTGCCTCGTAGGTCTCCTTTGTTTGGGTATGTTTATGTGGAGGTCCGCCGCATATATAAGTGTGTGTTGTGTAGGTGTTGGTGGTGTTTGAGGTGTAATGATTGTGTTGAAAACCTTTTCAGTGCCAGATATACTGGCTTGAGGAGGAGAGAGCTTGGACTCTAGGTTCCTAATGTAATTGCATATCTCACAAATTGTGTTCCTAGGCGTTAGTAGTAGATGGTTGTCAGTGTACATAAGGCAGTTGCTACACTGTCTCAGGATGCCCATATCAACCAGACTGGCAGGAGAAACTGTAGGAAATTGCCCATCCATACTTATCAGAATCTGAGGGAGAAAGGCCAGGGAGAGATAAGGGGTGGGCCTAAAGCCCAAGTGCTTAAACCAAAACTAAGGGCTTAGAATAACACTTAAGAATAACACTTAACATTTTATACAGGATATAAATAAGCAGTAATAAATGCAACAGAAAAGATGCAGTTGAACACTTTAGAGAACAGACAGCAAGTAGCAGGAAAAAGCAAATCAAGATGAAGTAGCAGAGTAGTAGGAAGAAATACAAATTTAGAAAAATATAAGCAGCTGAATAAAGTGTCTTTTTTATACACATATAAAGTAAAAAGGGAGAGAGCAGGAAAAGAAGATAATACAAGGTTAAGGGACTAAGGGGGTTCTCTTCCCAACTGATCTCTGTATTAGGCAGAATGAGCTAAAGAGATGGGACTGAGAGGAGTGTCCCAGATCAAACTTACCGTAGGGGCAGGCAACTGCAACAGCCACCAACTTTCAGAACACAACAGCAAGAGGGCTGGAGAAAAAAAGTTTCAGCACAGTTCGGAAAACAGTGCCAGCAAATATATAAATAATTCAGTCAAGCAAAAATAAAAACAGTGCAGAACTCTGAACAAAGTGCCAAGAATATACATATCAGCTCTATATTTCCAGGTTATTTGAGAAGCACTCTCAGTCAGAACACACAAGGAGATTCTAGTAATGACAAGCCATTTCCCCTTATTAAATTATTCCATGATAAAATACAATTGAACATAACAGAAACTACCAAGAAGTAGAACATCCAATTTCAATTCAAATGCAGTTGTTCAAAATGTTAAAGAGTTAAATGTGCCAAAAAAGACACCCAGAAAATTATTTACTAAAAAGATTCAGACCAAAAATGCTGGGTAAGCTGGTGAAATCTACACACAATTTCCCATCCATAGCTACAACAAATTTTCATAGGTTTGGCAAATCATTCACAATGTTATTCAAAAAGTGTAAAAGTAGGCCTATCAGCAATAAAATATCACTGAAACCATTAAATAACTGTTCAGTAAAAATACATATAACAAACCTGCAAGCTTCACATATTAATTGGACATAGTATTATTAAACAAAAAATCATAGAAAATACAAGCCAACTACTCCCAATAGCCATTTGTGCCTTGCCAGGATCCACCCTAAGACCTTACCTCCTTTTCAAGGAGCTACAGGTTAGTCATGCTGGGGTGAATTTGTGGACACCCATCCAGTTGCTTAACTCATTTATGAAGGAACAAAGTGCATCATATTGCTTACTTTGGAGTGGAAGTTTATTCAAGAAAAGGGGTAATCATCTTGTGACAAATCTCTCTCTCCACAGTGTTTTGTTAAGTTGCAGAAGCAGATTTAAATCCCTGGCTCTAGTGTTAGTGGTTATGTTTGATTTATGGAGGTATAACAGGAGTTGAACTATTGTATCCCAAATGGCATGGAAGGCACGGCACAGATACCCTCTACAGAGTCGATAGGAAACTGAATATATGAACAGTATTTCCAGCCTTTCCTGGTAGCTCTTGTCTTTTAAGCCTGTAATCTTTTTTTATTTAGAAACCTCTCAAGTCTTTCCAGCTGGTTCATATGTCCAGTAAGAAAAATCCCAAAAGGGCATTAAATTAGATAACAGTTCTGAGCAATGCAGAATACAGAGGGTTAAGTACTTTGGATCTAGATTTAATACCCTTTGTAATCAGCTGTGCCAGGTAGAAGGACTTCTTAACCACTGATGCAACATGATAGTCAAAGGTAAAGGAATCATCTACCCATGTTCCAAGGATTTTCACAACACTTTTATTTTGAAGTGGGGTGTTGTCTAGACTATAAGATGGATGAAAGGATTACTTACCAAATCCAATGATACTGCACATTTTAGCATAGGGTTTTAACCCATTGTTTTGAGCACAAGTGTGAGTTCAAGTTGGAACTTCTGCATATCAGAGGGGGACTTCAAGATGACACCAAGTTTGCAGACATTTGCAAATCTGGTTAGCCAGAGATCCTCATTTGTAATTTGGAGATCAGGGAAATAGATGCCAAATAGTAGAGGCCCCAGCATGGAGCCCTGAGAAAGACCACTTGTCACTCGAATTCACTAAGGACGCACCTACCACCTTCACTACATAGTTTCTATGCCTTAGCCAATCTGCTATCCGCGTAACTATGTAAGGACCAACTTGGAACTCATTCAGCTTGTTTATTATGTTAGCATGTGATATCATATCACATGGTTTAGCTAGGTTGAGGTATGCTACATGGACAGCATGACCACTGTCATGGCCTGTGTTAACTTCTCAAGGAGGTTGACCAGATTCATTAGACATAAGCTACCCTTAACAAAGCTAAATTACAAAGGTAGTTGATGATATATTAATTAGGTCAGTCGTGATAAATTTCAAGGCTTTGCAAGTGAGACTAATCAGGCTAATAAGTCTTTAGTTTCTGAGGTCAGTGGTGGATCCATACTTCGGGGAAAAAATGGTGGGTAAGCTCAAACTGAACAGTTGCAGGAGTGCGTCCACTAGGGTGCATTTGGTACTGTTCATCAGGCATCTGGGTACATTATCAGGTCCCATAGATTATGCATTTTTCATTTTGAGAGTACATTTTGCAAGCATTTTTTGGTCGTGATACTTGAGATTTTGTGGAATATATGGGCTTTGTATGTTGTTTCAGGGATAAAACTTGCCATGAATTTGTTAGCTAGTACAATAGCTATACCTACTGGATTCAAGAAGGTAGAGTCATTTTGGATAAGTTCTTAGAAATGCTGGGTTAAGTTACTACTTATATTCCATAACATAAGTAAAGAAGGATTTGTAATTGTCTTAAAGTTGCAATGCTGGTCTAAGTTCATGAGATGCCTACTTTTTCAGTTCTTTTGGTAACTTCTTAATGTTGACCTTGATTTAATGTTTTGTTTTACTGTATAGGTTAACACATTTTTTTTCTGTTATTGTATTTTTTTTTTATTTATACATGTTGACCACCAGGCTGGTTTACTCTTAAACGTCACATTTTGTTCAGCACTGGTATAGACTACCACGTCAATGCAATCATCCAGCTGTGTATACAGTCTGTTTGTGCAACTAAATTATAGAAGGTTGGTACATTTAAAGTCTTTGAATTTTGTAACAGTTGCATTTAACTCTTTGGAGATTTTAATGGAATGTTTGTGATAGGATTTTACTGGGGAAGGGATAGTGCATGTGGATGCCATATTGAAAAGGACCAGGTGAAGAATATTTGGTCCTCTACAGGCTTCCTTGACAATTTATTCCAGGGACTTTTTGTAAATGAAATAAAGTAATATTTTGTCATAATCTACAGTTGAGGTATGTGAACTCCAGATTCTCATCAGGTAGTTGAACTCTCCTAGGATAACTGAATTCCTCTTAATTTGAAATTTGTATTATGTATTTTGGAACCTAACATGGCTTTCTAAGAGAATACAGGGGGATCTGTAACATGCTATGATCAGACAGTTTGCCCTGTTCAGTCTGATATGGATCTTAATCAGGACAGTTTTTGGGTCTCTAGGGATCTACCAAGAGGTAAAGTGGCCTTTAAGTACAGATATTCCACCGTAGTTATCACTGCAACAGCTGTGAGGTAGGTGCAAAACCCTAGTATACAGGGAGTGTTTTCTGTACTTATAAACCAAGTTTCATTAATGAGGCACACATGTATCTGCTCCAAGTACCGCAGGGCCTCAAGATCAGGCAATTTATCACTCAGAGACTCCCTATGCTGTGGAATAGAGTCCCGGTCCATGTGAGGCAGAGCATCTCGCTGCCTCTGTTCAAGAGAAATCTTGACCTGTGGATGGGAGATTGTAGGTTTACCCCGGGAATCATCTCTGTGTCACTGCTGGACAGAGGCACAACAAACTAATGGGCACAGTATTTTTTCATATAAGGGGTGGCGTAAGCCACAAAAATTTGGGCTAGGCTTATAAATGCCTTAGGGCAGATAGCCTAGTATAAACCTATGAACCTATGAACCACTTTTTTGAGGGCTGTTCCTGTCAGACCAATATAAACTAAGTTACAAGACACCATAATGCATGCTGCTTTAGTATTACAATTACATTTCTGATTTACTTATATCTTAGACCATTTATTGTTCCAAATTCTCTTCTCACACATAAGCAAACACAACAGGCACCACAAGAAAAGGTGCCATTGTTTTGTTCATGTATATTTCTAACCAGCGTGATGAAACGGCAATGTACTAAATAGTCCTTTAAACTCTTTCTTATCTTATAAGATACTGATAAAGACGACAGCACTCCGGTTTTCAAATATTCATCATCTAAAATGTATTTCCAATATTTCCTAAGGCAGGTAACCAATTATTCTGAAAAACGCTATACTAGGTTATAAAAGAATATATTAGGTTATTGTGTTATACAAAGGAATTAGCACAAGAGCAATGCTGAGTTTCTGTTAAAAATGAACCCTTACTTCTTGCTGGAAGCTCTATATGAAAAGATTTTGATCCCTTTCAAAAGTTCTTAAGTCAGTAAAACCTTTAATAAATTTCTGAAAAAAAATCACCTTTAGTCAATTTTCTTCAAAGAAAGTTTACTTGGATTAGTGTTTTCATCTTACAGGCTTCATTAGATCCAAATGAAATTTGTTAAAGCTTCTACTTGTTTTGAAAGGAATCAAAGTCTTTATATATAGAGCTTCTGGCACGACGCAAAGGTTAATTTTCAATAGAAACCCATCATTGCTTTCAAGCTAATCCCTTCGGCTTTTGTTTTTTTCATTCATCCTTGGTGGGAGCCTCCAGGCTCCCCAGGTTAGTTTAGCTTGACTTGGGTGGCTACCATGTTGTGGGACCTGTGATTTCACCATATCAAACTATTTTGGTACCCTTTGTCTGCAGTATCTTTTATAAAACATGGTAACTTAACTGCAAAAATATTTAAATATGTATCGATTACCTTGCCAACTTGTGTAAAATCCCCACAACAAGAAATAAGTCTTCATGGTGGTTCCTGAATATCCTTATCTACCTTAGGTACACACAGTAAAAGGAGGGAATTATAAGTCAACAGCCAACAATGCTTTAATACAGTTTTCAAGAAAAAAAGTCTGTAGCCTTTATTAATCAGTTCCATTAACAACTTCTTTGCATTTTCCAACTTTAGCATTAACTATTACTATACAATAAACATGCATAACACATACTTTCATACTGGGCCTCATTTATCAAGACTGCACTCTGTCCTTGATCAGTAGGCTTAATAATTAAGCTTTAATGTATTTGCAAACTTTTAGGTGCCTGACATTCTTCTTTCAACATGTTAAAATCATCTTCAGTAACTTAATTACAGGAAATTAGAAATATTTTTACATGCAACGGTCATCATGCAGTAAATCTGAATTCCAAGAATAAAATCTATCATTCATGGAATCATTTTCCTATAAATGTTATCACGTTGAATTAGAACAGGACCATCTGCAAAATAACACTAAAGATGTAGTTTTCCTATTAATTTACAGGTTTTCATCTCTATAACGTTCTCCAGGTAAATTTGCAAGAACAACTTTAATCCAAATTCAAGTACTGTTAACTGAATCTAATTCAACGGATTACCTGAAATATGACTTACTTTAATAGTCATATAATATTTCTTCACTGTTCCATCTTGACATTCAAAGGAACACAGAAAGTTACTAGGTAGTTGGTTAAAAACATTGTCAATGCCACTAAACAGCTGTGTATTATTCCTGTTCAATTTGAACTCCCTCTAAACGTAATGCTCCCGTCCTTTATGTTGTCTCTTCTTACATCAGCAGCTTTTGTGAAAAGGCCTCTGTTCAGAATAATGCTGCTGTACATGTGGCTGTTGCTGCTGTTTTGGCAACAACCATCCTGGAGTCCCATTTAAAAGATTTGTAGCAGTCACACCATATTCTATACCCTCAGAACCAAAACTACTACTGGTTACACTTCTAGGTGTAGCCTCTTCTGACCAAGGGTCTGGATGTGATGATACTTCTTTCCCCTTTCATCTGAGGCACATCTGTGTGTCTCACAATGTAGTCTCCTGTGACTAATATGTTGGGTTTATGATGACGCCTTAGTTGTTGTGAGGCACAGGTGTGTGGACTATGCATGTTATGTGGTGTGGAGGGCTGTGTGGTGTGGAGGGCTGTGGAGATCACGTGAGTTTTTGCCTCGTAGGTCTCCTTTGTTTGGGTATGTTTATGTGGAGGTCCGCCGCATATATAAGTGTGTGTTGTGTAGGTGTTGGTGGTGTTTGAGGTGTAATGATTGTGTTGAAAACCTTTTCAGTGCCAGATATACTGGCTTGAGGAGGAGAGAGCTTGGACTCTAGGTTCCTAATGTAATTGCATATCTCACAAATTGTGTTCCTAGGCGTTAGTAGTAGATGGTTGTCAGTGTACATAAGGCAGTTGCTACACTGTCTCAGGATGCCCATATCAACCAGACTGGCAGGAGAAACTGTAGGAAATTGCCCATCCATACTTATCAGAATCTGAGGGAGAAAGGCCAGGGAGAGATAAGGGTGGGCCTAAAGCCCAAGTGCTTAAACCAAAACTAAGGGCTTAGAATAACACTTAAGAATAACACTTAACATTTTATACAGGATATAAATAAGCAGTAATAAATGCAACAGAAAAGATGCAGTTGAACACTTTAGAGAACAGACAGCAAGTAGCAGGAAAAAGCAAATCAAGATGAAGTAGCAGAGTAGTAGGAAGAAATACAAATTTAGAAAAATATAAGCAGCTGAATAAAGTGTCTTTTTTATACACATATAAAGTAAAAAGGGAGAGAGCAGGAAAAGAAGATAATACAAGGTTAAGGGACTAAGGGGGTTCTCTTCCCAACTGATCTCTGTATTAGGCAGAATGAGCTAAAGAGATGGGACTGAGAGGAGTGTCCCAGATCAAACTTACCGTAGGGGCAGGCAACTGCAACAGCCACCAACTTTCAGAACACAACAGCAAGAGGGCTGGAGAAAAAAAGTTTCAGCACAGTTCGGAAAACAGTGCCAGCAAATATATAAATAATTCAGTCAAGCAAAAATAAAAACAGTGCAGAACTCTGAACAAAGTGCCAAGAATATACATATCAGCTCTATATTTCCAGGTTATTTGAGAAGCACTCTCAGTCAGAACACACAAGGAGATTCTAGTAATGACAAGCCATTTCCCCTTATTAAATTATTCCATGATAAAATACAATTGAACATAACAGAAACTACCAAGAAGTAGAACATCCAATTTCAATTCAAATGCAGTTGTTCAAAATGTTAAAGAGTTAAATGTGCCAAAAAAGACACCCAGAAAATTATTTACTAAAAATATTCAGACCAAAAATGCTGGGTAAGCTGGTGAAATCTACACACAATTTCCCATCCATAGCTACAACAAATTTTCATAGGTTTGGCAAATCATTCACAATGTTATTCAAAAAGTGTAAAAGTAGGCCTATCAGCAATAAAATATCACTGAAACCATTAAATAACTGTTCAGTAAAAATACATATAACAAACCTGCAAGCTTCACATATTAATTGGACATAGTATTATTAAACAAAAAATCATAGAAAATACAAGCCAACTACTCCCAATAGCCATTTGTGCCTTGCCAGGATCCACCCTAAGACCTTACCTCCTTTTTCAAGGAGCTACAGGTTAGTCATGCTGGGGTGAATTTGTGGACACCCATCCAGTTGCTTAACTCATTTATGAAGGAACAAAGTGCATCATATTGCTTACTTTGGAGTGGAAGTTTATTCAAGAAAAGGGGTAATCATCTTGTGACAAATCTCTCTCTCCACAGTGTTTTGTTAAGTTGCAGAAGCAGATTTAAATCCCTGGCTCTAGTGTTAGTGGTTATGTTTGATTTATGGAGGTATAACAGGAGTTGAACTATTGTATCCCAAATGGCATGGAAGGCACGGCACAGATACCCTCTACAGAGTCGATAGGAAACTGAATATATGAACAGTATTTCCAGCCTTTCCTGGTAGCTCTTGTCTTTTTAAGCCTGTAATCTTTTTTTTTATTTAGAAACCTCTCAAGTCTTTCCAGCTGGTTCATATGTCCAGTAAGAAAAATCCCAAAAGGGGCATTAAATTAGATAACAGTTCTGAGCAATGCAGAATACAGAGGGGTTAAGTACTTTGGATCTAGATTTAATACCCTTTGTAATCAGCTGTGCCAGGTAGAAGGACTTCTTAACCACTGATGCAACATGATAGTCAAAGGTAAAGGAATCATCTACCCATGTTCCAAGGATTTTCACAACACTTTTATTTTGAAGTGGGGTGTTGTCTAGACTATAAGATGGATGAAAGGATTACTTACCAAATCCAATGATACTGCACATTTTAGCATAGGGTTTTAACCCATTGTTTTGAGCACAAGTGTGAGTTCAAGTTGGAACTTCTGCATATCAGAGGGGGACTTCAAGATGACACCAAGTTTGCAGACATTTGCAAATCTGGTTAGCCAGAGATCCTCATTTGTAATTTGGAGATCAGGGAAATAGATGCCAAATAGTAGAGGCCCCAGCATGGAGCCCTGAGAAAGACCACTTGTCACTCGAATTCACTAAGGACGCACCTACCACCTTCACTACATAGTTTCTATGCCTTAGCCAATCTGCTATCCGCGTAACTATGTAAGGACCAACTTGGAACTCATTCAGCTTGTTTATTATGTTAGCATGTGATATCATATCACATGGTTTAGCTAGGTTGAGGTATGCTACATGGACAGCATGACCACTGTCATGGCCTGTGTTAACTTCTCAAGGAGGTTGACCAGATTCATTAGACATAAGCTACCCTTAACAAAGCTAAATTACAAAGGTAGTTGATGATATATTAATTAGGTCAGTCGTGATAAATTTCAAGGCTTTGCAAGTGAGACTAATCAGGCTAATAAGTCTTTAGTTTCTGAGGTCAGTGGTGGATCCATACTTCGGGGAAAAAATGGTGGGTAAGCTCAAACTGAACAGTTGCAGGAGTGCGTCCACTAGGGTGCATTTGGTACTGTTCATCAGGCATCTGGGTACATTATCAGGTCCCATAGATTATGCATTTTTCATTTTGAGAGTACATTTTGCAAGCATTTTTTGGTCGTGATACTTGAGATTTTGTGGAATATATGGGCTTTGTATGTTGTTTCAGGGATAAAACTTGCCATGAATTTGTTAGCTAGTACAATAGCTATACCTACTGGATTCAAGAAGGTAGAGTCATTTTGGATAAGTTCTTAGAAATGCTGGGTTAAGTTACTACTTATATTCCATAACATAAGTAAAGAAGGATTTGTAATTGTCTTAAAGTTGCAATGCTGGTCTAAGTTCATGAGATGCCTACTTTTTCAGTTCTTTTGGTAACTTCTTAATGTTGACCTTGATTTAATGTTTTTGTTTTACTGTATAGGTTAACACATTTTTTTTCTGTTATTGTATTTTTTTTTTATTTATACATGTTGACCACCAGGCTGGTTTACTCTTAAACGTCACATTTTGTTCAGCACTGGTATAGACTACCACGTCAATGCAATCATCCAGCTGTGTATACAGTCTGTTTGTGCAACTAAATTATAGAAGGTTGGTACATTTAAAGTCTTTGAATTTTGTAACAGTTGCATTTAACTCTTTGGAGATTTTAATGGAATGTTTGTGATAGGATTTTACTGGGGAAGGGATAGTGCATGTGGATGCCATATTGAAAAGGACCAGGTGAAGAATATTTGGTCCTCTACAGGCTTCCTTGACAATTTATTCCAGGGACTTTTTGTAAATGAAATAAAGTAATATTTTGTCATAATCTACAGTTGAGGTATGTGAACTCCAGATTCTCATCAGGTAGTTGAACTCTCCTAGGATAACTGAATTCCTCTTAATTTGAAATTTGTATTATGTATTTTGGAACCTAACATGGCTTTCTAAGAGAATACAGGGGGATCTGTAACATGCTATGATCAGACAGTTTGCCCTGTTCAGTCTGATATGGATCTTAATCAGGACAGTTTTTGGGTCTCTAGGGATCTACCAAGAGGTAAAGTGGCCTTTAAGTACAGATATTCCACCGTAGTTATCACTGCAACAGCTGTGAGGTAGGTGCAAAACCCTAGTATACAGGGAGTGTTTTCTGTACTTATAAACCAAGTTTCATTAATGAGGCACACATGTATCTGCTCCAAGTACCGCAGGGCCTCAAGATCAGGCAATTTATTTAGACTCCTGGAATTTAGCAGAGCCAGCTTGATGTGGTCTGGTGTTGTTTTGCTACTTAGGTTGGGATATCCATTAGCTGGACTCTGCTTAAAAAAAAAGACACTATGGAAGCAGCAAAGGCTTTACCCAATATTCAAAAGCCAGGAACGAGAGGTGCAAGCCATCCCTAGCAAAGCAAGTATAACTGTCCAACATTTCCTCCCATGCTGACACATACTGGATTGCTGAAGCCAATTATCTTCAGCCTACATTTTGGTGTTATTACTTTATTTAATTCTGTTTCCCAGGGTGCAGCAGTGATCAAATTTGGCATTTGGAGGTACATCCCAGGTTACATACATAGTAACAGACAGTAAAATTAAAGGAAGAACTAAATTTAACATAACACAATAAAGATGTAAAAATGCATATATTTACAAGAATGTTTAAAAAGAAGTAGGATCAGAAGTATACAGTGCAGAACACAGGTGTTATAGGGGAGATAAATGTGGTCCAGCCAAAAGAATGGACATAGTACATACAAGTATGGAGGGAAATTTAGCAGTGAGAAGAGTAGAAATTATAGGATACTAAGACCTGGAATAGAAGATCTAATAACAGGAGAATTGGGTATTAGATATATAGTAGGGAATGGATAGGAATGATGGGGAAGCAGTGGGTATAAGTATATATGTTAGAGAGTTGTGAAGCTCAAGCAATGTTTTCTGGGATGACTGTAACAGTGCAGCCGTGGGAGTTAGGTGACATGGCCTGTGTTCTGACATGAGCACTTTTATTGTTCAGTTATGTATTGCTTGAACTGAGGCCTGAACTACTTGTAGTCACTGATTTCAGTAAGATTAGTCGGCAATAACTGACTATGGTTAGGGGCAAGAACAGAGAAGCTGTGGTATGTGTTTATTTGATGGAGTAATGAGAGTAGGGGTCATTAGTAGATTAGATTTTTAGGTTGTAATGTGGGTTGGATGTAGTTACTCAAATAAGGGGGATGATGTAAATAGCATAGCAGATGGAAGAGAAGGGAGCAAAGGAGGTTGGCTCTGCCTTGAATTTACCTTTTCCAAGTTGTTGCAATTATGTTCATGCAGAGGGGAGGTGGTGATAAAACAGCAGATTTACTAGAGATTGTAAGGTGTTTTTTTTAGAAAGGCAGTGGCAAACAGGAGTAAGCCATATTCTACATTTGTAAGCAGAACACTTTTGCCTAAGACTGATCTAGCATGTCGTGATGCAAAAAGGAAGGAAGGAATGATTATGCTCAAAACAAGGGTATTACATGCATTCCTGACAAACTTGGAAAGCTCTGTCATAGCTCTCTGCATATTCTTCAAGGTACTGCATGCCACACAGTTCACACTCACATGGACCACTACTATGTCATAACCACTTATGTTTGGTTTAAAGGTCTTTAGGGCCCCTAATATGGCTACTGAGAGGCATCACACTGTTATCCTGTCTTTGTCCAGCCTCATGATAGCCAAGTCACAGTGGAGTCACCAATCACTAGTAGACTTTTGCAAGAAGGGTGCACTACTTTTGGAGTACTTTATTACCTGTTGATTCTTTACTGTGTTAGTGCTAACAGGTGTTTTAGCATTTGATTTACAACAAGCCCTAGATGTAATGGGTCTTGGAGCTTTAGGCAAGGATTTTTTAACAGCATCAGCGTATGATAGTTTAATGTCAGTTTGTGTAGAATGCTGTGTTGGTGTATGTCGCTCACAAATTGCGGTTGTTTGAGAGTGGGAGGTCTCCAGTTTGACTAAGTACTTGCATCCCTCACATACAAACAGTGATAAGCTAAGCAATAATTCACCGTCTGTGAGCATCAGGCAGTAGTTACACTACCCAAGTATATCAAGTGCTCTAAAGCTTGCAAATGAGAGTGGACACACTGGCTGACCTTCCATTTTAACTTTAATCCAATAATGCATAAAAGGAATTTAATATTATTTGAGTCTAAGAAAAATGTTTACCAATTAGTAGGTGAGCAATTACAGTGCACAACATAATTACTAGGATTTCACTCTAAGCATATCCATCCAAAGCAATCAAGTCACATTCAACTCCTACAGTAACCTCAAGAATGATCCACAGAATTTATTAGGCAAGTAAAGAATGGATTTAGATTCCCGGACTCTTTCTTCAATATACTGTAACACACACATCTAACAGCAAGCAGGAGTCACTAATCTGCCTAACACATCTCTTTAGGATATGGAAGGAAACCAGATTATCCAAAGAAACCCATTTACATACATGGACAGACAAAAGGCATCCTATCTGAGAAATGAATCTTGCTGTGAAGTGACAGTGCTACTCACTGTGTTACTGAGCTGCTCTTTAACCATACAGCCCTCATAAAACAAGACATATGCATCTTGTAAATGGCCTGGTTTGACATTTTTTTTTTAAGATCACAAGATCATAATAGTCATCTACTGCCAGTAAAAACAATGCAATGAAAATAATTCTCCTTAGGAAATTTGGTACAGGAGTTCTGTGAAGGACCAGCCATCCTTATCAACTGAACTTGAGATCTGGATACATTTTCCTGATGGCTACACTATATGCAATGGGCAGTCAGTGGCAACCCTGCTGACTAGTAAGAGAGAGTATCTGCTGTTATGCACAAATACTGGTAAAAACCTTAAAAGAAATAAAAACAAACAAAAAAATTCCTGTAAAGACATAAATGAATGAGACACTGTTAACAAGTAACACAGTAGATCTGAGGATACTGTTTTGTTTTTTAAACCAAGAGAGATGTAAAATAAGTCTTTCATAAAATAATGCTCATAATTCACAAAATACTAAAGGTGTTTAAAATCAGTATTTACATTTTTCCAATAAATGACTACCAAAAAAATCTAGAATAGTCAAGGTAAAACACAGCAATTTCATTTGGTACTTATGCTAGTCAGCATGAAATACTGACTTACTGAACAGGACAGTTCAGTAAGAAATGTGTTTAACAAAGGCTACGTACCTTATTGTCTGTTCGGATAGTTACTTTTAACTGTGGTAAAACTCGTTCCACTTCTAGATTCCACTCTGCCACATCTGTTGTTGATTCTAGAATCTCATCAGGTTTTGAAGACTCACTAATATTCTAAAAAAATTAAAAAACTCAAGTAAGCATCAACACTAACCAATATGCATCACTTCTCAGAAATGACTCTCATATTATTTATCCCAGACCTTTAGTTACTTCAGGATCAGCATTAATACAACCCCAAAGATTGAGTACAATTCCCAACATGGGCCATAAGGCCCATTGTAAAAAGGCCATGTTACCACAAAACAATATTTTGTCATTCACAGAAACATTAGCCTCAATGAGGAAAGACCTAATTATTGGCTAATATGCGTGCATATAAGACAATTAAGTACTGCAAAGTGCAGTTCACAGTCACAGTGGTAGTTAACTGAGGAGGACACCTTGTGTAAGCACAGGCACCCCTTCCCCCTCCTTAGTCTCTCTCTCACACACACACCAACACACAGTAAAACATGCCCACACACACGCACACAATCCCACATACCCGAAACTTTTCCTTGTTGCTAGAATGTCCACAATGTCTCTTCTTCCCCTGAGCAGTAATAGAGAAATAATTACAGTCTTTTCCTAATGTCTGACATTCAAGTTTCACGTCATGTGCTTCAATAAACACATGCTAGGACAAAAGCTGCCTACAAGTATGAGAGGTAAGCCTAATGTTTACCATCCCTCTCCCTCACATGTCACATCATGCTGCCGGCATTACATAATGCCACAGCTAGTCAATATATAGCAGAAACACCTGCTGCACTAATTTCTCATTAGAGCAGAAGGTTACTGCAAGGTGTTTCTTGTGATATGGTGCACGGTTTGAATCTCCTTTTCCCCCCAAATGTATTTTTCCACATATATAAAGGGTTTCAAGTCAGCTTACTGCCTTTTAAGGCACACTAACTTTTCCTGGTGTCTAGTGGCCCCCTGCACCTTTTATTGTGCCTTTTAGACATGTCATATTGAGTATGTCTGGTGTCTAATGTTCCCCCGATACCCATTCTGATTACTTGCCACTTGGGTATGAGAATTTTTAAGAGAAATCCCTGATGGCTAGTACCCCCCATCCCTATACTGATAAAGTGCAATTAAGCCATGAGAATTAAAGTCATCCCTGGTGACTAGTATCCCTCCATGATCCCCATATTGATACATTTCTATTAAGGTGCAAGAATTTGAGTTATCCCTGTTGGCTAGTTTTTCTCCAATGCCCATACTGATAGTTATCCCTGGTTGTTAGTGTTTTCCCCACCCCATGTTGTAGAGTCTGTATGTTAGTCTAGGGCTGTGTGAAGGTATGACATTCACTCCAATCCACAAAAACACACACATAAAACATAAACCTCCCCACCCCGTCTCACTCACAGACACTCATCCATTCACTCACATACTCACACACACCTCCTTAACTTACCGCCTTAATTCCCCTACTGCTATCGCCCATGTAGATACACACAAACATGCACAGCTCCTCACATACACTCACGCACATACTTTTTAACCCTACCCTACCACTGTAATGTGGAGGAGTGGCCATGCTAATCTACACGCCCAAACGATTCTGTGAATCACTCAATGTGTAGATGCATTCCCCGATACAGTTCTCAAAAATGTAATTAGCATACGTCTCTCCCCACAGACAGACTCAGTAGCAAGTAGCATGATCAAGGGGACAGGCCACTTCAGAGCTACCCGTCTTCAAGCAAAAGCACAGTGAGAGGGTTGTCAATGAACTTAAAAAGGTTACTTCAGTGTAGACCTCACTGTTATCTTCATGAATTCTTCCTGATTTCTTTCAAAAGCCTAAAACATTTTTAGTCAAAATTAGCAGATCATAGTAAAAGACAGCAATTATACAATGTTACTTCAAGATCAAATTAAAAGCTTAAAATAAGATTTCCAAGATGATCACACACACAATGATTAGCATGCTGATTACAGCTCTCCAAGTCTGAAAACTGAGACATTGTTAAAAAGCCAGTAAAACTTATCAACATGGGTAAATTTCAATTACTAGCTAGCAATTATGTTCAATGAATGCCAGCAAAGAACAAAGAAGAAATTCAGCAAAAGTAAAAAAAATCAAACAGAAAAGGAGAATAAAAAACTCTGGCTGGGAAAAACTTTGCAGCTGACAATCATAAAACATTTCATGTTTCAGCTTTGTTACAGGAGATGGCACCCAGTAATGCAGGGTAAAATAAATCGGTTGGACTCAGTGGCATTTAAAAAAAATCAAATGAACTCAGAGGCATTTAAAATAAGCAAGATGCTGGAAAAAATATAAAATCTAATAACAAAGCAGTAGAGTTGGAAGAAAGAACCTACAGAAAACATTATGAGATTGTCTATTATAACAAAGAAGCCAGAAGGAATAGACTATACTAATTTTATGACACTATAAACAGGCAAATGGACTGGTGTTCTACAGCAGGATATGTTATCTGAGATGATACATTGTATATGCTCCACATTTGACCATTAAAAAACAGCACCTATGTTAGTAAAGATGCAATCATACCAGCAGAAAAACTGATCTTGACAAAACTGTGGAAGAAGGCAAAAGTATTAAAAACTGGACACATTAGAGTGATTGTGGAAAATAATTACTCACTGGCCACCAAGCAGAAGATAAGCAAGTTCATTCCAACAGTCATGGGGTGCTGAAATACAGGTGTGTGATCCAAGTTGCTAAATCACAATGTTTTTTTCCTGGAGGATCAAATACATTTTTGGATGCAGGACAGGCTAAAGAGGAAATAAAGTTTATCCAACAAATAGTGACCCAGTAAGCTGGAAGAGACTGTTTCTCGTACCTCTGACAATAGCAAGTCCATAGAGAGACTTTATCAGTGATTCCTTTTCCACTGGTTCAAAGGGAGATGCTCGAGTGACAGATAAAAGCCCAGGAAATAACTAAATACATAATCAGTACCTTGCACATGAACCAGTGACTGTTGCTGGGAGGTTGAGATGATCAGGAAGAAAACCAGCAACAATGTGAAATTAGCAAATACACGGAAGAACTACAAAGCATAATTTTCATTAGATGTAGTTTAGATATGTTAATTGCAGTTCTGCACGAATAAATGCCTGAATAAGACTATAAGTTGAGCATGTTAAACTGATGTGGACTCTAAACCACAAACCCCACTTAATGTCACTAATGTTTAGAAGGACATTGAAAGCACTAAAGTGACAGCATCTAAAATGTTTTTGTTCTTATTAACATTTGTAGATAAATTTCATGACGTAAATTGATATCATATTGTAAAGCAGTTCTCTGTAGTATGCAGTCAGTGGTATTACAAATATAAGGTACAGCAGTGTTATCATTGACTGCTCTGTATGGTAGCATTATTACAGTAAGAAAGCATTTTTTTCTTAACTCTAATTTATGCAGGTTTTTGTAGTATTACAAGATAAGAAAGACTGGAAAGAAGAATATTAAACTTAATACATTGTGACGTTGAGCTGCAGGGATCATATTAAATGTAGAATTAAAATATATAATTTCCCCTGATTTACAGAGGCGGTTGTCTAAACTAACATCCATATTTTAAGTTATAGGCATTTTCTTTTAAGTAATCAGGCTTGAATAACAAGATAAACATGACAAAAAGCTTGAAAATCGTGGTTATTTATTGCATTTGTCAAATTACTGGCTATTTATTTTTCCAATCAACACCTGCTTTTAGATAAAGCACAGAGCAAACAAGTGTGAGCAATCAATCATGAGAGGTCTGACCAGTGTTTTCCCAAGTGAGGTCTAAAGGGGCTCTTTCTTGCATTTGCAAAGTTACTAGCTGTTTTTTCTGCATTAACAAATGCTTTAAGTTGGAGACACTGACTCTGCAAATACATGCAATTAATTAGGAAAGTCTGATCTGAGTGGACTATACAAGCTACAATACATGTAACTTCTAATGAGGAACTGCAAGCAGTTCACTGAAAATAAAGGAAGCCTGAAACTGCTGGAAGTAAAACGTTATGCAACTAGTTGACTCCCCAGAGGCCTTACTACTTCAATGCATAAAATATACCACTCACAACCTAGTTTACTTACTTGAGGACAGCTAATGCACTGTATCCTTAAGGATAAAAGTTAAAAGTTTAAAGAAAGCATGCAAGTTGTTTTTCACATCTGAGAAGGGGAAAGATAAGATAAAGGCAGACAGCATTCTATATAAGTAAAAATGTAGGCCCTGACTACAGAACAGGTAATGCATTTCTTACACATGCTTAAATTGTGTTTAATAAATTCCTGTAACTGGAACTGATCTTTTGTACAATAATTTAATGTTCTACTTGTCTTTTGTTAATGGAGCTTTTCTCCTCAGGCCTCCACTGAAAACAGGCTATTAGTTCTAATTGGTCTTTCCCAGTAAACAAAAGCAAATAAAAAAAAAATAAATGAATAATATGAGCGTAGCCACTGATATGAGGCAACTTCTATGCTAAGAGTCGGACTTCGTTTTTGGAAAGTGTACATAGTTTTTTGTGTTTGCTGTCAGTTAAAAAGGCCTGAGGGTTTTAAACTACATTTAGTTTTTTTTCCCTGTTTGTTTCTTGAGTGGCACTGCTGAAGTAAAAAGATGGGAAAATGTGATATGCATTCAAACACAGACACGAAGGAGCAGCTACATAGGGGTAAACTTCCTTTTTCGAAAGTACATATAGTTTTATATGCTTGCTGTTAGTTAAAAGTTGTTTTTGTAATGCAGTTATTTTCTTTTTTAAGTGCTATTACTGATGTGAATGTTCATGAAAATATGACATGGGTTCAAAAAACAGAGATGAGAAGAAGCAACTACATACAAGATTAGCCTATCAAACACTAATGTCATTAAGTAAGGTACAAGCTGGAAACATATTCAAAAGTACAGCCATATCTATAATGTGTGGAAGTAACAGCATTTTATCAGAATGGATGATTTGTCAATATTAACTGTGAATGTAAATGGTATTGCAGGCACAGACAAAAGGCAAAAAGTATTGAATTATATTAAGAACTGTAGGATGCACCGTTACAGGAGATATCCTTGAATGGAAATAAGCATGAGAATTTTACAAAAAAGGATTTCAGGATGGACATTCAGCAGAGTAATAGGGACAAAGAAAAGAAATGCTGATTGTGAAAGTGGCTCCAATAGTGATAGAAGAGGAGAAAAAAAGTGGCATATTTGTGATAGTAAAGAGTTACTGGCAAGGGAGAAGGATTATACTGGCATATACCTGTAATCTACCTAATACTACTATTAAGGAGATTATTAGAATTTTGATAAAAATAATAAACTTTCAGCCAGGTAAATGACTTATGGGTGGGGACCTAAACTTGACAGCAACAGTGCAAATAACACAAAATGGTAGACTTATGAATGTGTACATGAACATAATTGGAAAATGTGAATTTGGTTGGAGAAACTTAGAATTTACATATTACACCAACATACATTAAATAGACTACAATTGATAGAAATTATGTTACACAAGCACATGTTTATTTAAATTGTAAGCTTTAAGACTTACCTAATGACTATATCAGATCACTCACTAATATAAACAAAGTTAAAGATGCTGGGTAATACAAAAATTAGCATCAGGACAGTTTTTTTATTGACATTATGGGTTCCATTTTGTAGTGCTGGCCCCTTTTTTTTGCTGAATTGTAATGCAGAAATGAGCCATTGGTGCTTTCCTACTTATCTGTTAAAAACAGGAATTTAAGGAATTGGTAGTGGATATGATTTGAGCGTTATTAGAAAAGACAAATTACTTGAGAAGGGATAGCTAATAAATAAGACAAAATGAAAAAAAAATATGGCAGAAATAAGAGCAGGATATATGAAAGAAGCAAGAGGAATTATACAAAAGGGTTGAAAACAATTAACTGCAGAAGAAGGAAAATCTCAAACGAGAAGGGAAGCAACTGCAGAGTGCTGAAGGAAAAATAAGGGAGTACTTGGATAATATGCACAAATTTAGAAGGGTTGTTACTGAGCAACTATTTTTTGATAACTCTAGTGCAAACATTTTAACACAATGACTTGGGCAACAGAAAGAGTTACAGCCAATCTTAAGTAGCCTACTACTAGAAAAATAACCACAGATCATTTAGAGTTACTAGAGAGGTTTTTGAAATTTTATGAAGGTCTGTATAAATCAGTAGAATGAGGAAACCAATAAAAGTCACAGATATATTTATAGAAATATGATTATGTCAAAGTAAAAAAAGATGAGGCTCATCAAATAATAGCTACGACAGTATGCAATGAAGATAATAAAGCAACACAATTAATCAACAAAGAAATCTCCAGGGAGAAACAGTATTCTGGGGAAATTTCAAAGTTGGGGATAGTAATAAAGATGTGGAAAAAAGTTATGTCTTACCATAACATTCCATCTGTGTTGTCTATCTTCACTAATCCTTGACTGTGGGCTCGGATTCGAGCCTGGGAACTGACTCAGCCATTTATTTCAGCTTGCACCTTCCAAACTCTCAAGCTAGGCTTTATCCATAATGCTCCTCTCTAAATTACCTCAGACAGAGTTTGCCTATACTAACAGCAGATAAGAATAAGAGACCAGATATATGTCCCCAATATGAAGTCAGTTCTGGGAAAAGTTGATACACTAAGAGTCTCAGGTTGGGGGAAGGAGGGAGGGAATGTCAAGGATTAGTGAAGATCGACAACACAGATGGAACGTTATGGTAAGACATAACTTCTTTATCTGATGTTGTCAATCTTCACGTAATCCTTGACTGTGGGACAGAGTGCCCAGCTACCTAAATCTTGGGAGGTCTCATGGAAGAATATTCCTAAGCACCATCAAACCGAATGATGCCCAACCCCTAGAGACCTGATCTAATTTGTAATGAGTGATAAAGGTATGAGGAGAAGACCAAGCAGCTGCTGCACAAATATCATCCAAAGAGACTCTGGCATGAAAAACTGCAGAAGTTGCCACCATTCTAGTTGAGTGGGCTTTAACTGAGCATGAAAGGCAGGGCCCTTTCGACTGACAGATACACATAATACAATCTTTGAGCCATTTCGACAAGGTAAGTTTGAAACTGGATTACCTAAAGAAAGTGAGGAAAAGGCAACAAAAAGTTGGTCAGATTTTCTGAAATCCTTTGTTCTGTAGGCAAAATCATAGCTGTCTTAGGAAGTCTAACAAATGATGGGAATATTCCCCTACTTTTATTGGAAAAATTAGGGGAAAAGACTGGCAGATGAGACTACTTTCGGTAAAAAGGAAGGATTAGTCCCAAGAGAGACCCTGTCTTTGTAAAATATTACAAAGGGTGGCTTGCAGGACAAGGCCTGAAGTTCAGATACTCTTTTGTCAGATGTAATAGCCACTAAAAATAAAGTTACCCCGTCAGAAACTTTAGGTCACATGTAGCTGATGGTTAAAAAGGAGACAAAGTAAGGGACTGAAGAACTATTGTTAAATCCCAGGGAGAAATTGGGTTCCTTAAATGGAGGTCTTAACATTAAGGCTCCCTTTAAAAAGGCTTTACAAACTTTGTGTGACATAAGGGATGACCCATCAAACCCCATATGGAAATTAGAGATTGCAGCAAGATGGACTTTAATTGTTGAGGTAGAGGAACCAAACTGATAGAGGTTAGCCAAAAAAAATCCAAACAGGGATCGTATAAGGATCAAGTTTGTTCATAAGGGCCCAACTTGCAAATTTTTCCCATTTACTTTGATACAGTTTTCTAGTTGAAGGTTTGGGATGGGCCACAAAGATTTGTTGGACAGGAGATGAAAGGGAAGGATGGCTGGTAATCATGGGAATTGGAGAAGCCATGCTGTGAACTTGAGATGTTGGAGGTTTGGATGAGAGCCGATGAGAGGAGACTGCAGATCTGGAGTTGGGTCCAGAATCGATGGTTTCCAAAGAAGATGAGGCCAAAGGAAGGGAAAACAAACTTGTCAAGGCCAAAAGGGGGCAATGAGGATTACTAAAGTCTCTGACCTCTTGGCTTTCTTTAGAAATTGAGATATCAGAGGAGTTGGGGGAAAGGCGTAAAGAAGACCAGGGTCCAAACATGGAGAAAAGCGTCTCTGGGTGACTCCCCCGGAGGGGGGATTACATCAAAGTAACTGCTGCACTTGTTGTTCAGAGGGGATGCAAAAAGATTGCAGCAAGGTTGTCCCCAGTGATGAAAAATCTCTTTTGCCACCGCAGGATTAAGAGGCCACTCGTAAGGCACGAGAACAGTTCTGCTCACTTTGTCCACTATCAGGTTGGTGCTCCCCCAGAATGTGCACTGTTATGAGAAAGCAGCTGGAAGAAATTGTCCCATTGCCAAACTGTGAGGGCTTCTCGACACAATGGGTAAGACTTGGTTCTCCCTTGTTTGCTGATATACCAGACTACTGACATGTCCATTAATTCATAGAGGAAGGGCATGCTGAAATGCTTGCAACGTTAACAGCAATGCCTCATCACTAGAATATTGATGTGCAAGTTGGCCTCCAGTTGGGTCCATGTGCCTTGGACTGTCTTTCCCAGATAATGCCCCCCCACCCCATCCGTGGTCACTATGTCTAGGGGTTGCGGTAGGATGAATGGTTGGCCTGAAAGAATCTTGCTGGAGTGGAGCCACCATGAAAGATCCTGTTTGCAGCGACTGGTAATCAAGATGTGGTGTAACACTGGCTGATCTATCACAGACCACTGGGAGGCTAGCAACCATTGTAAGATTTGCATATGATAACTTGCTAAAGGAACCAAAGTAATAGAGGCTGCCATTGAGCCTAATGCTTGAAGGACTAATCTGGCTGGAACACTTGTGCTCTAGATAATTTGACTGACCTGAGATCTGATATTTTGTAGTCTTTCCAGTGGAAGTGAAGCAATTCCAGTAACTGTGTCCAACAGGGCTCTGATGAATTCTAGTTGTGAGGGCTGTAAATTTGACTTTTCATTTCATAATTTATTGTGATGCCCAGAGATGCAGCATGTAATCTCTTGCCTGTTCTATTGGACCACTGGTGGCAGCGATAAGGAGCCAGTGTTCGAGGTTTGGAAAAACTTGAAATCCTTGCAGTCTAAGATGAGCTGCTACCACTGCCATGCATTTGGTAAACACCCTGGGGGCTGAGGTGAGTCCAAAGGGCAGGGCTCTGAATTGGAAGTGACTGGATCCCAGCCAAAAGCTCAGGAACCTCCTGGAGCGTTTATCCATATTTTTGTGGCAATATGCATCCTGGAGGTCTATAGAGCACATCCAATCATCCTTTTCGATGAATGGAAGTATAGACTGTACCAAGACCATCCAAACATTGGCTTGCTGAACTGCCTTGTTGAACTGGCTAAGATCCAAAATGGGTCTCCAGTCCCTTGTTTTTTTTTGGGCACTAAAAAAACCTTGAGTAAAACCTAGATCCTATTTGGTCTGGTGGGACTTTTTGGACGACATGTTTGCCTAGCAGTTTTTGAATTTCTATGACTGCTGCTAGCCTGTAATTGGGTGGAACATCCAGGAGTCTTTTCTGGGGTTTTAGATGTATAGAAAGTGGAATTTTGTAACCTCTGGATATGATTCGACTGTCTGCAGAGGAGGGCAATCAGGCCTCCCTTCAGGGGTGCTGGTAAGAAGTACCAGAGAAAGAATCTCTGGACCCCTGGTTCTCCAGGCCACTTCTGCCCCTAGGGCAGTCTTTCATTACTTCCCTCTCTGCCCCGGGGAAAGTCTTTGCCATGTGCATCCCTGAAAGGCCCTTGCAATTTCTTAAACCATAGTCTCCTACTTCTCTGGTTCCTAGAGTAGGGCCACTGAGGAATGGAAAAACATACTCCCATGGCAGAAAAGAGTCTTTCCATCTTTCTCACACCTGGCTAGAGTGTCTCTTACCTTGGGTTCAAAAAGGGAGGATCTGTCAAACAGAGCATTGATGAATGATGCTTTAAGTGGCTCCGCAAAATCACACAAGCGCATCCAGGAGTACCTTATAATATCTATGCCTGAACCTACCACTCATCCCTTTCAGCTGGGTGGGCAATCAGCCTCATGGACGGGTTAGAAATTGCTTCAAGGTTGGTGAGCTGAGAAGCACCTTTGTCCCATAGCTCTTCAGCCACTGCTCCTGAGAGGTTGTCTGAAACTCTTTGATTAGATCCCGCTGTAACCTTGTAAAGTGCATCATGTAGTTCAAGGACCTGACAGCAAAAGTCAATGAGGCATAAACACGCTTCACAAATTTATCCATAGTGCTAGACTCCTTGTTAGGAGGATGGATAGCTGGACTTTCCTCAGCAAGTTCCTTCTTAGTGGCTGCCACTATCACCATGACATCCACGGGTAAACCCTTTGACCAATGTTGCTCTTCTTTGGGTTCTGAAAGGATCAGATCAGATCTCTTGGGGTTTGGTTCGATGGAGTCAGGCATCTTCCATGCCCACTGAGCGATCAGTTTAATGAAATTGTCAGTGGGGGGGGGGGGATCCAAGAGATCAAAGGTTGGGCACAAAAAGCCTCCAGGTATACTGACTCCTCCGAACAAGGTTGGAGGGAAGATCAGTCATCCCTCTGTTTTAGGATTTCCAGGATGTCCCCAAAGGAAACATCATCAGAGTAAACCCTTTGACCAATGTTGCTCTTCTTCAGGGGCTGAAAGGATCCAATCAGATCTCCTGGGGTTTGGTTCGATGGAGTCAGGCATCTTCCATACCCACTGAGCGATCAGTTTAATGAAATTGTCAGTGGGGGGGGGGTCCAAGAGATCAAAGGTTGGGCACAAAAAGCCTCCAGGTATACAGAGACTCCTCCGAACAAGGTTGGAGGGAAGATCAGTCTTCCCTCTGTTTTAGGATTTCCAGGATGTCCCCAAAGGAAACATCATCAGGAGGTGACCTGAAGGAACCTTCCCTTTCATCAAAGTTGGTATCTTTGGTGAAAGACTCCTCCAGGGAGTCTAAGTGCTTCCTTTTACACTTCTCTTTCACATGTACTTCCTCGAGAAGATGTTCCAGGAAGTGTCTGAAGAGGAAACCACCAAGGCGGGCCTTTCCTGGGGATTTTTTGTGCCCTCTGTTTCGGGGAAGAGAACGATGAAAGCTCAGGTAGAGGAGATGCAAAAATTTGGCCCAACAGAGATGGCAGAGACTGAGAGTCCCCAGTGGACAAGGCCTTCTAAATGATTCAGAAGGCCGGCCACCCCTTAGAGAGATAGGAGCCTGGAACCGAAATAGACTCCTTCAGGACAGAGGTCCCACCCTGCATCGAGGAGGCGACCCCAGAAACAGAAGCCTGGGTTAATTCTACAAAGGCAGAAGCACCAAGTGTCATAGATGCCGCCAAAATTAAAGAATCCGATCCATGCACCTCAGAACCGGCCAGGGATTCTAGACCTCAGGAGACCTCTGATGCTGAAAGCCGGAAGGAACTCAAAGCAACTCTCAGCTCTGGAGAAGAGATTGCTACTGGAACCAAGACAGTCAACGTCGGAACTGTCGGAGCTGAGGGCTCCAAAGACTCAATAGGAGTTGGAGGAGGTATAATGGCTGGCAGCGTAACAGGACTGGTTCCGATGCCAACTTGGCCAGGAACAGAGGACAATCCCCTCGCCATCAGGAGCTGATCCACCAGCCTCATGATGTTGACTTCAGAGAGACTCTTAGTGGACCTAACTGATGCAGTCGACGGAGACCTAGGGGGTCTCACATCGATAAAGGGGCTTGGAGGTCTACCCTTAAAAGGATCAACAGAGGGAGAATACCTGGATCTTTGTACTGTGATCAGTTGTGATTGCTCCGGTACAGATGTTTCTCTCTGTGCTGAGGTAGCTGATGTCGGCTCCGAAATTTTTGTCTGTTTCAAATCTTTTTTGCCATTCAGTGCTGTGGAACTCATCGGAACTGAAGGCTGTTTTGAAACCTTTTTGGGGGATTCCGAAACACTTGGAACTGAAGATGATCATTTCTTAGTGGAAGGAGATGGTGAGGATGAAGAACTGGCTTCCGTTTTTGACACAGAAATGCCGTCTTCAAAGTCGCTCTTCAAAAGACCCTTAAGAATAAGTTTGTTCTTACATTCTGTAAGTATCCTAGTGGAAAAGGTATGACAAATAGAACACTTCTCCTGTAAGTGGCCTTTGCCTAGGCAATATACACAAATGGTATGCCTGTCCGAATTTGGTATTTTCCCCTGACATTGCTGATATCTTTTAAATCCAGAGGTGCCTTTGTAAGATTTGGCTGGAGACTCAGCCTTGTCAGCCATGATGAAAAAGTGAAACACACACACAGTAAGAAAAAGCTTCTTTTTTTTTAGAAAAGAAAAATACCAATGAAGGTATATAAAAAATACCTTTAAAGGTAAAATAGAGGGTAAAAAAGAAGTACCAGCAATGGTACTGTGAAGGAACTACCAATGGTAGTGTAGAAGACTGGGAAAGAGACACACACACAGAAAAAGGATAGCAAGAGGAGTGGGTAGAGAAAAGCTATACTAGAAAGCAAGAAAGACTTATTTCTTATATATACTTTTTTGTCTTTAATAAGAAACTTACTGAAACACTAGGCCAAAACTTGAGAGCAGTCGTACATGTCTGACACAAGAAGCAGCAAATGAGATCTGTGGTAATTTAGAGAGGAGCATTATGGGTAAAGCCTAGCTCCGGAGTTTGGAAGAAACAAGCTGAAATAAACAGCAGAGTCAGTTCTGAGGCTCAGAACCAAGCCCACAGTCAAGGATTACATGAAGACTTAAAGAAACAAACAGGCAAAGGGCATTCACCGGACTACAACTAATTCAATTTATTGTAAGCGCTTTCGAATGTAAAAATTCACACACTTCCTCAGACAAACACAGTTGTTAACTGACTTAGTTTAAATAACCCTCCACATCAATGACATCATATCCTGTAAAACATTTAAAAAGATATTGTACATTAAATCACAATGTAATCCAACAACATATCTCATTCTACATAAAGTTCATTTCACCTTTAACAAAACTTACATTAATTAACATATAAAAGCATATAAATATATACAAGTATATTAAAACATATAACAATATTAAAACTAGTACACAATTGGTCATTTAACGTCTACTTAAGGCCTTAAGCTTCAAAATACATTTAACGGAGCTGTATTCATTTAAACCGGGATAGGTGTAAGTGTTAGTTAATACTTGCCACCATAATTCTTTAAGTTCTAACTCCACAGATACTGGCCCACCTCTTATATTAGCGTGTATTTGTTCAATAACAAGAAACAAAAATGAATGCTCAGGACATTCAATAATATGTTTCGCTAAGGCGTTGTTTACATCTTTCCTATTAATGCTATATAAATGTTCATATATTCTCTTTCTAAAGTGCCTATCAGTTTTACCAATATAAAACTGGGGGCAATTTTGACACTGGGCTAAATATACCACATCAGTGGCATTACAATTACATTTACCCTTAACTCTATATTTATTTCTACCTATGGAAAAACTATTAGCCACTTTAATATGTTTACACATTCTACAAGAACAACATTTGTACATGCCTCCATCCTTTTCTAAAGGGGGCAATACAGTCTCAACCAAATTTTTAAGGCATCGTCCCCTTTTATAAACAAGTTGAGGCATATCTGGTATCTTGATTCTAATAAAAGTGTCCTCTTTCAACACCACCCATTTCTTGCACAGAATACCCCGCACAATTTCAGCCTCAATACAAAAGGATGTAATAAAATACAATGAGGCATTAGATGTGTTACCTTCATTAGATATAGTATTCATATTAGAGGAATTGAAATTCGGACCCCCAATATCACAGTCATTAGTATTAACGTCATTAATGACTTCAATTCTACCAAGAATGGGTTTAAACCAACCATTACGTTTATTACTAACCTCAGATATAAGGTTGTCAATCAAGGTAGATGGGTATCTCCTTGCTATAAACATTGTTTTAAGTAGATAACATTCATCCCAAAAATCATCCTCTAGGGTCCTCATTCGGGCCGCTCTAACCAGCTGGCCTTTAATAACAGCACGTTTCTGATAATGCGGATGAGCACTACTGAAGTGAAGAAAACTATTAGGATATGTTGGCTTACGGTAGATTTTTGCAATATAACACAAATTCACCTTGCCCTTAATAAGTAATACATCCAAGAATTATATGTTAATGTTATTAAATTCATAGGTAAAACTCAAAAATGAAGTAAGATTAGATAATATAGAGACAAATTCCGCAGCCTCGTTTTCATCACCTTTAAATAAAACAAAAATATCATCCAAATAACGTGTGTACAAGCAGACAAATTAATTAAAGATGTCAAGTTTAAACAGAATCTCATTTTCCCAATATGCCATAACGGTATTCACAAAGCTCCCCCCACAGGGGGAACCAATGGCAACACCGGATTTTTGATGATAAAAATTGCCTTTAAACAAAATATAATTATTAGAGAGCACAGTGTCCAGTAAATATTCTATTAAGTTAATTTCATCACCTGAAACTCCTTGCTTAAACAAAAACTCGCAAACCCATTCGATACCTAATTTCTGAGGAATAACAGTATAAAGGTCATGGACATCGATGGTTAAAAAATTCATTTGGCCATCAAATCTTAAGTCATTTATTGCTTCCAAAAAACTCCATGAATCCCGGCATATTTGTGGTTGATTCTCCAAATATTTTTTAAGTTTAGAATCAACCAATTTAACACACCCATAAGTTATACTGTTACGTCCGTCCACAATCAGGCGGAAAGGTGGTTTACTCAAGTTTTTGTGAATTTTAGGCAATGCAAAAATAACTGGTGTAATGGGTGATAGCATAGTCAAATAATTAAAGGTTTCTAAATCAATCATACGATCAATAAATAAATCCTTAATCAAAACTCTAATACATTGATAGGCCCCATTCAATTTGTTCAATGAAACCTTAACATAGGTATCGGTGTTACGTAACATTAAGATATTTTCTTCATAAAGTTTATCACTCATTAAAACAAGTCCACCACCCTTATCCAGTTTTAATACTCTAAATTATTTGATCTCTTAATAATTTTAATGCTTTTAATTCATTATCAGAGATGTTATTTCCACTAGTCTCCCTACCTTTAACACCCATTACAGATAAATTACGTAAATCCAATTCACATAATTTTTCAAAAAATCTAATGGTGTTATGCAAAAGGGGATTAAAAATACTGGAAATATGTACATCAGAATTCAGACTAGACATATTCCCAAGAAGACACAAGAAGTTCAATTTACATATGAATGGTGTCAGCCACATTCATATGCTTGGCTGGTACAAAAGATAAACCTTTGGACAATACATTAATAAGTTCAAGAGATACTTCAAATTCAGTAAAATTATATATTCTAAAGTCACCAAATGTAGTCATTAAAATACGTGGATATACAGTTTCAGTCATTTCTGGTGGATTCAATACACAAGGATATGTAATTTCAGTAATTTCCGATGAATTTAATACACAGGGGCTAATTGTTATCTGTGGCGACAATTGTTCTTCCTTGGTTGCCAGTACCCGCCCTTGTGGGGTCCCGTAAAACCACCCTGTACAGGCTTGTTATTGTGAAAATCCGTATTATGGACGGTATTAGTCTGTACCCCCTGCTGGTTTTGCAGCCTTTCACTATGACACTGAAAAGGGGGAATGGTATTATTCACATCTCCAGTAAGGTCAATATCAGCAGTAATGTTATTCAAGACATCAGAATTAGCCAAAGCTTCGCCTTCCCCAACATTAAGCAGTATACCACTGGTTCTCAAATTGGTATTAAGGGGAGGCAAGGGGTAAGCTGTACATTGTGTATAATCCCTCATAACATGTGCCAACTTTTTATTTTTTGTGGCTTTTAGTCTCTCCAAGGTTTGTTCAATGCTAACAAATATACGTGAAAAATCATATTTATACCTAGGAAAGTCATTGTCCCCTTTACTAACTTTTTCGAGTTCCAACAAATCATTCCTTAGTAACACAATTTGTGCATCATAGCCTTTTATTAACAGTTCAAGAAATTCACAGCCTTGTTTATCAAACAAAACCAAAAGGTCTTTATGAAACTGGGAACCACGTTCTAAACCTACGGGAAACTGCCATTGTCGTAGGCCCTTCGGGATGTGACCCCTCTCAATACACGTATGTAAATAAACCGTTTCCAATTGAAGTTTCTTGAGTTTAAATAACTTATTATCAAAAGTTTTTAAATTACTTACAATACCCACAGTGTTAGTATGATTGCTAGTAGTCACAGCTGACGTACTAGCTATTTCTTCACTGTAAGTTAAAACAATCGGTTTATTGATGCACTCAGTCAATGAAGGCAGGTTAAATTGAACATTATTATTATTATGAACACTCACACCTTCATTGTTTTGAACCAGATAAATAAGTCCACTCAACCTCTGGTTAGTCACTGGTAAAGCTGCTGATGTGGAAGGTAAACCTCTATTTCCATGCAATAATGCACTACCGCTGGCGTCCCCATTCGGGTTAACTTGCTGACCGGAACCGCCAATACTTGCTGCTATACCACTAAGGCCATCAACTTTGGCGTTTAAATCATCCATTCATGCATTCAGCTTCTGAATAAGCAAAGTTAAATTGCCCATAAGATGGTCTCAGTCACCACCCTGCACATCCATTCCATCTTGAGAGAAAAGCAATTGCAAGTCCGGTTCAAACCCACTTGCCATGAATAAAAACTCTTTTTCACAAAACAAACAAAATAACTTAAACAGGCAAAGGGCATTCACCATATCTTGTTATTGAACAAATACATGCTAATATAAGAGGTGGGCCAGTATCTGTGGAGTTAGAACTTAGAGAATTATGGTGGCAAGTATTAACTAACGCTTACACCTATCCCGATTTAAATTAATACAGTTCCATTAAATGTATTTTGAAGCTTAAGGCCTTTAGACGTTAAATGACCAATTGTGTACTAGTTTTAATATTGTTATATGTTTTAATATACTTGTATATATTTATATGCTTTTATATGCTAATTAATGTAAGTTTTGTTAAAGGTGAAATTAACTTTATGTAGAATTAGATGTGTTCTTGTAATTACATTGTGATTTAATGGACAATATATTTTTAAATGTTTTACAGGATATGATGTCATTGGCGTGGAGGGTTATTTAAACTAAGTCAGTTAACAACTGTGTTTGTCTGAGGAAGTTTGTGAATTTTTACATTCGAAAGCACTTACAATAAACTGAATTAGTTCTAGTCCGATGAATGCCCTTTGCCTGTTTGTTTCTTTAAGTTATTTTGTTTGTTTTGTGAAAAAGACTGACAACATCAGATGTTATGTTTGGCCAGAGGACTTTGACATTAGCCTTGACTTCCGAGAATTAGATACCAAACAGAAGGAGGTCCAGCATTGAACCCTGAGGTGCTCTTATGGCGACCAGTCTCTTGATGAAAGTGGTCTTGCCAATCTTGACTTCTTTCGGCCTATTTTGTAAGCCAGTTGGCAATCCAGTGAGTTAAGTCGGGATTTATGCCCAGTTCGGAGAGTCTGTCAACAATACCTGAGTGGGGTACTGTTATCACATGACTTGACATGGTCGAGGTAGGTGGTATGCACCATTTTACCCTCATCCATTGCCTTAGTGACTCTCTCAAAGAAGTCAACAAGGTTAAGTAGGCAAGACCTTCACTTAAAAGCCAAACTGAGATAGGTCCTTATCCTTGTTGATAATTTGCATGACATTTTGTTCCATGGCTTTGCATATCAGACTTGTCAGACTGATGGGTCTGTAGTTAAGTGGTTAAGTGTCTACACTTATGAAGAGAGAAGACCGTTGAGGTCTTCCATTCACTTGGTATGTAACCTGTTTTGAGACTATACTGAAAAACAGCCTCAAGTACAATTGATAGGTCATATTTTAGACTATTTAGGAGGCAAACGGGAATATTGTCAAGCCCCACTGAAGCAGTGTTTTTGACCTTTGCGAGCACCACCAGGACCTGCTCCCTGCTGTTAGTTGAGGGAGATATGCTAGAAGAGATTTTGAAGGGGGTACTGGCAGGGTGAAGTTAGACCTAAATTTACCAGCCAGTAGATTTGCTATGTCACCCTATTCAATAAAGGTGTTTCAATTTGTCATCAGTTCCACACACACTGCTGAGTGTTACCTTTAAGGTTCCAGACATAGTTGAAGAAGGCCTTGTGATTGTCCTTAGCCTGGCAACGCTATCAAGACCTCACAACTGACCTCACTGAAGTCAATTAGACCTCTTGTTTAGTTGAATCAGAGAGCTCTTGTCTTCATGAGAGTTGCTCTTTCTGATTTTGACCATGATTTTTTTTCTTTTGTTATAAATCATACTGAGGTAAGGTTTCCTCCAGCAGGGTTTTTTGGTGTTAGTTTTGGACTTGCTTGTGGTAGGTAGAGCAGCCTCAGTGTAGCCATCTACAAGTTTGTACAGCATTTCTATGAATAATTCTGCATAGGTAGCTGTGTTCTTGGAGTTTGTGGGGAACCCTTAATTGTGACAAACTGTTGCTTACTAAGTTAAGGGTTTAGTTGGGTTTTTGAGTTAATTTTATTTTGAAGGAGACAACTTTGTGATCTGACCTCACCAGTGAGGAAGTGACATGGGGAGGGGTACAATGCTCACCCATGTTGACGTAGTTCTCACCAAGTATGTTAGATCCTCTGGTTGGAGCGTGCTCCATCTGGACCAGGGTGTTCATATTGAAAAAGTCTAGGAAAAGTGCCAGTGAGTTAGAGGCAGTGCAAGTTTCCCAGTCTATAAATAGATAGTTCAAGTAACCCACGAAAAGGGCATTTGGTTGGATGGTGAGCACCTCTACTAAGTCTATGTACAAATTGTAAGATTCATGTGTCATACAGGGTGACCTGTTGCTGGTTAGGATATGGCAAGGGACCATGTATGTGGTGACTTGGACATGGATGAACTCCAGGGCATCATCCTGTTTAACCAACCTGGAGGTGTATTTGTTGCTAACATAGATCAAGACACCTCCACCTATGGTTACAGCAAAATGTTAGCACTATGAGATGGTACTTTTGCTTTTTCATGAACTAACTAGCTGCCTGAAACTTAACTCAGTACACACACTCACTATGTTACAGGGATAAGTCCTAAATATTAGCTTTATAGATAAATGTTAGTGTCTAAGTGTTTGCTACTTACAGGGCACTGTTAACTGCTCTGCTCAAAAGAGACTAATTTATAGCAGATAAAAAAAGCTAAGAACTAACTTCTGTGCCATTTGGTCAATAAATGACTACACTCTGAGCTCCCTAGTGTACGTCCCAACTCAGAGAGAGCAGGAAAATACCTTCTTCCACAAGATGGATTATCCTGGAATTTTTTAATGGAAACGCACAGCAAAAGTATCTCTTGAGTACAACTTAGCACCAAACAACTATGTCCCTGGCTAATTCACCCTTTTGCAAGTATTTATGTCTATACTAGCTAAGAAGAGGGCAATGATGCTACCAAAGTTGACAGATATCGATCAATATGGTTTTGTGGAAGGTAGTCAAACATTTCAGAACATAAGAACAGCAATGATGGTCCAGAAGGGAAGTGGAGTTAAAGAAAACACTCCTAGCTTTTTTGGGTCCTGATACAAAGAAAGCAAGCAGTAGAGTCAGTTGGAATTTAATGAGTATGGCAATGGTAGCATCTGTATTATCTGATGCAATAATGGGGTTAATAAGGAGGTTATATGAAGGATCAAAGACAAGAATTAAGGTGGGAAGGTTCCTCTTAGACAAGCTGGGTTTGAACAGAGAAACTGTGAAGGGATGTCTCTTTCCCCATTTTTATATGTTTTATATTTATACTCACTGGGCAAAGAAATTAAGGGATTGACAAATTCAAGGATATAACTGGTAACTTAACAACAGACCCAGATCATGGTCAAATGGGGTCCTAGGCAGAATAATGGACCAGAGCCTGCCCTCCCTCAGCAACTATTCCAGTGTCCCATTACTTGGTTGTCTTTCCCCAGTTGCCATAAACACTGCTCAAAACTACCATTGTGCATATTATTTTCTTCTTTACTTTTACAGTGCTTACAGAGGTTTGATTTAAAACCTTTATTTCAAAAGTTATGACGCAAACACTGATGAGTTTTTGCTAATGAAACCAAAACAGTCGTCTCACATTGAAAACAGGCTTAGCATGAGCAACAGTAGACTTCTCTTCTTTTGAAACTCATATTCAATGAAAATGCATCTGTCCAGTGGTGGATTATGAGTACATTTACATCCACAGACATCCTCCAAACCCATCAGGAACAGGTACATTGTAAACAACATCTTTCTCAGATGTCAGTGTCAAACAAATAATTATAATGGCTAGTGTCACACATTTCAAATTTGTTTCACACAAATACACAGTAGCCAAAGTATTCCAGCTTAATTCTCACTGTGTCACACACACACACACACATACACACACACACACACACACACACACACACACACACACACACACACACACAGGATAAGAGCATAAGGTACTTTCATCCACAGGGAACCCCCCACATTCGAAAGAGTAAGGTGGGATTGTATGAGCAGGGAATGGAAGGGTTTCAATTTCCTGATACAATAATAAGGTTAATTAGAAGGATATATGAGGGACTGGAGGCAAAAATCAAACTGAGAGGGGTCCTCTTTTGTAAGCTGTGTCTGAACAGAGGAACCAAGCAGGGGTGTCCTCTTTCCCCCTTTGTTATTTGTGTTATATTTAGAACTACTGGCAAAGAAAATAAGGGACTCAGAAATTCAAGGATATAATTGATATGATGTTCAAGAAAAAGTGGCTTCATTTGCAGATGATATTTATTTGTACCTGATGGGACCAGAAAAGGAAATCTCAGTGTTACGGAATATTCTCAGACATTTCAGAGATCAAGATATAAAATTAATGAAGATAAAACAAAGGTTATAATGATAAACTATGTACCTACACATAAATTGGTCCAGCAATACCCATATTTATAGAGACATGATAAAATTAAGTATTTAGGAGTATGGAATAAAAATGATTCAGTTGTGGCAGCTAAGAATATGTGGGAAGAGAATAATCAAAAGATAATACAAAAAACTGAGAAACTGAAAGCTCTTGCCTATGCATACAGATAGCAAGATACAAGCAGTAAAAATATTTTTAGTCCGTTTAGTTTTATACATAGGTCAGGAAAATGTCATCAACCACAGGAGAAGTTGTGGACATTAATTACTAAAGAGTTGCAGAATTTTACTTGGGAGGGAAAGAGACCAAGAGTCAAGTGGGATAAGTTATGCCTCCCAATAGAACAAGGAGTTTCAGATTACCTGATTTGAAGGGATGTTTTAGAGCTGCACAGTTGAAGGTCTTCTGCACAGCACAAGCAGAAAGCTGTGGTTCCAAGTGAAGGAGGGGGTGATAATTACTAAGTGGGGGATAGTTCTGAAAGTGTTAAGAGAATGGGATTTTGGACGCAGATCTTTAGGGGGAGTGGCAAGAGTCATACAGAGTAATAAACTCGTGAAGTAGCAGAAAGTATGCTGGGAGATGGGCCAACACGGGAGATTCTGCCGATGGAAATAACTGCAATAAGGGATGTGGAGTTTAGACAGGAGTGGTCTGGAGGAAGCTGCCAGGGGAGCCAAGGTGCTGAGAGCAGATGACTAAGGAGGAAGGTAATTGAGTGGGAAGAGGCCAGGAAGATGTTTGGATTGTTGGCTGGTGACTGCCTTGCCTATCACATATGAAGACAGGAAGAGAAAGACTGGGCAATCCTTGGTGGAAGACTTGTACTGGATATGTTTTTGACTGGATCTAAAATGGAAGCTGCTGTTGGGAGAGGATAATTGTTAGGATATATGGAATATTGCACAATGATTGTGGGAATCAGTCAAGGGGGGCAGAGGAGACTGGGAAGAGAGACTGGATGTACAGTTTATGAGGAGAGAGTGAGAGGATATATGAGTAGCTCCCAGGTATGCAACAGAGTCTGGAGAATTTGAGATTTTTACCTGGAACTGTTTGCACAGATACTTCTGTACCCAAAGCAGACTCCATGGACTTTTTCGTTGGGTGGATGGCAGGTGGTGGGAGTGTGGTGGTGAGCAGGGTGGGTGACTGGGAGCATGTGTTTTTGGCGTCCGATGGTTTGGAAGACTTTAGGGGTTCCCTACAGGGTATTCTCTCCGGAATATGGACGAGTGGGTGGGTTTACCTAGGGAAGTGTTTTTTGCTTGAGCTGGGATGTAGGATGTGTTGCCTGGATATGGTGGAGTCTTGTTTAGCTTGGTTCTGGTGGATTCCAGAGAAGCAATTGCTGAAGAATGGAAATCACGATCTAAACCAACTACACTTGAAGTAGTGAATGTTGCAACAAAGACAGAAGAACAGGAGGTGGGAGCTTTGGAGAATGGTAGGAGGAAATTGCATAGAGGACAGCATATAGTTTGTCCTTAAATCATGCGCCAATAATAACTCAAATGAAAACAGGGTAATGAAATAAAAGTGAGACACTGGTGCTTTCCCACCTATCAGTGGAATTTAAGGAATGTGTAGTGGAAATTATTTAGGAGTTAATATAGAAGACAGAAATTCCTTCTAAAATATAACTAGGGAATGGAATAAAATTAAAGTGGAGTTTAAAAATAGGGAGGAGATAAAATTGAAAGAAATGTTTAAGAAGTAACAAAAATTATTTAGAGGGACTGATGAACTTGTTAAAAGTATTGTAGAATGGGGGAATCTCACAAAACAAGAACAGGAGAAATTGCAGAATGCTAAACAGAAAATAAGGCATTATCTTGATAATATGCATGAGTTTAAAAAGATTTCTGTTAAGCAACAGTTTTTTGATAACTCCAGAGCACAAAAACTTTTAGCACAACTACTCAGGCAATAAAAAGTAGAAAATGTTGTTATCAAGCTTACAGAGCCTGCAACAAGTAAGACAACAAGAGATCCTGTAGATGTACAAGAAATATTTCAGAAATGTTATGAAAGTCTGTACAAATCAGCGAAACATGAAAATCAAGAAAAGGTACAAATGGAAATGTTGATGGAAGAATTAAATATGCCAAGGTTAGAGGTAGATGAGGCTCAATTACTAACGGTTAGGATATGAGGAGATGAAATAAAAGTTGTGACAGGAAAGTCCCCAGAAATAGATGGCATTCCTGTGGAAGTTTGGAAGCTAGTACGAAAAAACTGATAAAGATCTGGAAGGTTTTGTTTAATGATATTTTAAGATAAGAAGAAGCACCAACATCCTGGAAGAAAATGATAGTGGCTGTAATACCTAAAGAGGGTAAAAACCTCTCAGATCCAAATTCATACAGGCCAATTTCAATCCTAGACCATGACTATAAACTGTTTCTGTCTATAATGGCTAAAAGAATGGCAAAGGCTATGCCAAAATTTATAGATATGGATCAATGTGGTTTTGTGAAGGAGAAGCAAACATTTGACAACATTAACAGAACGTTGATGATCTAGAGGGAAGCCGAATGTAAGAAAATACCTCTTTTTGTTGATGGGTCTTGGTGCAAAGAAAGCATCTGACAGAGTGAGCTGGGAGTTTATGAGCACAGCAATGGAAACAACTGCATTCCCTGATAAAATTATAAGGTTCATTAGAAGGATATATGAGGGATCAGAGGTGAAAATTAAAGTGGGTAAGTTCCTCTCTGATAATTTCAGTTTGAGTAGAGAAACCAGGTAGGGATGTCCTCTTTCCCCTTTCTTATTTGTATTATATTTAGAACCACTGGCAAAGAAAATAAGGGACTCAGAAATTCAAGGTTATAACTGGTGTGGTAATCAAGAAAAGCTGGCTCTACTAGCAGATTATATTATTTTATACCTGATAAAACCAGAAAAGGACATTCAGTGTTGTGGAAAACTTTGAGGCAGTTTCAAATAATTTTGAGATGCAAAATTAATGAAGCCAAAACAAAGGCAATAGCTGTAAATTATATATATACACACACACACACACACACACACACACACATATACTGGTTCAGTAATATCCATATTTATGGGAACGTGACAAAATGAAGTACTTAGGAGTATGGACTGTAAGAGTCAAGTTGCATACACTGATCCTTTCAATAGAATAAGGCAGTTTGGGATTACCCAATTTGAAGGAGTATTTCAGAGCTACACAGTTAAGGCTCCTATACCTAGCAAAAACAGAAACCTATAGTTCAAAGTGGAAAGGGATAATGATGAAATAGGGAGGAAGCTGAAGAAACAAAGAGAAACTGGGATTTTGGATGCAGATCCTTAAGGAGAATAACAATAACTATACAAAATATTATATTCATAAAGTAGAAGAAAGTATGCCAAGAACTAAGCCAACACGGGAATGGAGAAAGGAGATTCTGCCAATAGGGATGACTGCAATTAGGGATACAGACACTAGGCAAGAGGGGGGGCACATATTTATTAAAACTGGCAAAAAACCAATGTATTGGGGGCAAATAATTAAAGAGGGAAAGGTAACAGAATGGGAAAAGGCCAATAATTTATTTGGACTGTATTTTAGAGATTGCCTTCCTGATCAAGGATTGATATCAGAGTATAGGCAAAGAGAAAGAAATATGGGGATCCTAAGTGAAAGACCATTACTGGTAGAGTTTTTAGTAGAATGATGGTGGCTGCCAAAAAAGCAATTAATAGAAAATGGAAATCAAAGTCTAAACCAACTTTACTAAAAGTAGTGAATATAGTAATAGAGACAGAACAACTGGAATTGGGATCTTTAGAAAAGGGTAGGAGCAAATTGCATATTAAAAATAGGAATTGTGAGAACAATACATACAGAGGAGGAATGAGTTTTAAAAGAAGGTTAAGATTTGAATGAGCTATGTAATGTCTGACTGACAATGACTGGATAGATTTTTAAATGATTATAATGTTTGCAACTAAAATTATGTCAATATGGTCTGTGATATATAATGTTTGAAACTAAAATTATGTCAGTATGGTTTGTTTTCATTTATACAAATGCACGACTGACTATGTCATACGTGATAATTTAATCTTCTTCTTCTTTCGGCTTTTTCCCGGTTAGGGGTCGCCACAGCGGATCACCTGTCTGATAATTTAATAAAGATGTTTATTGTTTAAAAAAAAAAAAGCACACATTCTGCCCTTGAGATGGTTTTCAGTTCATTTGACCACATATGAATCTATGTTTAAGGCTATTAGCTTGTTTACAATTCTATCATGTGGCATGGTAGCAAATGTTTTTGTTAGATACAGGTAGACACAGTGTGAACAAGTGTGACCATTGTCTATGTCCTGTGTGACCTGCTCAAAAGATTGAGGGGGTATAAACTGCTCTTAACAAATCTGAATTGATGTGGACTGAGCCTGAGCAAATTCTTAATGTCCTCATTTATGTTAGCAATGATGCGTGTCATGGTTTTGAAGAACAGACTGGTAACACTAATAGGTTTGCCTGGGTCACTGGTGGGGCATCACCACTGCAGTACACTACAGACCACGAATATGGCCTATAGCAAAATATACATTGAACAACTTAAGAAGAGCATAAGCAAGGGCTTGCTTGACACTCTTTTTAAAACAACCGGGAATGTTGTTAGGACCAACTGAAGAAGTATTTTTGGTTTTGAAGAACACTAAGGATATGGTTCTTGGATAGGGTTACCACCTGTCCCACTTTGGGAGGGACAGTCCCTCTTTGGGCAGTTGTGTCCTGACAGAAATTATTAAAAATGGCAAATGTCCTGAGATTGTAGGACATAATTATGTCCCATATTTTATGTAATAGTTGCATAAAACAGTTATTCTGTATCTAAAATACCTAAATGTTACAAAACATTGAATAAGCAACTAAAATGCTACAAGAATAAGCTTTTATTTAGGCAAAAAAGTTAAGTTCTATCCTTTGAACTGACCGTGGGTATGTGTCGGCCTGTAAAATCTGATGTGTGTCTTGAAAATGTCCCACTTTGGCCATTTGAAAAGGTGGCAACCCTATTCTTGGAGACAATGGGTGGATGGAGTGATTCCGATGTCTGGGGTGGGGATGACAGTTTCAGGGGAGAAATTTGCAGCAAAGGTTGTAGATAATACGTCAGTAATGACATTAGGATTTGAACAGTATGTGTCATTATTGTTAATTTCTAAGCAGTGATGTGAATTATTCCTTAATTTTCTAGTGTGGCTAAAGAAGGACATATGATTATCATTAGCCTCAGAAGCAAGTCTGTGTTTATTAAGGCTTTGCTGGTCTTAGTAGCTCCCTTCAGTTTCTTGGTGAGGTGTTTTATATTCTCAACATTATGAGAGGTTCTGGCCTTACAAAGTAATCTAAGCAGTCTCTTAGGTAAGCAAGTACTAGGCTAGCTGCCCTTATCAGCCATTTTAAGCCTAACCAAAGGTAAGAATCAAACTTTGTACCTTGTCTCTGTAAGGTAAACATCTTAACCATTATATCAAACCTCAACTACATATATCATATATAAACATATATACACACAAGTAAGTTAGATGCCCTTGAGAGGAAATCAACTCATAGCTACTCTATGGGTAGGCCCCAATAGGGTTCTTAAGGCATAATACGCAAGTAGATTACCAGGCCTTTCTTCCATGAAGATACTGCTGCTACCAAGTTGTTCTCTAACCGGGTTTCAAAGTCAGATCTACCAGTTGGCAATCCTGCACTTCTATGCTAACAGTACAGGTATAAAGGTAAAAATCAAACCCTGTAGCTTGTGCATGTGAGGCAAACACCTTAATCATTATACTGACCACCTTTAAGATTTGTTATTGATTTTTTTTTCTGTATTTGTCCAAGGAGGGGAGAACTGTATCATAAAGTTTAATACAAACATAACATGTGCAGTATTAATATTTGTGTTTTTAACATGGCCCAGAATGGGTCTATATGGTACTTTATAATATCAAATAAAAGCTTTCATAATGCAAAATAAAGTTCTCACTGATGCTTGAAGTCTGACTGCCAAACACTTCACAACTATTTATAGCTGTTTAACAATAACATATATTTATGCATAAATAAACTTAAAATGTATTTATATAAATATATTAAGAAAAACATTATTTATTCATTTATAGGTTTACAAACAAGTATTATGCTAATGTCCCTTGTGGGCTATTTTAAGCATAACCACTTTCCCTTTTGGTGCTTAAATGAACCTGTCCCATTTGGTTTTAGGTGGCCTTACCCATGCCATGATCAATAATTATATATATTACCCCTAGTGAGAGTAATGCTGCGGTAGCATTGTCACCTCACAGTAAGACGCTGTCCGGTTCGACTCTCAGCTAGAGCGTCTTCTGCGTGGAGACATGCATGAATGGGCATACCTTCGTTGAAGGTTGTGCGTCAGGGCTGGTAACTCGGCACGTAAAAATCAACTACCAATCATTAGCGGACCGGAGTTCCGCTGTGGCAACCCCCTAAACGGGAAAAGCCGAAAGACACAACAACAACAACAACCCCTAGTGAGAGTAACTAGAAATCTTATCATATTATAGATACAATTTGAGGGAGCACATGTATGGGATAAAGCATTTAGGAGCTGCCTCTGTCTATTAGTAGAAGAGAGGGAAGTCCTAGGGTAAATTTCCTTATTAACCATCCGTAGATCCAAGTTGCCCTTTAATTATTACAAGGGATAAGCTTTTTTTTTTTTTTTTTTACATGGATGGGGAGTCTGTTCCAGAACAGTATTATAGGTTCATAGGTGTGTACTACGCTAATGGCCCTGGAGCCTTTACAAGCCTAGCCCATACGGATTATCCTGGCATCATGCCACCCAGCCTTAGTTACTAGTATCTCTGTCGAGTAAAGCCACTGGAGTGATCCCCGGGGTGAATTTTCTATTTCCCATCCATTCATCAAGATTTCTCTTGAAGAGGGCCATTGAGGTGCTCTGAATGACATGTATGGGAAGTCTATTCCATAGCATGGGCAGTCTCTGGGATATGAACCTGTCCCTCCAGCATGTTCTGTTGATTATGGTAATGAGGTTGAGGTCTCTGGAGCATGTGGTGCGGAGGGATTGTGATTTCTTTAGATGTAACACTTCTAATAGAGATGGGTCAGACATGGCTTTGCAAGTCAAGCAGAGATCGCCTCTAAGTAGGGGATATGAGACAGAAGGAGTTTTTTGAGTCTGTCCATATAGGACAAGTGTTTAAGGCCTAGGATCCTCTTTGTGAGGTACTTTTGTGGCCTCTCCAGTTGTTGCAGGCGTCTAGTGAGGTACATGCCAAATGGGGCGTTGTACTCGATGATTGGCCTAATGAGGGAAGAAAAGATGGAGACAATGACCTCTTTCTTCCTGGATGCAAAACCCTTAGTAATGAGATGTGCTACATAGAAGGACTTTCTGATCACAGTGGCAATGTGGTGGTCATAAGAGAGGTTGCTGTCAACCTGTGGTCCCAGATCTTTTATAACGCCTTCTGTGTTCAGTGGACTACCATCAATGTGGTAATTCAAGGGAACAAGGTTTTTCCCAAAGGGGATGAAGACACATTTTTTGGCATTGAGTTTAAGGCCATGGTTCTGACATCAGTCGTTGGTCTCACTGAGGCCTTTCTGTAGGATGTCAGCATCACTTGGGGAGTTAATAATAGCTCCCAACTTGCAATCATCTGCAAACCTTGTCAGCCAGAGTCCCATAGTGTTGGCCTGGACTTCAGAGAAGTAGATACCAAACAGGAGGGGACCCAGGACTGAACCCTGTGGGACTCCACTTGTGACTGGTCAGCAGTCTGACTTGGAGTCGGCTACTTTCACACTGTGGGTTCTATCTGTGAACCAGTTTGCAACCCACCTAGTGATATAGGGGTTGATGCCTAGCTTAGTAAGTTTTTCTATGACTCCTGAGTGGGGAATGGTATCACAGGCCTTGGCCAGATCAAGGTAGGCTGTATGAACCACTTTACCCTCATCCACAGCTCTGGTGACTGACTCAAAGAAGTCAACCAAGTTGAGCAGGCATGATCTACCCTTCACAAAACCAAACTGTGCAGGATCCAGAGTTTGGAGATTCCCTATATCCTTGTTTATTAGGTCAATGATGATGCGTTCCATAGTTTTACATATCAGACTCATCAGGCTAATGGGGTGATAGTTCCTGGGGTCTGTAGTTGCTCCTCATTTGTGGAGAGGGATGACTTCAGCAGTGCACCATTCGGTAGGGACAAAGCCTGAGGTGAGGCTGTGATTGAACAGGGCACACAGGTGATGTGCCAGTTCACTCTGTAATTCATGTAGAACACAGCCAGGGATACTGTCAGGTCCCATAGAAGCTATATTCCTGGCCTTGGACAGTGCTGTTTTAACCTGTGCAGCAGTAATACTGGGTGCCTGGCAATCTACTGGTATTGTGATTGGTCCTTTTGTGGGGGACAGAGAGGTAAAGTTAGCACTGAATCTGTTCGCCAGTATATTTGCAATATCTGTAGGCTCGGTATAGGAGATACCATTGTGCAGTAGCTCTGAGCAAATCTGGGTATTGCCATGGAGATTCTTTACATAACTACAGAAGGCCTTGTGGTTGTCTTTACTATCTGCTGCAATTCTGCTTTCATAGCTAGCATTAGAGGATTTGATAAGGGATCTCAACCTTTTGCTGAGGCTGATAAGGGAGTCTTTCCAGCTTGAGACTTCACCTTATTCCACATCAGTTTCTTCCCTCTGTTGTAGAGTTTGTTTATGGCAGGGAACCACCAGACTGACTTCCTTTTTTTTGAGGAGAGTGTCTTAGTTCTATTGGGTATGGCGAGATCCATGCATTTGTGTACGTGTTTGTACAGTGCATTGGTGTCTGATATAACGGTCATGCAACTATTCTCCATTTGCATGGGTGCTGTGAAGTTAGCCATCTCTGTTTTTAGGAGGCCAAAGTTAGCTTTGGAGAAGTTTTTCATGGTGGTTACCTTTGTGAGATATACCTGTCCCCCAAAACTATTCTGTTGATGTTGTAGAAGAGGTTTATATCCCTAGACTGAATATTTCTGATGCCATTTGACTTGCTGATGTGCAGTAGGTCTACAAGTATAGGATTCATAGGTGCATACTAGGCTAATGGCCACTAGGGCCTTTATAAGCCCCATGCAAACCAAACATGTCCTACAAGTTACATGTTTTAGGCATTTATATAGGGGTAACTGTTGATTATGACACGATTGACTGACTGCCTCTATCAGAGACGTGGGCACTAGACTAGGGGTGAATTTTTGATTTCCTATCCAATGGTCCAAGTTACACTTAAACAGGGTTAGGGAGGGAGTCTGTTTCACATGGAAGGGGAGCGTATTCCAGAAAAAGGAAATTCTCAGAGATACATATCTGTCTCTCCAATACGTCCTATTTATGTTGCAAGCAAAATTTAGGTCTTTAGACCTAGCAGTACTGATGCTGTTTATTTTGTGGATGTGGATCCAGGGATGCCTTGTATGCAGGGCATAGATCAACTCTCAGTAGTCTGCAGGAGACTGAGTATAAAGATAGGGCTTTGAGGCAATCCACATAGAACATTGTGTTAATGCCCTGTATTCTTTTTGTAAGGAATCTTTGCAGACATTCCACTTGGTCAGGTACACATCAACGGGGGCATTACACTCCATGATCAGTCTGATGAGGGCCAAGTACAGTGGCACAATGACTTCCCTGGACCTACTCCTGACTAGTGGGTCAACTCTTACGGGTATTTTATTGATTATGTAGTTTCCTAGTGTGGCCGATTTCCCAAAAGGTACTATAATGCATTTCCTGGCAATGAGTTTTAAGCCATGGCTTTGGTACCAGTCATTTGTCTGCGTTAGACCCTCTTGCAAGATGTTAGTGCCTGGGGCGATTCTATGACAGCTTGCAATTTGCAATCATCTGTAAACTTGGTCTGCCAGAGGCCTTTGACATTAGCCTTGACTTCTGATAAGTATAAGACAAAGAGAAGCAGGCCCAGCACAGAGCCTTGGAGGATTCCACTGGTGAATAGCCTGTTTTTGGAGGTGGTCTCACCAACACTAACTTCCTGGGTCCTATCTGAGAGCCAGCTGGCTATCCAGTGTGTTATGTAGGGGTTTATGCCTAATTTAATATGTTTGTTAACAATGACAGAGTAGGGTATTGTATAAGCTAGGCACTGTTTGACCATCATCCATTCCCTTGCTGACCTTCTCAAAGAAGTCCACCAGGTTAGAGGATGCTTTATATACCAGGTAAGTTCATCTCTGTAGGATACAGAGTACAGTGACAGATCTTTGAGCCAGTCCATGTAGGATATATTGTTTAAGCTGTGTATCCCTCCAGTAAGTTATGTCTGTGTGTGTTCCAGTTGTTGCAGTTGTTTGGACAGATACATGCCAGAGGGGGCATTATACTCAATGATTTGCCTAATGAGGGCTATGTTAATGGAGAGAAAGACATTTCTAGATAGAAGTACAATCCCTTTGTGTATAAATTGTGCAGTATAGAAGGACTTTCTTATGACAGTGGACACGGGTTGGTTGAAAGTTGGGTCATGCCTACATAAGTTCCCAAATCCCAAACAACTGTGTCATCTCTTAGGGGAGTACTGTCAATGTGTTAGTTTCCCAGGGTAGTTGACTTCCCAAAGGATATGAAAATGCACTTTTGGTATTTAGATTTAGCTTTAGAAAATAATTTTTGTTACCAGTTATTTATTTATTGATTGACTGATTGATTGACTGATTTTGTAGGCCAGGGTAGTCCAACTGAAATGTTGTAGACCCTTTCCAGCAAAGGCCTGGGGAGAAAAGCACCAATTACAAAACAGTTTTATGCAACAGAGGAAAGGGTAAAATATAGCATTACAATATGGGCATTCAGTAAATGAAAAACAGCTATACTAGAAAAAATCTACAATAAGCAAAATATAGTCATCACATATTACTACACAACATATTGGCATGAATTGTAAGGTTTTAAACGTAATTTACAAGTTTACACTTATGGGTAGCAGAATTATGAGAGGAGGTGTGGGAGATAAGGAGAAGAAAGCAGAGAGGATGCAACTTCATTGGCAAAACCTGGAATTCGTTGCCAAACTATATAACCCTACAATCCTCCAAAAGTCTCTTAAAAAAAAAACCTCAAACAGTATCTCAAAGTGAATTGGCTATGTCCATGTACCAACCCTGATTAAGTTATAAACTAAAAGCACATTCTGCAATTATCATAACTTGTAACTACATCACCAAGCTGTGCTTCCAATCTGATGTGTCTTACTTTTAATTGTCTGTCCATGACAATTGTGAGTCCCCACTAGGGAACACTACTAACCCATTGTATATAATCACTTTGTTTTTATAATTGTTTGCTAACTTCTGTGTAATCTATGTAAGTTTGTCTTTGTGGAGTTTTCTCCCCGGGCCTCCGCTGAAAATGGACATGTATCCACTCGAACTATCCCGGTAAACAAATGTAAAATAATAAATAAATAAATAAGGGAATGTGCGACTAGTATGTATATTTGTTAGCTGCTACAGAGATAAAGAAAGTTGCACTAAAGCGAAGGTAGTTGTAAGGAATAATGAGTATGAGCTGGAATTTGCTGGAAAAAATACAACTGTCAAGGGGTGAGCAAACACAGTAGAAGTGTCATTAAGGGCAAAGGGATAGAAGACAGCAGGAGATTTTGTACAGAATTTGCTTTGCTCGGGTATAGGGGTAATGTCTGTTTGTAGGGGAGGGGACAAAGTAGTGTACCCTAATTAAGAGCAACAGCAACAGCAGAGCCAAGTGTACTTTAAAGTGTTGGTTTAACAAGTTGCTGAATCTGGATAGGTTGCTTTGCGGTCTGATCTTGGCAGGGATAGAATTTCAGACTTTGTAGACATAATTTGAGTAGAAGGACTGAATAGAAAAGTCTTGGATTTTCCTATGGTTAATAGAGACTTTTGTGTGGAGCACAGTGATCATGAAGGGGTGTAAGATTCCACCAAGGCTTGCAGTGCAGGACAGTTTTGCGGTTTATTGATTATATTATGAATAGTTGCTAACTGGGTGACAGAGAGATAGTGTTGACGTTCCAGCCAGCATAACTGTTTTAATGCTAGGCAGTGGTGGGAATTTGCAGATTTGGTTAGTGGTGAATTTAGCTATCTTGTTACAGCACTGCCCAGTTTTTGGTTAGTAGAGATTGCTGAAGGATGGTTTAGATGGGGGCAGGACATAGTAATGCAGGTAGGAGACATACAGAGATTTTTTTTTTTTTTTTTGCATTGGTAATTAAAAAGTGCTTGTTACAATATAGGAGTCCATTTTTTCTGTGTTTTCCTTTTAGCTTGTTGTATTTGAATATCAATATTTAGGTGGTTATCTATGATGACACCAGGTGACTTTGAATGAGATACAAGTTCAGTAGGAGTGTTGCTTTGATGAGGTGATGCAGAAGCTATCATTTGTTTAGGATGCAGACTTTGGTGTGAAAAGTAATAACATGGTTTTCTTGGCATTCAGCGGAAGGTAAGAATTGTTGATCCAATTTTCTATAGAATAAGGAGATTTATGGGTGATTTCCTGATGGTCTGGGAGAGAACTTAGCTGCGAATATCAGTGTAGCATTATCAGCATACTGAATGACAGTAGTGTTATTACTACCAGTGTAGAGGTCATTAATAAAAACATTAAAAAATATAGGTTCCAAGACTGATCCATGCCGCTCTCTGACTGAGATGGGCAAGAATGCCAATTGCTCTTTCTGCCATTTTACTGCCTGTAGCCAGTTAGAGAGGCAGCTATGGAACCAGGAGAGGGAGGGGGTATCAAAGCCTAGTGAAGATAGTGTGTGGAGCAAAATCTGGTAGGGTACAGTGTCAAGTGTCTTAGGTAAGTCAGGGAATAGAGATGAAACAAAGCTTCCAGAGTCCCTGTGAAGGATAACATGATGGGTGAAATTAAGTAGAGCTATGGTAGTGCTGTGGTATGGCATGAACCTGTGCTAGGCAGAGGAGAGGAGGTTATCTATTAAGTGTTTGAGAAACTGGGACTATATACACTTTGAGGATTTTTGATACTGGAGAAAGAATGGCTATAGTGCAGTAATTACAGAATGTAGTGGAATCTCTTTCTTTGTGTAAGGGAATAATAAGTACCTTTTTCCATACAATGAGTATATTTTCTTGGATAGATCTATTTATGAGGATAGAGACAAAGGTTCACAAGCCAGTCTACTCTGTCCCAAGGAAAGACTATCAGCATCAAATGTAGTGGGTTTTAGCTTATGAAGTAGTTTTGGATGACAGAGATGGGAACAGGATTAATTTGGAAGACAGGAATTTTAGCAGACCATTCTTAGTGGATGGAGAGGGAGGTAGATGGATGGCTGTTTATGAGGGAGGTGACTAAATCTATCAAGTGTCAGCTGAGTTGGTTAGAAATAGGTTTGGCATGATTGGTGGTACTGAGAGTTGATTGGGCTGGGTTGCATGGTTTTAACAAATTATTGAATATTGAAATATTTCAGATAGAGTCTTCTTGGAAGTACTGCAGATTTCACAGACCCACTAAGCATACTAGTCAGAAATGGTTACTGACTAAAATGGTGTAGACAATATGCAAGAAAATTTGCCTCATTACCATACAATATTATGAATATACACTCTACAGTAATAGTTTTGCTAATAACATGAATTAGAATATGTTCCTGTGGTACTTCATGGTATCAATTAAAAGCTTACATAATGTTGGAAAAAGGTCACGCTGACACCTAGTATCTAATTGGCACTGTGTTCCAAAATATTTACACTTAAAAAAAATAAATAAATAAATTATTGATATTTATTTTACTTGTCCTTTGGTAAATGGGAAAGTCTGACTGAGCCAATGGCCCATTTTCAGCAGAGGCCCAGGAAGTAAAGCTCCACAACAGATTCAAAATCTTTTAAACAATAAATGACGAGTAATTACATACAAGGGGATACAAATCCCACAAGAGAAAACATACTTTAAAATAAGACTGGAGTAGACCTTGTATACAGGGCATACGAGCCCCCACAGCAGATTAAAATACATTTACAGAATACTGCTAGCAGAAATTGTGATCAATAATACAATATGTAATGCAATTAGCAAGACACATTAAAGAAGTGGATAGCCTATGTCAAGTAAACTAATATACAGTTTTCTAAAAATTGGCTAGATTTCTAATAATTAATTGCAAACTGTACAGGTAACCTTAAGTCCAATAGACCAACACGGAAAAACACCTCATAGTTTCAAATAGATGGAGGTTAGCATGGAGAGGTGGGTTAAAGGCACTAGGTAATTTCAAGCCAGACGCCACACAAGTTGTATCATTGTTGAACAACAATTTCAAATTTAATTTACGAGTAAAACATTTTAAGTCAATAATGGCCCTGGCTAAATTGCCTACACTACTAGGAACAAAGGTATTGCCATAAGCCAACAGCTCTACTAAGTCTGCGTCAAGGTCAACAGTTGAAAAATGATATATCGTAAAATCACCATTCTTATTGGTTACAATGATAGGATGACCATCCTCTGGAACAGGGTCATGAACTGGGTCTACTATTAGTTGTGCCAGTTCCTGTTCATGTTCACATAGGGCCTGTTGTTCCGTGGCCCTAAAAAATCACTTCTGTTGTCACCATTAGTAGAAGCATATTTTTTATAACCAGATTTTTTGTTTGCTTTGATCCTGTTACTGCGTCTCAACCCTCGATTGGAATCATCACCTGGCTCTTCATTGAAGTCATCATCAACAAGTTGGATCCCTTCATTAATGCCAGAGGAGGGGGGCATCCTCCCTTACATGCATGGCACTAGAAACAGGATTCTCAAGGTTAGGGTAAGCTTTATTTTGTTGGTAAGCTAGCCTATCCCTCACAAGCTTCTTGTTTTTATTTGCTTTAAGTTTAACTAACAATGCATCAATGCTGGTAAATATGCGGTTATAATCATATTTGTACCTCAAAAAATCAATATCCAACTTGATAGTATTATCCAAAATATTAATATCACTAATAAGCGAACTAATATGCACAGTATAATGTTTAACAATAAGCTCCAACAAGTGGGCAACTTGTTCTTGAAAGAGTGCCTTGAGATCAGCATAAAAAAGATTGTCAGTCAATAAGCCAGAGGGGGAAAAGTTATTACGCAGCCCCTTTGGAATCAAGTTCTCAGCAAGACATTGTTGGAAATAAGCTGACTCAAGTTGGAGCTTTTTAAGTTTCAGCAATTTACTGTCCAAAATCTTTAATTTCTCTCCAATGTTCTCAACCCGTGCAGGTTGATGTCCAACATTAGAACTAGAAGTGTCAGGCAAGCCTGATGGTAAAAAAGAGAAAGTATCAGTATTTCTGATCCATTCGGAAAGGGAAAGGACTCCACCAATAGTAGTGTTCAAGTTACCACCTTCATTCAAGATGGTTGGAGTCGGAAACACCATACTCCCAGATCCAGAAGGAGCGTTATTAGCAGGACCACCAGATTGTGCGGCTTGCCCTGCTGGAATAGCTGAAACACAACCGCTGACAGGCAGAGTATTGTAAGTAAAAGAACTAGGGTTACCGGCTTGGAAGCCAGCACCTAACAGGTGGTAACGGTTGAAACTGCCGGGATGGATGAAAGCAGTCTACCAATAGTCTGACCGGAATGGAGGGGAACCATCGAATTGTTGAATGAAGGTAACCTCCTGTTGAAATCTCCATGGTCGAAGGCATCCATACGAGCATACAACGAATCAATTTTTTGAGATTTCAACAGGAGGTTACCTTCATTCAACAATTGACTTAAAATGTCTTACTCGTAAATTAAATTTGAAATTGTTGTTCAACAATGATACAACTTGTGTGGCGTCTGGCTTGATATTACATTGTGCCTTTAACCCACCTCTCCATGCTAACCTCTATCTATTTGAAACTATGAGGTGTTTTTCCGTGTTGGTCTATTGGACTTAAGGTTACCTGTACAGTTTGCAATTACTTGTTTTTTCACTTCGGTTTTAGTTTGTGGTGATATGGCTATGGGTAGTCCTGTCAGTCCAACTAGTCCCAACATTTTCGGGACAGTTACTCCGCAAGTTGGCAATGAGAATCTGGATATTCCTTCCTTGATGGCTACGCTAACACAAAAAATTGATTCGTTGTATGCTCGTATGGATGCCTTCGACCATGGAGATTTCAACAGGAGGTTACCTTCATTCAACAATTCAATGGTTCCCCTCCATTCCGGTCAGACTAGTGGTAGACTGCTTTCATCCATCCCGGCAGCTCAACTGTTACCACCTGTTACTTTAGGTGCTGGCTTCCAAGCCGGTAACCCTAGTTCTTTTACGAACAATACTCTGCCTGTCAGCGGTTGTGTTTCAGCTATTCTAGCAGGGCAAGCCGCACAATCTGGTGGTCCTGCTAATAACGCTCCTTCTGGAAATGGGAGTATGGTGTTTCCAACTCCAACCATCTTGAATGAAGGTGGTAACTTGAACACTACTATTGGTGGAGTCCTTTCCCTTTCCGAATGGATCGGAAATACTGATACTTTCTCTTTTTTACCATCAGGCTTGCCTGAAACTTCTAGTTCTAATGTCGGACATCAACCTGCACGGGTTGAGAACATTGGAGAGAAATTAAAGATTTTGGACAGTAAATTGCTGAAACTTAATAAGCTCCAACTTGAGTCAGCTTATTTCCAACAATGTCTTGCTGAGAACTTGATTCCAAAGGGGCTGCGTAATAACTTTTCCCCCTCTGGCTTATTGCCTGACAATCTTTTTTATGCTGATCTCAAGGCACTCTTTCAAGAGCAAGGTGCCCACTTGTTGGAGCTTATTGTTAAACATTATACTGTGCATATTAGTTCGCTTATTAGTGATATTAATATTTTGGATAATACTATCAAGTTGGATATTGATTTTTTGCGGTACAAATATGATTATAACCGCATATTTACCAGCATTGATGCATTGTTAGTTAAACTTAAAGCAAATAAAAACAAGAAGCCTGTAAGGGATAGGCTAGCTTACCAACAAAATAAAGCTTACCCTAACCTTGAGAATCCTGTTTCTAGTGCCATGCATGTAAGGGAGGATGTCCCCCCCTCTGGCATTAATGAAGGGATCCAACTTGTTGATGATGACTTCAATGAAGAGCCAGGTGATGATTCCAATCAAGGGTTGAGACGCAGTAACAGGATCAAAGCAAACAAAAAATCTGGTTATAACAAATATGCTTCTACTAATGGTGACAACAGAAGTGATTTTTTAGGGCCACGGAACAACAGGCCCTATGTGAACATGAACAGGAACCGGCACAACTAATAGTAGACCCAGTTCCTGACCCTGTTCCAGAGGATGGTCATCCTATCATTGTAACCAATAAGAATGGTGATTTTACGATATATAATTTTTCAACTGTTGACCTTGACGCAGACTTAGTAGAGCTGTTGGCTTATGGCAATACCTTTGTTCCTAGTAGTGTAGGCAATTTAGCCAGGGCCATTATTGACTTAAAATGTCTTACTCGTAAATTAAATTTGAAATTGTTGTTCAACAATGATACAACTTGTGTGGAGTCTGGCTTGAAATTACCTAGTGCCTTTAACCCACCTCTCCATGCTAACCTCCATCTATTTGAAAAGTACAGTTTTGTACCTACCATAAATGTAGATGTTCGAGGATCCACATTGCTGCAGTCCTAACTATTGGGTAGTCCGCTGTCCAGTCGGCCCGAATACCAGAGTATATGGCTGACGTCGGTCAGGGCGCATTAGACTGACGTCAGTACGTCAGGGTACTAATGCGCATGACCGACGTCATATCCTCAGTCTTTTCTTGCCCCAGATGTCAGAAGACCCTAAAAAGACAAGGCCCAATATACCTGCACCAGAAATATGTACAATATATACAAAAATATATATAAAAATATCAGCATATAACCTCACCTACACAACCACCCCTAAACACAGAGGGGAAGGAGGGAGGGTAAATTGGACTGCAGCAATGTGGATCCTCGAACATCTACATTTATGGTAGGTACAAAACTGTACTATGTTCTTCGTTCCACATTGCTGCAGTCCTAACTATTGGGTAGAATCCCAAAGCAGAGGTAAGGGAGGCTGGCAAATCATAAAGAAGCAGGAGCTGACAACATGCCTTGCAAAATAGCTGTGGCAAAACCAGCCCTAGACTTAGAGTAGAGAGGAAGGTGATAATGCTTAGAGAAAGTATGCACTGAACTCCAAGTAGCTGCCTCCAAAATGTCCTTAGTTGCCACCCCCCTTAGAAATGCTGTTGAAGTGGCAGTAGCCCTAGTGGAATGAGGCCTAATCCCAGCTGGAATCTCCTTGCCATGATGGGAATAACAAAATGCAATGCAAAACCCAATCCACCTAGAAATAGTTTGTTTTGACACAGGCTTGCCCTCTTGAAACTCAAAAGCACAAGAAACAAACAACTGCTGAGTCTGCCTAAAATCCTTAGTCCTGCTTAAATAATAACGCAATTGCCTATGTACATCTAAAGTGTGCAAAATCTTTTCCCCTTTATTTTGGGGGTCTGCATAAAAAGTAGGCAAATGAATAGTTTGGTTTAAAGCCACACTAGAAACCACCTTAGGCATAAAGGAAGGATTAGTACGTAATGATACCCTATCCTTATGGAAAATCAAAAAGGGCTCTACTGCCATAAGGGCCTGCAACTCAGACACCCTTCTTGCAGAAGTAATAGCCAACAGAAAAGCAGTCTTCCATGACAAGTATTTCAATTCAGCAGTAGCCGCAGGCTCAAAAGGTTGTAGAGTAAGTTTTTCCAACACAAAATTGAGATCCCAAGCAGGAGTAGGAGCTCTATGTGGGGTTCTTATATTCTTTGCCCCTCTAAGAAACTGCTTGAACAAAGGATGCGAAAACAATGGTGGGTCACAATCATAGTGAGCTGAAATTGCTGCAGCATGAATCTTAATGGAAGAGAAGGACAAACCTTTGTCCAATAACTCAGTAAGATATTGAAGAGCCACATTCAAATTAGGCTCAGAAATCTCCAAATTCTTTGCTGTACTCCAAAATAAAAACCTCTTCCATTTTTCTGCGTACACTTTCCTTGTACTAGGTCTTCTAGCTTCCATAATCACATTTAAAACTTGTTGAGGAAGTTGAGACCTGCTGTGTTTCAACACAGAATATGCCAGGCTGTTAGATGAAGTGAGTGAAGCTTGACATTGAGCAGATGACCGTCCTTCTGAGATAACAGATGTGGAATCAAAGGTAAAGGCCATGGAGGCTTCCTTACCAGACTCCTTAGTAGTGGGTACCAGTGTTGCCGAGGCCAATCTGGAGCTATTAAAATCATCCTTGGCTTGTCTTGTCTGACCTTTAAGAGCACCTTTGGAAGAAGAGGCAGAGGTGGAAAGGCATACACATGAAGATTTTTCCAACTGAAAGAAAGAGCATCCACTTTCCAGGCTGTGTGATGAAACCCCTTTGTGCAAAACTTTGGCAGCTGGTGGTTTAGTGGAGAAGCGAACAGATCTATGTCTGGAGTTCCCCATGACACTGTCAATTTCTGAAATACATGAAGATCCAGTTTCCACTCGTGGGGATCCATGATTTGTCTGCTTAACACATCTGCTAAGGAGTTCTGTGCTCCCGGCAGAAACCTTGCCTGAAGAGTTAGTTGCAAGCTGAGCGCAGTCTCCCATAAAATCATTGCTTGCCTGCATAGAGGATAAGAATGTGTTCCCCTTGTTTGTTGATGTACCACATGACAGTTGTGTTGTCTGTTAGAATCAACACCTGCCCTGGAAGAAGTAACTCCTTGAAAGCCATTAATGCAAACTGGACTGCTAACATCTCCTTCATGTTGATATGTAGATGCTGTAGTCTGGCAGGCCACTTGTCTTGTATCCACTTTCCATTTAGATGAGCTCCCCAAGCAATGTCCGAGGCATCTGTCGTTAAAATCTGACTCGCCTCTGGCCGGGTCACAGAGAGTCCCTTGTTTAGGTGACATTCCTGAGCCCACCACAAAAATTCTTTTGAAGGCAAGGTATTATTTGAATGACAGTGTCCAAATCCTGGCAGTGCTGTGTCCATACATTTTTGAGATACCATTGCAGCTTCCTCATATGCAATTTGGCATTGGGAAGCACCAGAATACAAGATGCCATGAACCCTAATGCTTGAAGGACTGTCCTTGCAGTCAGCACGGACTGATGAGATAGTTGATGGAAGTAAAGGGATAGACTCTTTTGTTTGTCCGGGGTTAAAAAGGCCATCTGGGCTGTTGTATTCAGTCTCACACCCAGAAAGCACATGTCTTGAGAGGGTACTAGACTGGACTTTATTTCGTTCACAGAATACCCTAGGCATCTTAGCACTGCTATAACATATTCCAGATGCTGTAGAAGGTCTTCCTTTTCTTGAGCCAGAATCAGGCAGTCATCCAAGTAAGGATAGATTTGAATTCCTTGTAGCCTGAAGTAAGCTATCACTGGAGCCAGAACCTTTGTGAATACTCTGGGCGCAGTAGATAAGCCAAAGGGCAATGCAGAGAACTGATAATGAGAATTTCCAGCTCGAAACCGCAGATACTTCCTGCAACTTAGCCTTATAGGCACATGAAGGTAAGCTTCCTTGAGATCTAAAGTTACCATCCAGTGATCTTTGCCCAGCAGAGGTAAAAGCTGTTGTAACGTCAACATCTTGAACTTGGGAATGTCCAGATAAGTGTTGAGGAGAGATAAATCCAAAATTGGTCTCCACGTGTTCCCCTTCTTTGGTACTAGGAACAGGCGAGAATAAAATCCTAGGCCCCTTTCTGATACAGGGACTGGCTGAATGGCCCCATCTGGAGTAACTGAGAAATTTGCTTGTGAGCCTCTTTTCTTTGTGGAGGAGGAACGTCTGGCATGCCTTTGAAAGGGGCAATGTATGGAAATAAAACCTGTAACCGTGGTGAATGATATCCAACACCCATCTGTCTTGAGTAATTAAATCCCAATTTTCTTTGAAAAGAGACAGTCTTCCTCCCAAAGGAGCTGCCAGGCGAGAATCTACTGGCAGCTGAAAAGGCAGGTCATTGGGTCTGTTTACGAAAGGACTGACCCCTGCCCTCACCAGAAGTCTGAGCAGGAGAACTCCCTGTTCTAGGCCTAAAAGAACCTTGAGCTCTGCCCCTACCACGTCTAGACCTACCCCTAGACTGGGAATCATAAGCAGGATATGTCCACCCCTTAGCAGGCCAATTTCTACTAAACTTGGTGGCTGCACCTGCAAAAATCTTTAACAGTTTGCATAGACTTAGCTTTGTCCTCCATTTTCTTTAAAACTGCTTCCACAGGCGAACCAAACAACACATCAGACTGTAAAGGAGCATCCAAAATCCTTGTCTTAACATGCTCAGCTAAATTCTGATCCCTCAACCAGGCATGCCTGCGAAGAACAGAACTAGTGGCAGCCACCCTCGAGGAGGCCTGTACAGCATCAAAACCACATTGCAAAGAATGCTTACCCACTTGTTCAGACACATGAACTAAATCCAGCAACTCTTTACACTCAATACCTTCCGCCAAAGCATCCACCTTAGATTTCAATTGTGAAAGGAGATAATTTTGATATTTTAGCATGTGAAACTGACAATTCAACGCTCTCATGGCTAGAGTGGAAGAAGTATACACTTTCTTTCCCCACCTATCCAAAGCCCTTGCCTCTTTATCAGTGGGAACAGGATTTTTAACCACAGAGGCCTTAACACCTTTAGGCCCCTGAGAAACAGTTTCTGGGTCCGCCCTAGGACTCTTAAACAAATACTTATGAGCTTGGGCACCCTATAGTACCTATCAGGTTTAACAGGAGCAGGAGGCAAAGAGTCAGGGTTCAGGAAGCCTCTGCAAAACATCTTCCACCACATTCAACACAGGAGGTATAGCTAAGGGCCTATGCTGGGGTAAAACAAGAATTCCCTAAGCCTTTTCCTGGAATCAGAGTAATCCTGGCCTTCCCATTTAAAGTGCTCCCTCATGGAATGCAGAGTCTCTGAAAATGAGAAATCCTCAGGAGGAGAAGCTGTAGGAGTGGAATCATCCACATCAGAATCAGAATAAGGAGGATACTCCTGCAAATCTTCCGCAGAAGACTCAGAAGCCTCTGAACACTGTTCAAAACTATCAAACTCAGGTTCCACCCTAGGCCTCTTATCAGGAGGGGGCATAGAACCTCTAATCATAGTAATCAAATCTTCTGCCATTTTAAGCATATGTTTCTTAGGCACAGAACCTGAAGTGCTAGGAGACACTGAAGCTAAACTTGGCCTACCTCTCAAAGAAGTTTTGGAAACAGAAGGAGAGGCTCTAACTCCCTTGGGAAGAGAGGGAAGAACAGTTACCTGAGAAGCCCCCTCAGCCTGGCCTACCTCCTGAGAAGGCACATCCTGTAACAGTAAAGTCTCTGCCTGAGACTCCAAAGAAACTCCTGGCAAAACCTCTGGCTCCACTGAGCCTTCTAAAGAACCGACGTCCGGGACTGTCGGTTCATCAACCCTAGGCTTCGCTGGTTTGTCCTTGCGCTTCTTGGAAGCGGCGCCGGAGCATCCGGCGGCATTTTAGAATTGCAACGCGTCCCAAACCCTAACCTGGCACGGTGTAAGCATCTCTTAATAGTGCGTTTGTTAAACCTAGCACAAGAGCGGCATCCAACAACGCCGTGCTCAGGCCCTAAACAAGGTATACACAAGGTATGGTAATCCCTATGAGGTATCTGTTTCCCACAAGAAATACAGTTATTCACTTTTCTGACATCCGGTTAAATACTGAGGCAAGAAAAACCAAAATGTTCCCCAACGGGTACTTAGCCAACTCTGATTCGGTCTGAAACTCCGACTTCAGAAAATTTCAGAACGCCAACCTGCACTCGCAAAACTGCTTCTGCATCGGACCATGCGGCAAAAAAGACTGAGGATATGACGTCGGTCATGCGCATTAGTACCCTGACGTACTGACGTCAGTCTAATGCGCCCTGACCGACGTCAGCCATATACTCTGGTATTCGGGCCGACTGGACAGCGGACTACCCAATAGTTAGGACTGCAGCAATGTGGAACGAAGAACATCTATGAGGTGTTTTTCCGTGTTGGTCTATTGGACTTAAGGTTACCTGTACAGTTTGCAATTACTTGTTTTTTCTCTTCGGTTTTTATATTTCTAATAATAATATATGGAGGTGAGAAATAATGAGTATTCTACTGCCAAAATAGACAGTGCAATATAATGAGACAAGGAGGAGTAATGTGCAGTAGAGAAAGTTAAGGTCATGAAGAGAGAAATCTGATTAGTATTAGAGAGAAGATAATGTTATGTAAGGATATTAGAGATGAAAAATCAGTAACTGTCAGCTGAAGTGGTAGAAGAGGATACATTAGTAGTATGGTATCATTAAAGTGAGAGCTACTTTTGATGTTAGGCCATTATTACCTGCTACAATATGGAGGATTTAGTGATTCTGAGTGGGAAAGGCAGAGTTATAGTAGTAATTAGGTGATCATGCAATTGTTTTGAGGGTTGTGCAGGTACAAGTACAGGTGTCAGACAGATACATTTAAATTGGTTTTGAAACTGGAAAGGTTATACAGGTCCAGGTCGAAATGTCAGAGAGATTTTTATAGACTGGTCTTGAAACTGGAAAGATTGCTAGTATCTTTAAGACATAAGGGGATAAAGTTCCAGGAGAGGGCAACATAGCTGAAGAGAGAGAGGGTCCTGCTTAAAAGTGTGGTTTGTGGGTAGTGAAGACCATTTTCTTCCAGACTGAAGTGGCCTAGTAGGGGTGCATGTATGCAATAAGTCTAGTACGGCTTTGCTTTGTTCTGGTTTGCATATTCATTTGTGGACTAGGAGCAGCTGAGTGTAAGTGAGTTGCTTAGGTTCAAGCCAATCAAGCTGTTTTAGGGCTAAACAATGACGGTATTGTGTGATGAGTTAATTGCAATTTTACTATTTATTTGTAGCACTGGTTTAGATTATTTTGTGTAGAAGCTTGAAGGTTATGCAGTACTCTGGAAACATACAGTGAAGTGGGGAGTAGGAATGTAGAGGCCAGGAGTTCCCTGGATGAATCAGTTAAGTTTTTTTTTTTTTTTTACTCTACAGAGTGTCCTTAATTTTGGGTGATTTTTTTTAAAAGATTTCTTCACAAAAAAGTAAAATTTTAAGTTATCAACTGTCATGGCTAGTAACTTAGTATGGGGAGGACTTCTATACAAGTGTTATCAGAGGCTGTGCTTGAGAAATTTTGTTTCAGGTCTGCAAGAGTTTTTGAGAGGAATAATAGCAGCTTTGTTTTTTTGGACTGATTAGAAGCTGAGATTTATTGAGACATCTTTGAACCGATGAAAATTACTTTTTGGTGATGTGTTGTACAGTAAGTAGGTTAATAGCAGTACAGATTAAAGTAGAGTCATCTACGTATTTTACGAGACATGCTTGACATTTGATGGAGTGTAGGTTGTTGGTAAATATGTTGAAAAGCAGTTGCCCAAGTACAGAACCTTGGAAAACACTTTTTTTGACAGATAGAAGGACAAGTAGGAATTAATCCACTAAACAGACTGGAGGCTATTGGAGAGGTAGCTGGAGAAAGAGGTGGTAGAGGTGTTTGATAGGCCAAGTGAAAACAGCTGTTTTAGAAGTAGGCTATGGGAAATGGTATCCAAGGACTTGGACAGCTCTAGAAACCAAATGGCCTTTGTCTGTGGCTAGGATGACAACTTGTGAAGTTCAGGAGAGCTGTGGTTGTGCTACTGCCTTGTCCAAAATCATGTTGGATGGGGGTAAGGAGGTTGTTTGTTTATAAATGAGTCACTAACTGATTATGAATGCATTTTTCAAGGAGTTTTGAAAAAGGGAGGAGAATAACAATGGTTGTAAAGTTGGTTGTGCCACTGGAATTACCTCTCTTATGAAGCTGGATGATGTGAGATTTTTTCCATATGGCTAGAACATGTGATTCCTGAACAGACATATTTATCAGAATGGATATTGGAAAGGCAATTAAGCTGGCTGCTATTTTTAGCAAATCACAATAAATTTCATCTGGAGCTAATGTACTCAGCTTAATCTGTTTGAGGTATTTCTTTATTGTTGTTGTTCCATAAATATTATATTAAAATAGACAGCATCATTTAGCAGCAAGATGTTTAGGATGGTCCAGTTATGATACTGTAGCGAAATGTTAAAGCAGTTCAGGGTCAAAGATGTTCATACTGCGAGAGGATTTATATCTATGTTCCCTTGGAGAAGTATGGCATTCTCTTGTGACATATATGAACAGATCGTCACTAAGTGTACTTACAAAGGTGCTGTGGGAGCTTATACTGTTAGGGTAACTTGTTGATAACTAGTTCAAGGTGGTAGTTTTACCATTTTTCAGGTTGATTCTGGTAAGATGAGTGATAAGCTGGGAGAAATTGTATACCTTTACACTTAAAGTGGTTATGTGAGGTTTGAGCAGCTGACGTTAACATCACCAAGGAACAATTGTATGTGTGTGTACATTGTGAGATAGCCAGGATAGGATGTCATCCAATGTGCTATTATTGTAGCCAGGTTTGACATAAAAGGCTGCCATACATATTGTTTTATTAGCGTTTAATTTTATATTACTTACAAGTAGTTTGGCAATGTGGAAGGAGAGTATGGTAGATGGGAAAGGTGACAGGTTGATGCTATTGTAGTACATTATTGCTACTCCTTCCTGCTTGTCTCCTTAATCTAGCCACGTTACTGATGTTAAAGCCACGAAGGAGTACTTCTGTGTTACTGACATTAGGTTTTAGCCAACATTCTGTTACTGATACTATGTCAGAGGAGTGCTATTTTATCCAGGAGTGCAGTTTTGGAATCTTGTTTACAATGCTTCGGAGGTTCATATGAAATAAACTGAGTTACTTGTTGCCATTTCTTATTTCGTCGAGAGAGGTATTTAGGTTTTCAGGCAGGGTTGACTTATTACTTGTGGAATAACTTGCACCTAAAAGGGTGCAGGTTGGGGTGAATGTCACCTACTAGTATTAGATACAGTGGTCCACTTATGTAGCTGTGTTGTTTTACTTTTTTGTGGAACAGCTGGTGATAGTACCTTTGAAGGTATGGAGTATTTTAGCTTGTGTAGTGATTTTTACATAAGCTGGGACTTGTATCGAACTGGATAGATGTAGAGGTTACATTGTAATCATTTGTCTCTTGGCAATAGGTAAAGTAGCAAGGGAGTTGTACTTGGTAAGATGTAGAGCAGGTTAATAATACAAATACAAAGAAGGTTAGATTGATATGTTTTATCATGTTGGGGAGTGGAGAGTTTAGGGTATTGGTAGTTTTATACTAGAGCATATATAGATGGTGAAGAGTAGAGTACTGGTATTGTCAGTTATGTTAAGGAAATATATGAGGTTGCTACTGGTTGGTTAGAAACTTGTGGATTGGTAGTACTGTTTTGTTGGTACGTCAAATTATTTGTCAGATCTAGAAGTTTGGTGATGTAAAAGGTTGCTAATACTTAAGTTTTAGTGGAAGGAAGTTGATGTGGATTGGTAGTATTTTTTGTGAGGGTAGGACTAAGGTGAGAACTAAATGTAGAACAGAACGGGTTGTGTGGGAACAGAATGGACCTGAGCGCAGAAGGCTGCACATGGCAGCACTGTGGCAGCACTGTAACTTGGTCAAAAAACAATCAGAAAAGATTGCATGACTGCAGAAAGGAAGTTTCTTTCTATGAAGTAAGAGAAATATATGTTATAGTTGTATAACTAGGGAAACTAGAGAGACAGCGTGGGGGAGGGGAGTGAATACACTATTTTAACAGGAGGGTGACTAATAGGTAGATTACATATGAAAAAGGCACTACTAACTAGAACTTTTATAGACAATATTATCTAACATTTACAGGTTAAGTTCAATACTGATTGGAGTTAGAATTCTTTCTATGCAGCAAGGAAAACATGTTATGGCTAGATAACTATGGAACCTAGAGGGATAGTGCACATGTATGTATGGGGGGGATTGAGCACTATTACTGAGTGGGTAACAGGCAAATTATATTTGAAAAAAAGGCACTATTAAAATGTGAGCAGAGTTAAGAGTTGGTGCTGACTACATCACAAGTCATGTGTGCGTACCTACAGTGGTCAGTGCGGCAATAGGTTAAATGCCAATAAAATTATTTGACCTATAGTGGTCAGTGCAGCAATAGGTTAAATGCCAATAAAATTAATTGAGAGGACTTAAGATTATTTGTAGCACTTAATTAAAAGCAATAGCACATATAGGGCTGTTAGTGCAGGTACCCTCTGTTCTTTTAACTTCCTTAGAAACTGCCCTATCAGTTGGAGACACTTCACATTAGGAGGGAGAGGTGTGGTTGCTTAATAGCTGTTGGCTAACACAGTTTATTTTTGGTAACCACACCGATCCTGGGACGTACCTAGGGAATTGCGAACAGTACTAAGAATAAAAAAATATACATAAGTTTTATATTTCTATAAATATCTCGAAAATGGAAAGAAATCTTCAAACTGTCACTTCCTCATAAACAAAAGTTCTATTGAAAAGTCAATGTTCTATGTACTATGGCTAGCAATAAAGGTTTCCGGATACAATTCCAGTAACAGGTTTATATCTGGATGACAAATGAATACATCAAATGTGAACAGAACAGTGTGCTGAACAAGTTTGTTACTTATACTTTTTTTTGCAACTGTTAACAGTTCTCAAGATCTTTTAATTTGTTTAAAGGCAGGTTTTTATAACTGCATTTCCAGTAAAAAAAAAGCTCAGACAAAAGTCATTCAGCGAGAAATTCTGTAGCTGGGAGGAGTTGTTAAAATTCAGTGGTGCTAGATATGAATGAGTTGTTTAACAAAGGGTGGCTCCAAAAGATTGATTTAAGTACAGAAGTCAAAGGTAAAATTATCCCAGTGACAATGTGTGCAGCAAGGGCTAAATCAAACACCTGCTACACATCCAAATATATGCAAGTCTTTATTTCAAGTTATGAACCTTAAGATGATCAGTATGTACTCTGTCAGATACAGAAAACTAAATCACAATACTTTATTGGCTGTTGTTTCTGATATACTGTTCTTCAAATATCCACTCAATGCACATACTTAGTCACAGTATAAAAACACCACCATACATTTAATATCAATGCACAAAACAATATATTTTTAATGAGCGAATTACAGCTTACCATTTTATTTGTTTGTGCCTTTAGAACATCCAGATCAATGAAGTTGTCTTCATCATAATCAGCAACGTCCTCCTGTACAACACATAAGCATCACTTAAGCAAAATTGTAAACAATACAAAATCCATAGCACTATAAAAACATTTAGCAAACAATAAAAAGTATCTTTTCCTATGAAATTAAAAGAAACAATTTTAGAAAAAACAAAACTTAACTTTCATTTTAGGTAAAGCAGGTATGAGACAATAAAGTAATGTACTTACTATAATGATAGAGCCTTTACTCCCAGTCTGTCTGATATGACACATGGGTCCTAGAGTCACCACTTAGCTCTGATCTGGCAGGTTAAGTGCTCCAGCTACAAGCCCTTCAAAATCTTCCTTTCATATAACACCTTGCTTCCTTCCCCCTGATTAACTCAGATCAAGTTTGATGCCCAACATTAAGCACATCTGCACTTGCCTTTAATCCAGTAAAGAAGATCCTTCAGGTTCTACAGACTCATGGAGGGGGGGGGGGGGGGTGAGAGCGAGTTGTCCTATTGGTTGGACTGGGATGAAGCGATCTATCGGTATGGTAAGTACATAAGTTTCATAAACTATTCATCCAGTCCATCTAACCTGATATACAGGTCAGAATCCCCAGCTGCAGAAATCTCAGGTGGCCTCATGACGACAGAACTTTCAAGATAGAGGTGCCAATGGAAGCTCTGGAAATGTATTTCATATTTAAGTATTTAATGAATGCATAAGAGGAAAATCAGTCAGCTGTTTGACAAATGTCACCTACAGAAAGAGATCTGAAGAATGCTTTTGAAACTGACAATTCCCATGGAGTGAGCCCTGGGCTTGGAAGATAAGGACTTGTTATGGAGAATATAGATGGGGCTAGGAGTATGACAGTGGCCTTACACTGTATGGCTTTCTGTATGAACTTGGTCACAAGTGGAGCAGAAGGATAACCGTAAAGCAACCATGGAGGCTAATGATGTGACAGAGCATTCTTGGGGGGGGGGTCTGTCCTTGATGAGGAAGTATGGCAAAATAACTGATGCATTTTCTGTTCTGGGAGATCACAGATTGGAGCAGGGAGTGTCTCAGTGACTGAATATCTCATCAGCAATTGCTGGATTTGGGGACCACTTGGGAGGCAACAGGAGATTCCTGTTGAGCCTGCCTGCTAGATTGTTGAATCTTCCCAGGATATGTGTTGTGATTAGAAACTGGTGACAGTCCATCACCCATTGCCACACTTTCAAGGCCTCGCACCAAAGCTGGTAAGATCCGTTTCCCTGTTGCTTGTTTATGAACTAGTACTAGACTACCGTCATATTGTCTGGCTGGCTGATGTTTGTTACTCCCAGCAGAGGATAATCCTATAGCTTCTGCAACTCAAGAAGAACTACCCTCAACTCCATAACATTCATGTGAAGCCAAGCCTCACATTCTGACCAAACACCTTGGACAGTTCTCCCTTCATGACCCCCCCCCCCCCAAGTGAGGGTGGATGCTTCCATGATCACAATTGCTACTGGGAAGGAAACCTGGGACAGCCTGCCTACTGAAACCAGCACAGAATTAAGCTACCATTGCAAATGTTTCTTGCACAACTGAGTTAATATAATCAGTTGAGAAAGAGGGTCAAACTTCTGAGACCACTGTGACTGAAGCAACCACTGTAGAATCCTCATGTGGAAGCGAGCAAATTGCACCATCAATACTGAAGACGCCATGAAACTCAATACAGTCAGAACAAATCTCACCAGAGGACAATCGAACTCAAGAAGATTTTGTACTGCATTTCTCAAGGATAAAACTTTATTCATATTCATGTCCAACTGGCATTCCTGAAAAACTAGACGCTGATAGGGAATTAGGTTGGATTTTCCTAGACTGATGGATATGCCTAGGGAAGCACATAGTAGAAGAAGGTAATAACTGGCTTGTACAAGAGACTCCTTTGTAGATGCAGCCAAGAGCTAAACATCTAGATAAGGGAAGATCCTGAATCCCTTGAGCCATAGATGGGTTGCTACTACCTCCATGAATTTGGTGAACACCCTGGGGGCTGAGATGAGTCCAAAAGGCAGTTCTATGAATAGGAAGTAACTGGCTCGCAGGCAGAAAAAAAATACTTCCTGGATTCTTTCACTATTTGTATGTGAAGGTATGCATCCTGGAGATCTATGGAGCAAATTCATTCATTCTTCTAAAGACACAATAGAACTGGTTGCATTGAGACAATTCAAAAATGGGTATTTTCAATGTAATTGTTTAGGAGGCTTAGGTCCAAGATAGGCCTGAGGTCCATCGATTTCTCTGGAACCAAAAATAATCTTGAATGAAATCCTGACCCAATCTGAATTGGCAGAACCTCCTGGATGTCTCTTTTTTGTTGAAAAGAACAAACTTTTTACATAGTGGCATTTGCCTGACTGGGTGGGACACCTGGCAATGGGGGGGGGGGGGGCAGAGGAAGGAAGGGGGACTTCCAAAAATAGTAAGCGATAACCTCTGGATATGATCCTTCTTATCCAGCAGTCTCATGTGATGGTGAACAATAAGAGTGTGTAGAGGTACATCCATCCCCCAAATGCCTCCAGAATGGAGCAATTGGAAAGACCTTCTGGGATTCTAGGAAAGTCTGTTGGAAGAGGGCCTACAAAAACCCTGGTTCTGTGGAACACCTTGGCCCCTGGGCCTACAATCTTTGACGTGGGCAGCTCTGCCTAGGCCACTTCTGACAGAAGAGGAGTGGTATGGATGTCTGGACTTTCAAAACTAGAGAGATCATGGAGCTTTTTTGTTCCCACTGAATGGGCACTAAGGAGTTTCAAATTTCACTCCCACTACAGAGAAGGAGTCGTACCATCCTGCTCACTCTTCTGCATCCTTTCTTTCACCATACAGCTAAATAGGGTAGTACTTTCAAGGGAAGCATTGGTGAATGATCCTTTAAAGTTATCCACAAAATTACATAAATGCAACCAATCATGGCGTCTCATAGCAATGCCTGCCCGGGCTGCTCCTGCTGCTCCATCTGCCACATTAAACAGAAGGGCAAGGAGAGGTTGACAATGTTGGAGACTGTCAATAGAGTGGATTAAAGTTGTTTCTGTGACTCTGGAGAAATTGAATTCTTCAGAGCTGATAATGCCTGCTGAGAGCCTAAATAACAAAGGAGCCAAAACCACACTCCTGTTTTCCCCATCTATCCATGGCCCAAGACTCCTTGTGGGTCGGATGGATAGAAGAAGAGTCCTCAGATAACTCTTTTTATAGTGACTGTCACTATGATTATGGAGTCAATAGGCATTCTGGACCAGAATGGTTTGTCTATGGGGAAGGAGCATCTTATCTGGCTTCCTTGGAACAGACTCACAGAGGTCAGGTTCCTGCCGATACTTCCTCATTACCAACTCTGTTAGCTTGTCAGCAGGAGGGACGACCTAAAACATGGAAGGGGTTATTCAGTATGCCTCAAACAGGTTCCCCTCTGGTACAGGAGTTCCAGGATCTCTCTGAGGGAACTATCCTTGGGAGGGGACTCATCACAGCAAGAGTATCATTTCTTCTCAACACACAAAGTATACAATTATGCATAATAGTAATGTACAAAATTACAAATAAAAGATAATGCTCCCTTCTAGAAATCAGATCTATCCTCTCAGGAACCATGATTTCACCCTTACAATGTATTAAAAAGAATTTTCAAAAATTGTACCAGAAACCTAGAATGATGTTCATAAAAAATAAGAACAAAACAGAGCATATACAACAGTTCACAAAATCCCTCAAGGGCCGTCTTGTTAATCTTTACAAATGTCATATGTTTCAGAAATCCAGTCACACCTAATCTAGTGTACATATGTAGAGGGGAGGGAGAAAACATATAAACAGCACAAAAAAAGAAGTTAGGTACTCACCATAACAATCCATCTGAGTAGTTGGGACTTCATTTGTCATCAACCTGTGGGAATCAGATCCGAAATGGCAGCTTCACCAACATCTGATCAGAGCTCCAAGCTCCTCCCCTTACCCATAATACCCCTCCATCTCCTTCCTTTCTTCAGATCTCATTTGCTACACCATACACATAAACCTAATAACAGTATTTTCTGTGAAATGAGATTGTGCAAAAGCTTAAACTTTGGTCGACTGTGTTGTCTTATACTGGAGCCCACATCTGATGAAGTATTTTCAAACGAAAACATAATATTGGAGGCATTAATGTTTTTTTGTTGATTTGTTCGTGATTACAGTGTTTACTTTTGGATTAAAGCATTTTACCTGACTACTTTCTGTCGTTTATAGTTTCACCGGACCTGGGTACCTTTTGTGTTTACATCTTTATATGGTAGTACGCATCCTGCAGATCTACTGAGCACATCCAGTCGTTCTCCTGCAGATAAGGCAGGATTGATTGTAAAGTGACCATCCAGAACTTCGCTTTGGCAACTGACAGGTTTAGGGTGGAAAGATCCAGAATAGGCCTTAGGTTCCGTGTCTTTTTTGGCACAAAAAGAACCTGGAACAGATGCCCGATCTGGACTGATTTCGGGGGACAGGCTGGATGACTCATTTCCTTAGCAGCTTTTCTATTTTGAGTGCTGTTGCCTCCCTTTGTGCAGGTGGTACATCCAGGAGGTGTTTTGGGGGAATGGAAAGAACCACACAGGGGATGGTATAACTTCTGGATATGATCTGCAGCACCCAATCTGTTAACATGGACTCCCATGCCATCAGGTGCAGCAAAAGATGAACCTCGACTGCTTGCAGAGTAGTCGGACAACCCCTCAGGGCTGCTGCACGGGCCTGTCTGAGAACAGTTCTCGAGACCCAAAATTTCTCAGACCCCCCCCCCCCTGGCCAGCGTCTGTCTGTTCCCCCTCCTGCCTCTGGGGGAAGATGAGTCCTGAGTGTCCCGATAATACTGTGACTTCCGGAACTAACATCTTCTTTTGCCCCCACTGATTGCTACAAAAGGATCTTTGAGGGTTACAAAAGTGGATCCTTATCACAGACAGTGTCTTCTCACCCTTTTCACTCTTGACCAACATCTCGCAAACCATCTTCCCAAACAAGGAAGAACCATCATAAGGGGCATTTGCAAAAGACGCCTTAAAGGGTTCCATGAACTGACTTAGCCCGAGCCAGGTGTGTCGCCTCATGGCAATGCCGGACCCGGCCGCCCTTTGCACTCCGGTGACATGCGAAAGGAGGGGCATGGACATAGTAGAAACTGCTTTGACAGTGTCTATTCACACAGAGAATATGCACTTATCCTCCGATGACATGAACTCTGGGGTCGACTCAGCTCCTTGCCCAGGTCGCGCTGCAGTTGAGTGATGTGGGGCAAATAATTCAGTGCCCTAATGGAAAAGGTGGCTGAAGCATACATCCGCTTCCCTAGATGATCCATTGTCCTGGACTCTCGGGTCAGGGGGATGGACCATAGAACTTTCCTGAGCTAGCTCTTTCTTGGTGGCGGCCACTACAACCATAGCATCTACTGGGGATCCCTTGTTCCAACTAGGTCTATCTGCAGAAGGACTCAGCTTCTTGTTGGGATGCTTTGGGATTGGCTCCACAGTGTCCGGTTCCTTCCACTCTCTGGTGGTAATAAGATCAACCAAGGGATCGGGGGGGGACACCCAGGTGGTAGATGGGCCCATGCCGAAGGCCTCCAGAAACACCAACTCATACAAGGAAGGTTTGGGGGTGGACCACCCCCCCCCCCTCGCTGCTACAGGAGTTCCATGATTTCTCCAAAGGAGACATCGTTGGGGGGTGATCTGGGGGAACCTTCCCCTTCCTCCAAATTGGTGTCCTCAGTGAGAGACTCTGGGGAGGAGTCCAGGTGCCTCATTTTGCATGTTCATTTGCAAGGCACCTCTTTGTACTCGTATTATTAACCTGCTCTACATCTTTGGTGGGGCTCTCCGGAGAGGACTTGCAAACTGTCTATGGTTCCACGCGGGGAACATGCTGGGGCACATCGAGCATGGGCTGTCCCTGAATGGGCAAAATGGCTGAAGTCCCACACCCACAGCCAAGGGAGTCAGGGCGGAATCTGAGGAGATGGTCAGGGGCCTCAATCCACTGGAGAGAACTCTTTCCACTACGTCAAAAACAGAGGGAGAGCGTGCCTCCTGAGAGACTAGTAAGGAAGCTGCTCTCCCTGGATCCAATGAGGGGATCAGAGTCAAGCCCGAAGAAGCCGAGATACTGAGGGAAGGGCCGTAACCAGACGGCGGCGCCAGTGGAAAAATCCCAACCCCTGAGATCTGATGCCCAGGCTGCAGCTCTGAGAGCCGCTCGGATCTAAACTAGTCTGGTCAGACATGTTCAAGGTAACAGCTGGCATGGAGGTACCCGGTATTATTGGAGCCAACCCCCTGACTCCAAGACCTCTCGTATCCAGAAACTCTAATACTGGGGGTCAGATCGGAGAAGGAGCTATTGGGGTGAAAAAGGGAAGTGATATCCCCCCTCCAAAGGGAGAGGGGGCAGGCAAGACCCCCATCTGAATCTGGATGTGAATAAACCTTCGAACCATTTTGCCCATGTCTGCCTCAGAAAAGCTTCTGGTGGAATGCAACAAGGCCACCAATGCCAACCAAGAGAGTCAGTGTTGCAGAGGCCCTAGAAGAAGGTCTAGGCTCCTCCAGTGAGAATCTGGGTGACCACAGCCGGGGAGAACTAGGCCTGGACATAACCTGTTGCTTTTGAGGAGGACCCACCAGATCCGACTGGTCCAGAGATCTCTTCCTACCTTTGTCCTTGTCTTTCCTGTGCTCCCTTTCCATAGACTGCTTGGCAGGAGGTTGAGTCCTGGCCTGGAAGGGAGGGGAAGAAGCAGCAGCAGAAGAAGATGCAATCACAGCCATGACCGTAGTAGAAGCAGAGACAGCCCACCTCCATAGCTGGGAGAAGTCCCTTTAAAACTAATTTAGCCCTACGGTCTTTCTGGGCCCTGGGGTTAAATCCCACACAAACAGTGCAGGCAGTAGCAAGATGGGAAATCCCCAAACAAACCACACACAGAGTGTGGCCATCAGGTAGGGACAACTTGTGGTCACACTCTGTGCACTTTCTAAAAATGGGCTTCTGCTGATCCGCTATCACGAGGCACAAGGTCCTAACTCACTAACCACACACACTTACACCCAAGCTAACTAACAAGGAGTGGGAGGGAAAGGAAGGCACTACACTGACTCAAATAACTTTTTTTTTTAAACACGATGCAACAGCAAAAGGGGAGGTAAAGGTGAGGGAAGAAAACCTATTAACACTACACAACAGACACAAACTCCCAAACTATCACTGAAAAAACTTACCACACCCGGAGCTCTGAGACCATGATGCTCAGCATGCTGTGGCAAACGAGACCTGAGGGAAGGAAGGAGATGGAGGGGTATTATGGGTAAGGGGAGGAGCTTAGATCAGATCCTGGTGAAGCTGCCGTCTCGGATCAGATCCGGATCCGATTCCCACAGGTTGATGATCAAATGAAGTCAACCACTTCTAATCAAATAATTTAAGTGAGCTTGTTAACTCCTGAAGTAGCACAGCAAATATCCATAAACTTCTTTACTTCTGCACCGTTCAAGTTATAAGGTCTCATTTTGATGGCTACATTATATGTAAACCAGTGCCCATATAACTTGGATTTGACTGAAATAAAAATGTTTATTGATACTATTCCTTCTTGTATTAAAGGACAGTCTTTTGCAGCTTGTTTAACAACTGAATTTTTATTAAATGGGTGATTTCTGCAAAATACGTAGTCTCAATATGGTTCGTTTGTGTTATACTGCTGAAAAAATATACTTCTATACCTTTGCAAAAAAATAGTTATATAAGTAAATTTATCACAACAGTAGATGTTCAAATGATCGCTGCTGCAATAGCCTTAGTAATATCATGCTAAATATATAACAGCTGGCCAGCTTGCAAAGCTTCAAGGGCACCTTCCATGCACCCAGCTAGTTGTTCAGATCCCACTGAGCTGAAGAAGAAAGAGTGGTCTGGGCACCCACCCCTCAGAGTTTTCATGTCAACTGAAAGTAGAAGGCTAGATCAATGAAAGGGTCAATACTAGGAAGGTAAAAAAAAAGAAGTTATGTCCTTACCATAATGTTCCATGTAGAGTGTTCATCTCACCTTTGTTCTTACACACGGGTTGGGAGCCGATCCTCGGCTCCGAGTCAGCCGAATTGCAAAGCTCTGAATCTCAGAGAAGCTCGAGACCAGCCCATATCCCACAATCCTCCCTGCCATTACTCAGATCTAGTTTGCAAACAAACCAGACCAAAGGATCCAACACCTGCGGTGTTAGAAGCATACATTCTCTTCAGCCATTCAGAGACACTCTCTCACCATAGCAATAACTAATGGTCTAAGCATATATCCCATGACACACGGGAGCATATACCCCGCAAAGGGTCAAGACACATCGATCAGACTCTAATCCTACCAGTTCTTCCAAACACATGAGGGGGAAAGGGAGGGAATGTAAGAACAAAGGCGAGATGAACACTCTACATGGAACGTTATGGTAAGGACATAACTTCTTTATGTAAGAGTGTTCAATCTCGCCGTTTGTTCTTACACATGGGTAGCGTCCCTAGCTCCATGACCCTGAGTGACTCATGGAAGAATGTTCCTAAGCACAGTGGAACCAAATGATGTCCTATCCTTGGAGACCTTGTCCACTCTATAATGAGTGATGAAAGTATGTGGTTTAGACCACGTGGCTGCTGCGCAAATAGTGTCCAAAGGCAAGCGAGCCGCATGAGCTAAAGAAGTGGAAATGGATCTGGTAGAATGGGCCTTAGGTTTGGTTGGTAAGGATTGGTTTGATTTAGAGTATACAAATGTTATACAGTCAGCAAGCCATTTAGATAGTGTACGTTTAGTAATTGCCATGCCCTTTTTATTGTCTGCAAAAGCGACGAAGAGCTGATCCGTTTTCCTGAAAGCTTTGGTCCTGTCTAAATAAAATCTTAACTGCCTGTGAACATCCAACTTGTGCAACATATACTCCAGTTTGTTAGTATATTTTTTGAAAAAGGTAGGGAGTTCTATAGACTGGTTAATATTCGTAACTGAACATACTTTTTGAAGGAAAGATGGATTTGTACGCAAAGAGACCCTGTCTGGATGGAATATCAAGTAAGGTGGTCTGACCGATAATGCCTGCAGCTCTGAGACTCTACGAGCTGAGGTCACGGCAACGAGAAACAGCGTCTTCCACAATAAGAACTTTAGGAGGCATGACGAAGCAGGTTCAAAAGGTGGCAACATGAGTTGCGACAGCAGCAAATTCAGGCTCCATGGAAAGAAAGGTTTTCTGACAGGCGGTCTAAGATGGAAGGTTCCTTTCATAAAGGCTTTACAAAGTCTGTGAGACATAATGGGAGAACCTCCCTCACCAATATGGAAGTCTGATATGACCGCCAACTGTACTCTTAGAGTGGAAGTAGAAGCTCCTTCGTGAAAAAGGATGGATAAGAATTCTAAAATTTTATGTAGAGGAGCTACCCAAGGGATCTAAGTTTTGACTAGATGCCCAATATACAAAGCGTTTCCACTTACTCGTACAGAGCTTAGTAGTAGAGGCTTTATGAGAAGCAACTAGGATGTGTTGAACTGCCGGAGGGAGTAGATGAGACCGCTAGGCAGGGAAGCGGAGCAGCCAAGCTGCTAGTTTGAGGGACTGTAGAGACGGGTGAGGAACTCCCGACGAATGTGTAAGCAGATCTGGTACTGGGTCCAGAATCCATGGTTCCTCTATTTGATGAGCTCGAAGAAAGGGAAACCATATTTGACGAGGCCAGAATGGGGCTATGAGTATTATAGTCCTTTCCAGGTTCCTGGCTTTCTGTAGAAATCTGGGAATCAATGGAGTCGGTGGGAATGCATATAGGAGACCTGGGGGCCAATCATGTATCAGTGTGTCCCTGGGGACATCCCCCGGAGGGGGTAGAAGGGCAAAGTAGCTTCTGCATTTTGCATTCAATGGGGAAGCAAACAGATCGCAGCAAGGCTGGCCCCATTTGCGGAAGATCTTTTCCGCCATCTGTGAATTGAGGGACAACTCGTGAGGTAACAGGATGGCTCTGCTCAACCTGTCTGCAATGACATTGGATGACCCCGGGATGTGCGTTGCTATCAGAAAGCGACCCGTGGACTCTGCCCATTGCCAAATTCTCATGGCCTCTCTGCATAACGGGTAAGACCTGGTTCCCCCTTGTTTGTTTATGTACCAGACTACAGACATATTGTCTGTCTGAACTGCTACGGTTCCTAGAGGTAAGAGAGCTTGGAAGTGATGCAACGCCAGGAACACCGCCCTCAACTCCAGAACATTTATATGTACAGTGTACTCCGTGCTGGACCATTCTCCTTGGACTGTTCTTCCCTGAAAAAGGCCCCCCCCACCCTATCAGGGAAGCGTCCGTGGTTATTGTGGCTGTTGGACTGGGTAGAACGAACGGACGACCCACAGTGAGGTTCTGATCGTGCACCCACCATGAGAGGTCCCATCTGCAAGATTCTGTTATCCTGATCTCGTGTGCTAGGGGTAGGTGTTGGAATGACCACTGCGCAAAGAGCAGCCATTGAAGAATCCTCATGTGTAACCTTCCCATAGGGACTGCAATTAATGCGGCTGCCATCAGTCCCAACACTTTTAACACCAGTTTGGCTGGGGCTTTCTTGCTGACTAGAAGAAGAAGGACCTGCTGTTTGAGCGTTGAAGCTCTTACTGTGAGGAGTTTCAGTAGTGTCGATTGTGTATTTAGATCTGCTCCGATGAAGGAAATACACTGTGAGGGCGATAAGCAAGACTTTTCGAAGTTTATGGATATCCCCAATTGGGAACAAAGGCCGATTGTATAGTCTCTGGCTTGCAATAGGCGACGCTCGGTGGTGGCGGTGAGGAGCCAGTCATCCAGATAGGGAAACACCCGGAATCCTTGTCGTCTCAATGAGCCGCAACTACTGCCATGCATTTGGTGAATACCCTGGGGGCTGAGGTGAGTCCAAAGGGCAGAGCTCAAAACTGAAAGTGACTGGCCCCCAGCCGGAAGCGCAGGTGATCTCTGGATGGTCTGGCCATTTTGATGTGGTAGTACGCGTCTTTGAGATCTATAGAACACATCCAATCGTCCTTCTGTAAGAATGGAAGGATCGATTGAAGCGTGACCATCCGGAACTTTTCCTTCTTCACGAAGTTGTTGAGATAGCTGAGATCTAAGATCGGTCTCCAGTCCCCTGTCTTTTTTGGAACTAAAAAGAACCTTGAGTAAGTTCCGAATTCTCTTTGGTCCGCCAGGACTGGTTGGATGACTCTGTTTTTGAGCAGCTTTGAAATTTCTACAGCTGCTAGCTTTCACAGACGGGGTGGCACATCTGGAAATTTTCTTTGTAGAGGTGGTGTTGAAATGAAGGGGATTTTGTACTCTCTGATTATAATGCTTTTTACCCAAGAATCTGAAGTAATGTTTAGCCAGGCCAGTGGGTATAAAGCTAAGCGACCTCCGACTGCCTCCAGAGCAGGACAGCTGGGCCTCCCTTCAGGAGTGCTGGAAAGGCTTCCCAGGGACGGAATCCCTGTCGCCTTGGTTATGCAGACCCCCTCTGCCGCCGGGGAGGCGTCTTCCATTTCTACCCCCTCCTCTGCCTCTGGAGGGAGTATCACTCTGTGTGGTCTGGAAAGATCCCTGATTCTTACGGAACCACATTTTTCCACCTCATTGCCCTTTGGGGTACGGTCTAGTAGGAGCGGAAAAACGGACCCTGACAGCAGACAGGGTCTTTCCCTCTTGCTCGCACCGAGTGAGAGTCTCCTTAACCTTGGGCCCAAAAAGTGTGGCACCATCAAAAGGGGCATTGGCAAAGGAAGACTTGAAGGCTTCCACAAAGGAGCACAGCCGCATCCATGACTGTCTTCGAAGAGCAATCGCTGAAGCTGCAGCTCTACTCGATCCCTCGGCTGCATACGAGATGAGCCTCATGGATGAGTTTACTATGGAGGTGAGGGTGCTAAGTTGTGCTGTTACCTTTTCTGAAACAGCAGCATCTGTGTTACCCTGGAGGGTATCTGTCAGCTCCTTGATGAGATCCCTCTGCAAACTTGTGAAATGGGTCAGGTAGTTTAGCGAACGCATGGAAAAAGTCGCTGAACTAAAAATGCACTTCCCATATCTGTCCATAGTCCTAGAATCCTTATTAGGAGGATGAACAGATGAGGAAGACTCAGACATCTCCTTTTTTGTGGCTGCCGCCACCACCATAGCGTCGACAGGGACTTCCTTGGTGAGATAAGATTTATCTTGGGGGGCAGTGATGAACTTGTTTGGTTTCCTAGGGACTGGTTCCACTGTGTCAGGTGTCCCCACGCCCTTCGAGCAATCAAATCCATTAATTCATCGAAGGGCAGGGTCACCCAGGAGGTAGAAGGTTGAGCCCCAAAAGCCTTCAGCAGCACCAACTCGTCCTCAGAGGGGGCTAGGGACTGCCAATCACCCCTCTGTTTCAAGATCTCCAGGATGTCTGCAAATGACACATCCTCCGAGGGTGATTTGGGGGACCCCTCTGCCTCATCCAAGTCGGTGTCAGACGTTAGAGATTCCTGTTGGGAATCTATGTGCCTCCTCTTGCACAACCGTTTCCTTGGTACCTCATCAGAGGGGCCTTCTTGTGAGGCCTCCAAGGAACAGGGGGAACCCTCTGGGGGTGGCTGAGGCAATTGGGCTCGACGCTTGGGATGGATCGTGGGAGCAAAACAGAAAGTGCCCCTTTTGGGGAAGGAGAAGATTCCCTTAATGATGTGGTTGTCTGTGCAGACAATACCTTCCTCATAAGGTCAAAGGCCCCCGAACCCCTGGCCGCGGGCTCCCCCGGTTCCGAAGAACACGGAAGCATCCCAGAACCAGGTGCCGTGGGCTCCGACCCCGAGGACGGAGCCGAACCAGTCTGTGCCGAGGCCCCGAGAGGGAGAGTCGGCACCGACAGGTTGGTACGACTCTCGGTCCCGGAACCGAGCAAAGACCGTCGGCTCTGCGACTCCCCTAACGGTTCCGAAGGAGTCGAAGTCAAAGATGTCGATCGTGCAATGGACGGTTTCAGCACCGAGGACTCCACTATCATCAGGTCATCTTCTGCCGGCTCCGAGATATGGATGGGTCTCGAAGGAGGACCCGTTGGAGATATGGGGAGGCCTTCTAGTTTCAACACCAACTGGGAGGAAACTGCAATTAACTTGAAAAAGGGCCGTGTTTTCCATGAGTTTCTGCACGACACGATCCACATCTGTGTCAGACAAGGGTCTGGAAGAACGGGTCGAAGGAGCCGAAGATGGCACCGACCGAAGAATGGACGGTGGTGGCAGTTCCGACACCGGTTCCAAGATCTGGGGCTCAGGAAAAAATAAATGTTCGACGCTCAGCCCCGAGATCTGTGGAACCAGCGAACGAACCCGAGAAGATTAACTCGGAGCCGATGACATGGGCTCCAACATCTTCGACCCCTTCGAGGATTTAGAAGCCTGATCCGACTTGTCCAAAGCCTCTTGAAAGGCAGGCTTCAGCAATCCTCTGTCTATAAGCTTCCTGCGTCTATCTGTCATGACCCTCCCGCTAAAGGAATGGCAAATAGAGCAATCCTCTTGGAGATGGAGAGGGCCAAGACAGTAGACACAGGAAGCATGATTGTCAGTAATGGACATTTTCTGCCCACACTGACATCTTTTAAAGCCAGATTTAGCTTTTTCTGACATAGTACAACAATAATAACAATAACTATGATAATAGAAAAAAATTACTAATCCTATAACAATATATGTATATGAAAAAGGTTATATACAGAAAACACTCACAAAAAAACCACACCCAAGAAAAAGGGTTAGGCCACAAAGGGTGCCTGAAGAAGAAAAATGGGTATATATATATATATATATATACATACATATATATATATATATATATATATATATATATATATATATATATATATATATCACACACACACAGCACTTCTACAATAAACTACTAACTATAAGGAAATATCAGAAAAAAATTAGTATTCTTATCTGAAATTAGTAACAACAACTCAATTCTCTATCTGGTCCGAGCTCTCCTCGATCCAATCTGTTGCAGCGGCAAACTAGATCTGAGTAATGGCAGGGAGGATTGTGGGATATGGGCTGGTCTCATGCTTCTCTGAGATTCAGAGCTTTGCAATTCGGCCGACTCGAAGCCGAGGATCGGCTCCAAACCCATGTTTAAGAACAAACGGCGAGATTGAACACTCTTACATTAAAGTATATCCTCACTCTGCCAACAAAAACATGTAAAAATAATGGGAATATCGGGACAGCATGCAGTGATCACTCAAACATCTATTGTTATGCTAAGTTTACTTGCACAATTGTACTAAATCTGTCATATTTTTTCAAACAAGAAACATCTTTATCAAATTATGTAAGACATAGGCAATCTTATATTAATCTAAATGAAAATAAACCAGACCGACATCATCTCAGTTGCAAACATTATATATTACAAACTATGCTGACCCAACTGTAGCTGCAAATATCATACATCACTTATAATACATCAAGTCATTGTCAATCAGCTATTACACAGCTCATTCAATTCCCGTCTTCTTTTAAACTATGTTTCTCCTCTGCATGTACTGATCCCACACTTCCCATTTTTTCCTTTGTAATTTTTATTGGCAGCAAGCATAATTAGACTCAACAAGGCCTTTAATATGTCTAGGAAATTTCAATACTGTATCATAGCTCAAAAAAATAATTTCCTTAGTTACACCAATTTGCTTACCCAGCATCTCAGACACAGCAGTCTGCAGAGAACCTTTCAAGTCTGCCAATTCATTACACTCCCAGAAAACTTGTTCGCACCTCTTTCTTCCCCATCAGACCCCCAACATTTGCTGTCTACCTGAAGAAAATTATAATTATTTGATCTAGTAAATTCTAGCACCCTCTTGCCTATTGTCTGTATCCCTAATTGCAGTTATCCCCATCAGCAGACTCTCCTTTCTCCATTCCTGTGTTGGCTTAGTTCTTGGTATACTTTCTGCTACTTTATGAATATAATATTCTGTATGATTATTGTTATTCTCCTTAAAGGTCTGCATCCAAAATCCCAATCTCTCCTTATTTCTTGAACTTCTCCCCTATTCCATTACCATTACTTTACACTTTGAATTATGGTTTTCTGCTTGTTCTATGTATGAGCCTTTTAACTGTGTTGCTCTGAAATACCCCTTCAAAGTGGGTAATCCTAATCTACCCTGCTCTATAGGAAGAATAAGTTTATCCCACTTGATTCTTGCAGTTTTCTCTTCCCAGATAAAATCTTTCAGCTCTTTATTAATTGCTATCCAAAAGTTCTCCTCTAGCTAAAAAACTATGCCTGACCTGTGTACAAGAATAACAGGACTAAAAACATTTTAATTGTTTGCATCTTACTATTGATATCCATATCACAGAGCTTCCATTTTCGTATTGTCTTTTGTTTTATTCTCTTCCCACATATCCTTAACTGCCACACAGGAATCACTTTTAATCCATACCCCTAAATACTTCATTTTATCATGTCCCCATAATATGGATATTGCTGAACCAATTCATATGTGGGTATAAAGTCAACTGCTATTGCCTTTGTTTTACCTTCATTAATTTTGTATCTCAAAATAAATGAAAACTGTCTCAATATATTCCACAACACTGTAATGTCCCTTTCTGGTTTTGCTGGGTATAAAATAATGTAATTTGCAAATAGAGCCAGCTTTTCTTGACTACCACACCAATTACATCCTTGAATTTATAAGTCCCTTATTTTCTTTGCCAATGGTTCTAAACATAATGCAAATAACAAAAGGGAGAGAGGACAAACTTGCTTGGTTCTTCTGCTCAAGCAGAGATTATCAGAGAGGACCCCACCCATATCCTCCTCATCAACCATGCAATTTCATCAGGGAATGCAAATGCTTCCATTGCTCTTCTCATGAAGTCCCAGCTTACTCTGTCATATGCTTTCTCTGGGTCAAGACCCATCAACAGCAGTGGTATTTTCTTACGTTCTGCTTCCCTCTGGATCATCAGTGTTCTGTTAATGTTGTCAAATATTTGCCTCCCCTCCACAAAACCAGACTGATCCACATCTACTAAGTTTGGCATAATGTTTGCCATCCCTTTAGCCATTATAGACAAACACTCTACAATCAAGGTTTAGTATTGAAATGGGCCTGCATGAAGCTGTATCTGACGCATCTGAACCCTCTTTAGGTATTACAGCTATCACTGCTTTCTTCTAGCATGTTGGCACTTCTCTTAAAATACTGTTAAACAAAACCTTCCAGATCTTTTATCAGTGTTTGCCCTCATAGCTTCCTAACTTCCAAAGAAATACCAACTATTCCTAGGAACTTTCCTGTAGATTGATTATACAGCACCATTTTTATCTCATCTCCTCCTATCCTAGCTGTTAGTAATTGAGCCTAATCTACCTCTACCTTTACCATATTTAATTCATCCATAAACATTTTTATTTGTACCTTTTCTTGATTTCCATATTTCTCTGTTTTATATAGACTTTCATAGAATTTCTGAAATATTTCTAATACTTCTACAGGATCCCATGTTATCTTCCTTGTTATAGGCTCCCTAAGCTTGATGACAACCCTTTCTACTTTATGTTGCCCACATTGTTGTGCTAAAGGTTTTTGTGCTGTAGCTCTAGAATTATCAAAAAAACAGTTGCTTAACAGCAATCTTTCTAAACTCATGCATATTATCAAGGTAATCCCTTATTTTCTGTTTAGCATTCTGCAGTTGTTCCTCTTCTTTTTCTGAGATTCTCCCTATTTTGCAACACTTCAACATTTGTCAGTCCCTCTGAATAATGTGTTACTTCTTAACCCATCTCCCTTTCTTTTATTTCCAAGCTATTTTTAATCTCTACTTAAAGTTTATCCTACTCTCTAGCTATATTTCAGAAGAAATGTCTATGTTCTCTAATAGCTCCTGAATTATTTGTTTGTGTCTTTCGGCTTTTAGGGGTCGCCACAGCGGAACTCCGGTCCGCTAATGATTGGCAGTTGATTTTTACGTACCGGCTTGCCAGGCCTGACGCACAACCTTCAACAAAGGTACGTTCATTCACGCATGTCTCCACGCAGAAGACACTCTAGCTGAGAATCGAACCGGACAGTGTCTTACTGTGAGGCGACAACGCTACCGCAGCACCACCACTGCGAGTACCTAGCTCCTGAATAATTTCCTTAAATTTCTCTCTTTTCAACTGATAGGTGGGAAAGTGCCAGTGTCTCATTTTTATTTCCTTACCTTGTGTTTTTACTTTAGTTATTACTGGTGCATGATCTGAAGTAGTTATAGGATGCTTATCAAGGCCTTCAATTAAATTTACATGTTCCTGTGAAATGTAAATTCTTTCTAGCCTAGCCTAGCTTTGTATCTTGGTGAATAATATGCAAATCAAATTCCAGTCCCCACATATAAGTAATATTCCTTGCTGAAAACGGACTATTTCTCCCAGAATTTTCTTAAGCTCCATTATAGCAGTTTTCGGTGGACTATAAATATATGCCAGTGTAATCCCCCTCTCTTGCCAGTAGCCCCTTAGTACTACAAATCTACCATTATTGTCTTCTTTATCCTCTACTGTTGGAGCTCCTCTTGCAATTAATATAAGTACTCCTCTCTTCCTTTGCTCAGGTATTCCACTGAATAACCATCCTTCAAACCTTTCTTTATCAAATTCACATGTTCAGTCCTTTCCAAGTGTGTCTCCTGTAGCATAACTATTTGCACACTACATTTTTAATATAATTTACTGCTCTTTCTTTTTTATATTAATCTGTGAGATCATTAACTTTTAAAGACATTATAGAAAGCATCATATTCTTGAGAGATTATTATTCATTACTGCCACCTTTTATGTACAACAGCTTTTTTAAATGTCTAGTTTCAGTTTTTGTGTTACATGTATGTACTGTTTGACAGGTTAATCTTTTATACAGTTGTTTCTTGTCATTTCCATTACAGCCTATGTCACATCTTACAGAACTTTTTTTTATTGAAAACCCTCTAAAGACACACACACACAAATACCCCCCTAAAACATATTAACCTAATAACACACAAAACTATGTACATCTTCAAATATTGAAGTTTTACCCTTCTAGCAGGAACGGTTACCCATGCTACGATGCATGGTACAGCCTGTGGTTCTATTAAGTTTTATCATTACAGCTCTCAGCTGGGAAAACACTTGAATGCTTACAGACATTTTCTCCAAGTCATTTCTCTTTATTTGACTGTCTGCAAGAGACATGAGAACCAACCACAAAACTTCTTTTTCATTTACTTGTTTTCTCACAAAACTTGTTACTAGAATAACCTAATGGCATTAACCGAGCCATTCCCCCATGTAAGAATGAGAAAAGCACACCATTATTTTCTTTTGTCATGCTCTTTTAACCACATCTTTTTTTTACATTGCAGTGAAAGACAGAAGATGGCAGAAAGAAACAAAAAAAAATTGTATCCCATTACACTTACAAATAACAGAAACAACTTTACTTTATAACATGGCAAAAGATAAGTCCCCACTACTAAAGGTGACCCAGAACAAAGTACAAACTAGGCAAAGAAGTACTGAGTTCACCATCATGATTAAAATGCTCCAACTTTAATAAACAAAGTTAAAACTCACTAAAATGTTTGCAAAGTTTAAAAACAGATGAAGCATCAAACAATAACTGCTTTTGGCAAGTTTGCCTTCTTCAGACCGTGACTTCCTGTGCTTCATTCCATATCTTTAAAGAAATATTGACCAATCAGGTGATTTCCTTGCAATGTCAGTCCCTCCTACCACAAGCTGTCAATCACTTCCTTGGAGGCAGAAAAGCCTTCAATATTAACCAATGGAGAGGCATTTCTGTTTCAGAAAAGGTTTCAATGGAACTATTACATTTAAGCCTAGGGGCGGTTAGCTCTTAAGTTACTTATCCACCCAATTTCACGAATTTCAGTATTGTTTTGAATACCCCCAGCTCTATGTCCTATGGGAACACATTCTATAGCTTTAAAGCTAAACTAATGGGTTGGATTTGAGCTAATATGAGATCCCAGTGCATTTTTCATGCCCTTTTCGGATATCTCGTAAGTGGTGTAAAACCCTGTCTTTCAAGCGTTGGTCAGTTTTACCTATGTCTCAAAATATTAAAATTTTTCTTGGGAAAACCATCTTTATTGCAGAGAAGTCTTTTGATGTTCTTCTTGTTCTAGAATGCGAACCTTGGTCATTCTCCTACGATGTTTTTTACTCCATCATCTTCAGGCAAAACAGGCCAGAACCTTCTGATGACATCACATACCTCCTTGTGGTCTGTACTAAAGGTAAGGACACAATTCAAATTGGTTCCTTCAAGGTTCCTTGTGACTTGAGGTGTATCCAATGTCACATTGCAAGTGCTACATCTGGAAAAGTAGGGACATCCTTTTGTTCGTCTTGAAATTTCAGGGTGGATTTTGGCAGTCAAGTCATCTCTACTATAGCCCCTATTAGGCAGATTCTCTTCTAGCTGCCTGCATTCCTTCTGGAATTTATGCACATCCGTGCATAGCCTGGAGATTCATACAAGTTGATTCTCATAGATGTTTCTGTGGACAAACCCAGGGTGCAAACTACTCCTATGGAGAAAAAGGTTCTTCCAAGTGCTTTTCCTGTGGACATTCATACTTATTCCATTGGTTTGGTCTAACTGCAGGCAAATGTCAAGAAAATCGATCTCATTCCTTGAGTACTGAAGTGTAAATTTCAAGAACTCTGTAGTAGTTTCAAGGTATTCAGAAAAAAACTTAAGCTCATCTTCATTCCCATTCCAAAGGATAAAAAATATCCTCCACAAAACGTTCATAGTATATAATGTTAATAGACCAAGGGTTCTTGCCACACAAAACATGCTGATTCCCATTGTGCCATTACTATGTTCGAATAACTATTGGCACATGGGGTGCCCATAGCTACACCCCGTACTTGCCAATAAGAAGTATTGCCATATGAAAATACATTGTTTTCCAAGATTAGTTCTAATAGAGAACATATCAAGTTGGAGTTCGATCCCAGTGCTGCTTCAATCTCATAGGAATGCGGTATCACTCTGAATAAATTATTTATATCCATTGTCACTAATAACAGATTGGCCATGCTGCCCATGTCTTGCATTTTCCTGGAAAAATCCTTCAAAAAGCTATCAGAGTCTTTCAAAACTGTTTTTGCTGCTGGTATGAGCTTTTTCAGCTCTTTCTCAACATACATAGACAGGGGCTCAGTTACCCAACCTCTCCCCATGACTATAGGTCATAAGGGAGGGTTAACCGGGTGTTTATGCATCTTTGGCAGGCTGCTTATGGCTGGAATGGTAGGATCGATTACCTCAAAGACGTCAAACAGTTCTTTAGTGATATGTCATTCTAAAAGCAAATCATTCAAGGTGTTCTGTACATTTTTAATCATCCTGTCAACTGTGTTTCTATTAATGATTTTGTATGTTCCTGAATCACTTAGCAGATCATGCATTTTGCTCCTATACCAAGTCATCTCCATTACTACAATGGCTCCTCCTTTATCAGCAGGTTTAATGACCAGATCTTCCCTTGACTTCAGTTCAAATACAGCTTCTCTTTCCTCATTGGTCAAGTTATGGAAATGGCCACCTTGTTATTTCCCCTCAATTTTGCAACCTCATTTTCACACAAATGAACAAACAAGTCCACAGCAGGATGGTTGACAGGTACAAATGTGCTGGGTCTTTTCGGTATAGGCAAAAATTAGAAGTTATGTACTCACCATAACGTTCCATCTGAGTAGGTGACTTCATTCGGATGCAACCTGTGGGTATCGGATCCGATCTCGGATCCGAGCCGGCAATTCAAAAGCTTAGGCTCCGAGCTCCTAGCTCCTCCCTCTTACCCATAACCCCTTGCCAAGCCCTGACTGACCTCAGATTGAGTTTGCCTCAAAATACTGACCACAGTATACTAAAACAGCATAAATACTCGCTCTATAAAGGTCAGGGGGATGGAGGGGGGGATGGTTGCATCCGAATGAAGTCACCTACTCAGATGGAACGTTATGGTGAGTACATAACTTCTAAATCTGAAGTAGGCAGACTTCATTCGTCTGCAACCTGTGGGACAGAGTCCCTAGCTACCTGAATCTTGGGCGCGTCATGGAAGGATGTTCCGAGCACCGCTGAGCCAAAGGATGCTCTTCCTCTAGAAACAACATCCACCTTGTAATGAGAAATAAAAGTATGAGGCGAGGCCCAAGTAGCTGCCAGCAGATATCATCCAACGAAACACGGGACTTAAAGGCGGCTGACGTAGAAACTGCCCTAGTAGAATGAGCCGTAACCCTCTGAGGAGCAGGTCTGCCTGAAGTGTCATATGCCTGCAGAATGCAATTAGCAATCCATTTAGATAGAGTGACTTTAGACACTGCTTTACCCAGAGCAAATTTAGCAAAGGAGACGAACAGCTGATCTGATTTCCTGTGGCCAGCTGTCCTGTTAATATAAAAACGTAATTGTCTATGAACATCCAATGAATGCAATTTGTATTCTCCTTTGTTTGAATACTTGGGAAAAAAAGACAGGCAAATTGATTGACTGGTTAATATTGGATTCAGAAGAGACCTTCGGAAGAAAAGATGGATTGGTCCTGAGGCACACCCTATCAGGGAAGAAAGAAAGATAAGGCGGTTTGACACATAGAGCCTGAAGCTCAGACACCCTTCTGGCTGAAGTGATAGCTACCAGAAAGGCAGTCTTCCAGGAAAGGTATTTTAAATCAGCAGAAGCTGCAGGCTCGAAGGGAGGAGCAGTAAGGGCCTGCAGGACTAAAGACAAGTCCCAAGGCGGTACAACCTCCTTGACTGGAGGCCTTAACAAAAAACTCCTTTGAGAAAAGTTTTGCATAATTTCGCTGTCATAAGGGAGCTGTGTCCTGGCCAATGTGATAATGCGAGATAGCCGCCAATTGTACCTTAATCGTGGAAGAACTAGCCCCTTGATGAAAGAGGTCTGTTAGAAAATCTAGCACAGCAGAGATAGGTGCTGAAAAAGGATCCACAGTTCTCTGTCCTGCCCATATAGAGAACCTCTTCCATTTACTCCGATAAACCTGTCTGGTGGAAGGTTTATGAGCAGCCACCAAAATGGCCTTGACCGGTGAAGAGATACCGAGTCCTAATTAAGGTTGGAATTGGAGCAGCCAAGCTGTCAACTTCAGGGTCCAGATTGGGAACTGGCATTCCCAGAGGGTGAGAGATGAGATCCAAATTGGATCCAGAATCCATGGTGGATTGATTTTGTGAGACCATACGAAGGGGAACCAAGGTTGTCGAGGCCAGAATGGGGCAATGAGAATCATTCTGCTCCCCAAACTGTTGGCTTTCTGCAGAAACCTCTGCATCAGAGGAAGTGGAGGGTAGGCATAAAGGAGACCGGGAGGCCAAGCATGCACCAGAGCATCCTCGAACTCCTGGTGGGGAAGCAGAGCGAAGAAATTGTCGCATTTGGCGTTTGAGGAGAAGCAAAAGATCGCAACAGGGTTGCCCCAACGGCAAAAATCTTCTTCGCTACTTGAAGATTGAGGGACCACTCGTGTGGAGAAAGGATGGTGCGACTGAGCTTGTCCGCAAGGATGTTGGACTTTCCCGGAATGTGCGTTGCTATCAGAAAGCGTTTGGTGGAAATTGCCCATTCCCAGACTCTCATGGCCTCTCGACAAAGGGGGTAAGACCTGGTTCCTCCCTGCTTGTTGATATACCAGACTACGGACATGTTGTCTGTCTGAATCGCAATAGTCCCTGTAGGAAGAACGTGGTGAAGTGCTTGCAACGCTAGGAGCACCGCCCTCATTTCCAGGACATTTATATGCAATGACGTCTCTGTGGGATTCCACGTGCCTTGGACAATCTTTCCCGCAGAATGCCCCCCCCACCCGAGGCAAGAAGCATCCGTGGTCACTGTGGCTCGGGGAAATGCAGCGCAAAGGTCTTCCTGCTAGGGGCTCCGGAGAAAGAAGCCACCACAGAAGGGAGTCCCTGCACGCTCTGCTGACCGCAATCGGAGCGTTTAGAGACGAACAAAGAGGAGACCACTGAACTTGAAGGGTCCATTGAAGAACCCGCATGCATAAACGGGCATGAATTAGAAGCGGGATAGCTGCCGCCATAGAACCTAGGGCCCTCAGGACCCGAAGCTGCAGTTGGAGATGGTTGAAGGATTGCTGTCACATGACACCTCAGGCTGACGATACGGTCTGGGGTGAGGAAGGCTCGCATTGATCTGGTGTCTAGTCTTCCTCCTATGAAATCTATAATTTGAGTTGGATTCAGAAAAGATTTCTCCCAGTTGATCGTGATGCCCAGCCTTGGTGCTAGTTGAAGGAAGTAATCCCTGGCTGAGCACAGAAGATGCCTTGATGATGCCGTCAGGAGCCAGTCGTCCAGGTGCGGAAAGACCTGTAATCCCTGGAGCCTCAGGTGGGCCGCTACCACCGCTAACACCTTGGTAAACACCCTGGGGGCTGAGGTGAGACCAAAGGGAGGACCCTGAACTGATAATGACTGGCTCCCAGCCGAAGCGAAGAAACCTCCTGGATCGTCTGTCCATCCGAATGTGGTAGTACGCATCCTTGAGGTCTATGGAACACATCCAGTCGTTCTCCCTCAAGAGGGGAGTATAGATTGCAGGGTGACCATCCGAACTTTTGCTTGGTTACTGACAGGTTCAACAGGGAAAGGTCTAAAATTGGTCTTAAGTCCCCGTCTTCTTTGGCACCAAAAGAACCTGGAGTAAAACCCTAATCCGGCTTGATCTGGGGACGCTGGATGGCTCTTTTCCTAGCAGCTGCTCGATTTCGATAGCTGCCGCCTCCCTTTGGTCGGGTGGAACATCTGGGAGGCTGCGAGATTTGGGAATCTTGATTAGGGGTATTGAATATCCTCTGGATATAACTCGAAGCACCCAACTGTCTGTTGTTATGGACTCCCAAGAAGTCAGGTGCATCGAAAACCGCCCCCCCCCCGACTGCCTCCAGAGACGGACAGCCGGGCAACCCTTCAGGGCTGCTGCGTGGGTCTCTCAGAGAAGGGTTCTCTGGACCCAAAATTGCCAGGAGCCCCCCTGCCTCTGGCACGACGACCTCCCCGTCCTCCTCTGCCACGGAAGGACTGGTTATCCGGAGCAGGTTGGGACTGCTGCGACTTCCGGAACCACATCTTCTTCTGTCCCTTTTGGTTCTTAGAGAAGGACCTCTGGGGAGCTGAGAAGCGGACTCCGACGGCAGACAGCGTCTTCCCGTCCTTTTCGCTCTGGACTAATGTCTCGCGAACAGTCTTGCCAAACAAGGCAGAACCATCGCAAGGGGCATTCGCGAAGGTCGCCTTGAAGGGCTCAGCAAAATCACAATGGCGGAGCCAGGCCTGTCGCCTCATGACAAGGCCTGCTCCGCTGGCTCTAGCGGCTCCCTCAGTAGCATGAGACAGCAGCCGCATAGATGTATTGGATACAGATCTGAGAGTGGCCATTCGGGTGGAGTAAACCTGTCTATCCTCACTCGAGATGGACTCCGGGGGAGATGCAGCGTATTCTTTAATCAGATCTCGCTGCATCCTAATGACATGTGCCATGTAGTTCAGCGCTCTCAAGGAGAAGGTCGCTGAACTAAAAACTCGCTTCCCAATGCGATCCATCGAACGGGACTCCTTGCCCGGAGGATGGACGGAGGGACTCTCCTGGGCCAACTCCCTCTTCGTGGCTGCAGCCATCATCATGGCATCTACTGGGGGACCCTTACTCCAGTGGGTGCGGTCTGATGGAGGAGAAAGAATGCGGTCCGGGCGCTTAGGGATAGGCTCAATGGTGTCCGGATCCTTCCACGCCCTGAAAGATATAAGATCTACCAGGGGGTCAGCAGGAGGGGACACCCAAGAGGTAGAAGGGCCCGCCTCGAATGCCTCCAAGAACACAGACTCGTCCGAAGAAGCCTTGGGGCAGACCACCCCCTGATCCTTAACATCTCCATGATGTCTCCAAATGAGATGTCCTCAGGGGTGACCTAGGGAGCCTTCCCTTCATCCAAGTCCGTGTCTTCAGTGACGGACTCAGGGAGTCCATCTGCCTCCTCTTCCACTTGCGCTTCAGGTACTTCATCGGGGCTGTCCGAGGAGTACTCTTCAGCAGATGGATGTTCCAAGGGAACCACTTGGGACATCGAGGCGGGCTGTCCCTGGGACCGGCTGGTGGGGGCCTGGCCCAACTGCAATGGAGTGCGGATGGAGCCGTGGCAGGGACCGGGGGTCCGGATGCCCTCGACAGTGCCCTTTCCATAACATTGAAAGCCGAGGGGGAGCCAGCTTCTCTAAGCCCCGAGAGCCGACCCCCACTCGGATCCGACGTACGGATCGGAGTCGGAGCGAAACCGTCGGATCCGAGACCAGTGTGCTCCGACCTGGACGGAGCCGAAGACACACCAGCTCCCTCGATCCGAGGCTCGGCCCTCGGCTCCGAGAGGTCGGGTCCGAAGTACCCGAAGCACTCAAGGGATGGGACGGATCCGAGGTGCGCCGACCTATCGGATCCGACCCACCCCCGGATCCAAATCTGCACGGCGCCGATAGCTCCGAACCCGTGGTATGGGTCGGAGAAGGAGCTAAGGGGGCGAAAAAGGGTCGAAGCCCCTCCCGGTTGGGGGGGGGCTAGGAGCACTCCCATTTGCATTTGGGCCTGGATGAATTTCCTCATCATCCGGTCCATATCAGCTTCGCTCATAGAAAAGGTCGATCTAGAGGAGGCCACCGAAGCGGACCTAGAGAGCCGTCTCGGTGACCTCCTGGAAGGGCTAGCCTCCTCCTCCTCGGGTCCAGGAGAGAACCGAGGGGAGTGGAGCCGAGGAGGAGGAAAGCTAGAAGGCACAGGGGAGGCCCGCTTAGATGGAGGAGCCGAACTGGAAGCTTCGGCTCTCCTCTTGTGGTGCTTCTCCCTGTGCCTCTCCTTCTGTCTCTCCCTAGAAGAATCCTTCCCCTCCGGCAACTTTAAGGGAGGTTGAGTCCCAGCCGGAGGGGGAGAACTCACAGCAACAGGTTGCTGACTGGAGGGGGCAGAGGCCGAAGCAGTATCTGGGGGTAAAAGACCCGCCAGCACCAACTTCGACCTCCGTTCCCTTAAAGCCGGGGGTTGAACCCTGCACAAATGGTACAACCAGAAGACAGGTGTTCAACCCCCAAGATGACGCACGAGTGTGGCCATCTGCTGGGGACAGCTTATGGCCACACTCGGTACATTTCGAAAAACAGCCTTAGGGGCTTCAGACATTACACCTAAGGCCTAAACACACACACACACAAACAAACTACGAAAACCCGAGAAAAATTAACTAAAGAGGGAGGAAAGCCTTAACCACACACAACTCTAACTATATTTATAACAAAAATAGAGAATTTGAAAAATTTTCCTGTCAGAAAAACTACACTTATCTCAAACCACGCCAGGAGCTCTAGAATTCCGTTGCTTCTTGAAAAGCGGCAAACGAAATCTGAGGTCAGTCAGGGCTTGGCAAGGGGTTATGGGTAAGAGGGAGGAGCTAGGAGCTCGGAGCCTAAGCTTTTGAATTGCCGGCTCGGATCCGAGATCGGATCCGATACCCACAGGTTGCAGACGAATGAAGTCTGCCTACTTCAGATTTGCTGATTAGCATTACTGAAGATAGTCTTTAGAGTGACATTCCTAGCAAAAGGTTTTATGTCCGTAACAAACTCATTCAGATCAGACCTTACTGAAGGAATGAAAGTTAAACCTTTCTCTAAGACTTGAATGACTTGGTGGCTTAATGGTGTCTGTGTTGTATTCACCTCTAGACCTTCTGGTGGTTGAACTTTTTCCTTTTCCTGTCTTGACTTTCTGATCTCACATTCTTGCTTTGGTTCTCCTTTATAAAAAAACGGTAGCTGGTAGGAAAAAGGGGAACTCCCTCTTTGGGTCGAGTGTCTGCTGATGTGCCAGGAACCATTCCTGTTGTAGCATGGGATAAGCTATTCATAGAGACAAAAGATGCAGAAGTGCTAGGCAGTAGATCATCAGCTGTACGAGCAGTGGTGTTCATCATATTCTTGGACACATGATGGTCTCCAGTATTGTGACCTGTGTTTGTTATATTAATATTGCTTTTTGAGGGTGTTCTCCCTTGTCTTCGAGTCACTCTCTCCTCTCTTGGCCATTCAAAGATATTACCACGTTTTGTGGATGATATTTTTATCCTTTGGAATGGGAATGAAGATGAGCTTAAATCTTTTTCTGAATACCTTGAAACTACTACAGAGTTCTTGAAATTTATGCTTCAGTACTCAAGGAATGAGACAGACTTTCTTGACATATGCTTGCACTTAGAACAAACCAGTGGAATACGTATGAATGTCCACAAGAAAAGCACTTGGAAGAACCATTTTATGCATAGGAGTAGTATCCACCCTGGGTATGTCCATAGAAACATCTATGAAAATCAACTTGTACGATCTCCAGGCTATGCATGGATGACCATAAATTCCAGAAGGAATGCAGGCAGCTAGAAAAGAATCTGTCTAATAGGGGCTATAGTAGAGATGACTTGACTGCCAAAATCCACCCTGAAATTTCAAGATGAACAAAAGGACGTCCCTACTTTTCCAGATTTAGTACTGGCTACATTTCACTGAATGCACCTCAAGTCACAAGGAACCTTGAAGAAACCAATTTAAATTGTGTCCTTACCTTTAGTACAGACCACAAGAAGGTATGTGATGTCATCAGAAGGTTTTAGTCTATTTTGACTGAAGATGATAGAATAAAAAACATTGTAGGAGAACAATCCAGGTTCACATTCAAGAAGAAGATCAAACAACTTCTCTGCAATAAAGATGGTTTTCCCAAGAAAAATGTTAATATTTTGAGACAAGGAACCCACAAATGCGGAAGATGTAAAGCCTGTCAGTTTATAGATGCTAGTAATATTTTCATCCATCCAACTACAGGCACGAGCTATGCATTTAATGTTAAAGCTACCTGCAACAGTGAACATCTTGTATATCTAGCATGCTGCCACCTTTGCCCTTGTTTCTATATAGGCAAAACTGACCAATGCTTGAAAGACAGGGTTTTACGCCACTTACAAGATATCTGACAAAAGGACATGAAAATTGCGCTGGCATTTCATATTAGCTCAAATCCAACCCATTATTTTAGCTTTAAAGCTATAGAATGTGTTCACACAGGACATAGAGCTGAGGATATTCAAAACAATACTGAAATTCGTGAAATTGGGTGGATAAACAATGTAAGAGCTAACCGCCCCCAAGACTTAAATGTAATGGCTCCATTGAAACCTATTCTGAAACAGAAACGCCTCTCCATTGGTTAATACTGGAGGCTTGTCTGCCTCCAAGAAAGTGATTGACAGCTTGTGGTAAGATGGACCGACATTGCAAGGAAATCACTTGATTGGTAAATATTTGTTTAAGGATATGGAATGAAGCACAGGAAGTCACGGTCTGAAGAAGGCAAACTTGCCAAAAGTGCTTATCGTTTGATGTTTCATCTGTTTTTAAGCTTTGCAATAGTTTTAGTGAGTTTTAACTTAGTTTATTAAAGCTGGAACATTTTAATCATGGTGGTGAACTCAGTACTTCCTTACCTAACTTACTTTATAACATGGAAAGAAAACCATGCATCATTTAAATAGTACTATTAAGAAAACATTAGTTTTACCCACTAACTTTCTCCCGCTTCTTCCCCCCTCCTGAGTATTTTTCTGAATATTAATGACATGAGGTAGGATTTAACAAAGTCCAAAAACGTCCAATATTTCCAGATTTTCTTGTTCTATTCCTGTTCTTCTTCTCCCAGACCCTGTCTCTGCTTCATTTCCAACATACTCTCAAGTCTTCTAATCAGCTCTTGTGCTTTTTTCCCCTCTCTCAAGTATTTTCCATTGAAATACTAGAAAAGGGTTCACTGACACAGTCTCTCTGTGGTCTTTATTACCAAAAAGCAGAATCTCCTTCTGTTTCACAGCTAACTTTTTGCTGGACAAACTTTTGTATTTGTTCCTTAGCATGTACTTCATCAAAAAATGATTTTGTTCCTCCAGGAAAAAATATTTTGAAGACAGCTGAGCACAGCAGTTTGAATCTCATGCCTGCTCCTCAACATTCCCTGAATAATAGGATAAATTTACTCTTCTGCCAGATGTACAATGTGTAGTCATTCTCCACAAACACTCTGCTATCTCCCAGTTTTAGTATTTTGTCCTTCTGCCACAGTTTGCCAGAATCAACTCCTTCTGCTGGTAAGACTGCATATTTACTATTTCTCATAGCTAGGTTTAGAGCATGCATGCAATGTGCCCTTTTAATTTACAATTCCTGCTGTGGAATACCAGTCCAGTTGCTTATCTGTGCTTTCATAAAATTAATAAAGTCTGTTCCTTCCAGCTTCTTGGGTACAGCAGAAAATCTCATGTTTTTCCTCTAATTCTATCATTTTTTTGAAATATATATTCTTATGCAGTCTCACATTCAGCCAGCCTTTTCTTCATTTCAACCTCTGAGTTTTGCAGTTTTATCACCTTATCTAAACATCTGTTTAAAGCTTCTTCCATTTTCCAGCCTTTTATTGTTTGACTTGATATACTCCATCACTGTTTCATTTATTTTCGTCAGGTTTGTGTACAGTTGTCTTATACTTTCCTCTAGGTTACTGGACATCATGTCTGGAGCTTGCACTGCTTTTTGCTGAACAGCTACAGCACTTTTCCCACTCAGTGTTTTTCAATGGCTTTTATAGTGGATTTTCCTTCAGGTTCTCTGTATTTCTTTCTCCCTGTCATCCAGGTGGTGTATTTACTAGCCAGTTACTGAAATTTAAAACCAGAGAAACACTAGTCCTGAATTGGTGCTGGTTATGTTGCTGGGACCAACCAGAAAACCTCTTCCATTTCCTAATACATAATTTTCTAGTATCAGGCTTTCTTGCCTCCATTTGTCACTTACTAGCCAGTTTACTGAAATTTAAAACCAGAGAAACACTAGTCCTGAATGGGTGCTGGTTATGTTGCTGGGACCAACCAGAAAATCTCTTCCATTTGCTAATACATGATTTTCTAGTATCAGGCTTTCTTGCCTCTGTTTGTACTTGCTGCACCTCTTCAGTAAACAGGTGTCAACTGGGAATTAGGACCTATCATCCAGGCAGTTTAAAAAAAATAATGGAGATTCAGTCTTTCTAGAAGAAAAAAAGGGGGCAGGGTAAGAGGGGATCACAAGGTCCCTTGAATCATCATTTATACTTGTTGGACTATCCTTGGTTTTGGGAGGTTCACAATGAGGTTTTGGAAACTCCTTGCCATTTCTTCTTAAATGTCTCTTTACCTGTATTCTACTGATTCAAACATTAAAAGAAACTTTATTGTCATTTAGGACCACAGAAGTGCCGCCTAAACAAAATTACAAATGTCAGCTCACAAGAGAAATGCAGTGCAAATAATATAGATAGAGCGGTATCAGAGAATAACATAAGAAAGAAAACACGCATGACATGCAAGAGGTAGTTCACATTAAAAAAAAACACACTCAACACCCATTATCCAATGATAAATAAATAAATACCCACCACCAAACCCCTTCACCATTAAGACAGAATAAATAGAGATTAGTGAATAGCAGCTATTTAGTTACTGTATTTCACTTGTTAACCTTAGACTTGACTTCAGTATAGCCATCATATTGTATAATAGTAATACTAGTGGTAACTGATCAGAGCAGCAGGATTAAATAAATAAAAAATAAAAAAAAAAAGAGGCTTCAGTGTATCAGGTATTATGGTTGGTGTCAGAGTTAATATGTCTCGCAGCTGTAGGATTTTGTTCCTGAATCTGGTAGTCCTGCAGCAGAAGTTGTGGTACCACCTTCCAGATACAAGTTGTGAGAACCAGTTGTGGGCTGGATGGGTCAAATCAGCTACTATTTTGCATGTTATTTATTTATTTTATTTTACATTTGTTGACCTGGCTAGTCCGACTGGATATATGTCCATTTTCAGCAGAGGCCCGAGGAGAAAAGCTCCAAAACATACAAATAGAAAGTTATTACATATATTCATGATAGATACAGAGAGCAAATTCACCTCAATATTTCACTACAATGAACATTTAGCAAGACATATAATCTGACATGTTAAACCACACACAGTTCATAGACTAACAGTACCACTCAGACTACGTGAAGCAAAAAGTATACTTATACCTAGGGATATAGGATAAGAGTTAATCAGGGTAAGAACAGGGACATAGCCAACATGTTTTAAAGTACTGTTTAAGGTTATTTTTGAATTGGGTTATTGAGGAAACCAAAGTAAGGTCAGTAGGCAGTGAGTTTCAGGTTTTGCCAATGGCATTGGCAAACAAGGAGTCAACGCTGAGTTGCTGGTTTTAATAGTTTGTACTCGTAGCCTGTTGGATGAATGTAAGGTCTTGAGGTTACTGTAGGGGGTGATAAGGTTACTGAGTATGGGTGTGTTTTCAGGTTGGTAAAGAACCTGTTCTCTTTTTTGCTCTTATAAAGAAAAGCTCCTGAACAGAAGGGAGGTTTGTGCCCAAGATTTTCTCAGTCACCCTAACCACCCTCTGTAATTTCTTCTTCTCAGCAACTGTGCAGTTGACGAACTGTGCAATAAAGTTGCTAGTGAGGATGCTATCAATAGCTCCCCTGTAAAAAGTGGTAAGAGCAGACACTGGGAGCCTGGCCTTTCTGAGCCCTCTCAGGAGGTGAAGCCTCTGATGAGCCTTCTTGACTATATGGTTGGAATTAACAGTCCAGGATAGATTATCTTTGATGTGAAAGCCCAGGAACTTGGTTGTTTTGACTTTCTCTATGACCTCTCTTTTGATAGTGAGTGGTTGGTGAACTGTTGACTTTCTCCTGAATTCCATAATCATTTCTTTGGTCTTATTAACATTCAGGTCCAGACTGATTGCCTGGTGTGACAGGAACAAAGTGTTCACCTCATCCCTGTAGCTGTGTTCATCCTCACCACTAATGAGACCCACAACTGTGGTATCATCAGCAAATTTTATAATATGGTTTGAGTTATGTTTTACAGTACAGTCATGGGTGAGAAATAGTGAAGAGCAAGGGGCTGAGCACACAACCTTGGGGAACACCAGTATTCAGGATTATGCATTGAGAGGTGCTGTTTCCAGCGCATATCCATTGGGAACTACCAATCAGAAAGTCAAGAGTCGAGTTACAAAGGTGCTCATTTATCCCGAGTTTCATGAGCTTATCCACCAGTTGAATCAGTATCACAGTGTTGAACACAGAAATGAAGTCGATGTACAGCACCCTTATGTAGTTGTTCCTCCCTTCTAGATGTTATAGTGCAAGGTGTAATGCGACTGACATCGCAGCTGCAGTCAATCTATTTGCCTAGTATGCAAACTGGAGAAGACCGAAGGACTTAGGCAGATCCACAGATAGAGGTTTCCTCACAATCCCCTCAAAGCACTTCATGACGTTTGAGGTTAAAGCGAATGGTCTGAAGTTATTGAGGCAGGTAGTGTTGGGTTTCTTTGGAAGTCCTTGAAATGCAAGGGATCTTTCTCCATAGCAAGGGATGAGTTGAAGATGTCTGTCAGTACCAGACATAACTGATCAGCACATCCCTTCAGCACCTTGCCAGGTACGTTATCTGGTCCAGCAGCCTTCCTAGGATTCACCTTCTTAAGCTGAAGTCTCACCTCCTCGGAGTTTAAGGTGAGCAACATCTCGTTTTTGTCAGTGTTTGTTTTGGAAGGTACGGTGGTGTTCTCCTCAAATCTGCCAAAGGAGGAGTTCAGTTCATTCAGGAACTCCAAGCTGTCATCACATTGGCGTGTTTTGGTCTTATAGTCCATGAGCTTCTGTATCCCCCGCTACAGGCATCTCGTGTCCCTCATGTCTTGGAACCGGACCTGAATTTTCCTCCCATACTCCGTCTTTGCCTCTTTGATGCCCTTTTTCAGATTTGACCTGGCCGTCTTTAACCTTTCTTTGTCATTTACCTTGAAGGCTGTGTTTCTTTCCCTCAGTAGCTCGTAGACATTCCTGGCAAGCTAAGGTTTCTGATTAGTTCTTATAATGACTGTTTTTGTGATGGTTACTTCCTCCACACATTTATTTATGTAGGCAAGAACTGATTCAGTATATGTGTCTATGTCTAGCTGGAGGTTGTGCGTAGCCTCTTCTTTGAAGACCTCCAGCAGGTGGTATTGAAAAAGTCCTGAAGGCAATCCATGGAACCCTCCTGCCAGAGTCTGATCTATTTAGTTGTCGTTTTTTCTCTGATCAAGGCCATCTTATAGGTAGGCAGAAGCAGGATGGCACTGTGATCAGAGTTGCCTATGTTGGGGTGCTTTAAAGGCTCCTTTAATATTACTGTAAGCTTTGTCTGAGGTATTTTCCCCTATGGTAGGGAAATCCACATACTGGTAAAAATGCGTAGCACTTGCTTAAGTTCAGCTCTGTTGAAATAACCCACTATCACATGTGCAAATTCTGTGTTTCTGCTTGTAGCTCACATATAATATTATGGACTTTATTTTGATCTTCAGTGGTGTTAGCACTGGGGTGGGGATGTACACTGCTGTGACATGCATCACACTGATTTTCTTTGGTACATAAAAAGGTCTGCATTTTAGTGTCAATATTTCCACATCTTCAGAGCAGTATGATTGAACCAGCTTACAGTCTTGAGACTGTATGTTGTGTTTTTTTTTTTTTTTACTAAAAAAATGGATGAGAAGATAAAAAAATCCCTTGGAAAATTTGGAAAAGGAGGGCTGGAAAATCTTACTGATTCCCTGGATCAGCTTGCCCCTTTCATCACACTTTCTGATCAACTCTGCAGTAGAAGGGCCAAACGCTAAATCTCTACCCAATATTTAAAATCATTTGGGAGGTTCTGAGAATGCAGCTATGCAAACCTCCTCAAAACTGTACCAGTAACCATAGCCCTTGAAGTACCAACACAGTCATACACACACACTGTAAACAATGAGTAGTGACCTGTGCAATAGATGATACTAAGTTATTTAAAGTATATTTTTCCTCACAAGAATAAACAGTACATAAAACATTCCCTGTACTTTCACAATTTGTCAAAATAAACTTTAACATGTAAGCCTGACCATTCAAAATTCTGAACGTTTCCCCCTTACTTATCAATAGTTTTCCCAGGTTTGTCAAAAAGGGTAGGATTGAAATGAACTAAGTGCTTAGCAGCAGTGGGAACAACTAAAGCTACAGCTGCTGGGTCAGGTTTGGGAATAGTGTATACAAATGTAAAAGGCTGATGAACTTTATACAGCCTATCTGCCTTTCTGGTGTAGCTGGCTGACTATCAGAAAATTTTCAGGCAGTAACATACGCATCCTGTAAAGCAGACAGAAAAGGAGGAATGTGTGTAGACTCTGGAAAATCCTTCTGTAACAACTCATAATATTTTCTGAGGGACTGAAAAACCTCAGTGTTTTCCCACTGAAAACAATGGCACATTCTAGCAATAGTCTCACAGAAAGAGAAACCTTAACAGGCAGATTCAGAAACTGAACTCTCCTCCGAGTCTGAATCAGAAATCAGACAACATGGATATTCAATTTCCAAATATATCCATGGCCAGCTTGGTAGATTTGGGAATCCTAAGGCAATGTAGTAATTGTCTAATGTTCTCAGATAACCAGTTAATCATTAAATAAAATAACATGGTATGCGAGAGATGTAAATACACAGCTTTAATGGAGACAAAAATCTCACATAAAAACGAGGCTGTCAGGGATACCCAAACTACATCCCTCATACATACCGTTCACCACACTCACAGACAGTCTTACACTGAAGTATTTAAAAGTAACCATCCCAAATGTGAAAGACCTCCAAAGCCACCTAATGGCAACAATGCTCCTCAGCAATCACTAACACACACACACACACACACACACACACACACACACACACACACACACACACACACACACACACACCAAAAGCAACATCAAACATCTCACATACACCTACACCTAAGGGTCCCCCATGTGCAAAGCTCATAAGACAAGCATACACTTTACCTAGTACTCTTTGTCACTGGGGACTCCATTGTACGACACACAGATGGCCCACTCTATAGGCTGGACAAGGAGAAGATAATGGTTACCTATCTGGAGCCAGGATCCACAATATCAAGCTTGCACTGGAATTAATGCACCCCAGTCACCAGTATGATTCTATCATAGTCTATGTGGGTGTAAATGACCTGAGACATACCTCACTAGACTATACAAAAAGAGACATAATTGATCTTTTGGAATATGTGTGTCAGATAGGTATGAGCCTTGCATTGAGCAGCATTCTACCTTCACCAAGGATTATGTTACTGTATGAACAAAAAATTATAAATTTTAGTAACTGGCTTAGCTTCTGGCATCACTCCATAGAGTACAATATCTGTGAGCATGGGAGAGCATAGTCAAAAGACCACATTGTTTTACCAATGATGGGTTGCACCTATCCCCCTAGGCTTTTGGACATTGGCTAAAACTTTATCCACCCCCACCCCCCCTTAGAGCCTTTATTAGGGAATACCAAAAAGACAAATCTACCAACATAGTGAAAAAGTCCAAAAGCAAGCTTAAGGTGTTACTTCTCAATGCTCGGAGCCTAAACAAAACACTCCACACCCTTTAAGCCCTCCTCACTCTGGAGACTGCTAACATCTGTGCTGTGACAAAGACTTGGTTTAAAGCCATAAAACCTACTCTGAAAGTGCAAGGCTACAGTGCCTTGCACACATTGACTGGGGCCAGAGGTGAAGATGGTTTTATCTGTTTTAGTGACAAACATTCCTCCAGGTTGGTTAAACAGGATGACAGCATGAAGCTCATCCACGTGCATGTCACCACAGGTAAAAAGTCTCTCATCATATCATGACTAACTACAGGTCAATATCTATGCCTCTACAGTCTCACAAATCTTACCTAAACCTACTAGAGGTGCTCACCATCCAACCAAACAACCCATTCATAGGTGACTTTATGTATCCCTCTAAAGATTGGGAAATGTACACTGCCTCAAACTCAAAGGCACAACCCCCCTAAACTTTATTAACACAAATACCCTGGAACAGATAGTGCACACTCCAACCAGAGGATTAAACATCTAGATGCAGTACTCACCAACATGGGAGAGCATTGCATCCCCTGTGTCACATCCAAGCAAGTGAGGTTGGATCACAAAGTTGTCTGATTTAAAGTAAAAATCAACCCAGAAAATCCAGCTGTACCAGTAATAGTTAGGTATTCAAAGGTAAAACTGATAACATATTAAGTGACATTTTGTTAAAATTCATGGATCTCTCAACCCCAAGACCACCACTACCTATGCAGAATTATTCAAAGAGTCACTATACAAACACGTGAATGATTGCATAGAGGTTGCCATACCTACCAAAAATAAACCCAAAACAAACACTAAACACAATCCCCACTGGTAGAATCTTCATCTAAACAGGGTATATATATAATAAAAGAAGAAGAAGACTCATGGCCAAAATCGGGAATAGCAACTCCCTTAAAGATAAGTGCTCTCTTATGCCACCACAGAAGAAACTAAGAGATCTAATTAAGGCCAACTATCAGGTCATGGTAGCCTTTCAGGCTAAGGACAATCAGAAGGCCTTTTTCAGCTATGCCCAGAACCTTAGAGGTATCACAGAACAGTGTGCTGACCTGCTGGTGAATGGTACCCCCTACACTGTTCAGGGTGACATAGCAAATCTACTGGCTGATGAATTCTGCTCATACTTCACCCCCAATTCCATCCAAGCTCCACCAGGTGAAATCCCCTGCAACATACTTTTCTCCCAGCTATCACCAGGGACCCGGTACTGGCAGCACTGACTAAAGCCAAGAACACTTCCTCCACGGGTCCCGACAACATCTCTGGTTGCCTCCTAAACAGTCTAAAACAGCCCTGAAACAGGCTACATTCCAAGTGAATGGAGTACTGTAACAGTCATTCCCCTCCACAAGGGCAGACAATCAACCGACCCAGGGAACTACAGATCCATGTGTCTAACAAGTCTAATATACAAAGCAAAGGAAAGAATTGTCATGGAAATGATAAACAAGGAAATTGGCAAACTACAGACACTAGACCCATCCCAATTTCACTTTGTTAAGGGAAGGTCATGTCTACATAACCTGGGAGTCTTCTTTAAGAGGGTCACAAAGGGAATGGACGAAGGTAAAACACTGCATAATGTGTCTCTTGAGCTGGCTAAGACATTTGATACAATACCCTACTCGAGCATGGTTGACAAGCTCTGAGCTAGGTGCAAGCCCTTACATAACTCACTGGATTGTCAGCTGGCTCACAAATGGAACCCAAGAAGTCAAGATCGGCGAGACCATCTCCACCAAGAAACCAATCACCAGTGGAGTACCCCAAGGCTCTGTGTTGGGTCCACTCCTGTTTGGCATCTACTTCTCAGAAGTCAAGGCTAATGTTAAAGGCCTCTGGCTCACTAAGTTAGCAATCGACTGTAAACTGGAAGCTATTATACCTTCCCCCTGTAGAATATGTGTGTGTGTTGTACCTTTAAGAAGCATTTCCAAGGTCAGCAAGTGCATATAAATAGAAGGCACGTGCTAGCTTCAGTGCCATTTTAAGAGTGCAGCCAGACAGTGAACATGTATGAGAGAGAGAGTCCGTTTATTTATATGTTTACCTAAGTTAAAGTTATTGCCTCATCCCTGATGTGTTTGTACATGATAAAGTTGCTTGAACAGAACCCATGAATGTTCATCTGTTACATCCTGATCGGGCGAACGACATGGTGTTGGGATCTGGATTCCAGAGACCGCTTTTCAGAGATACGAGGTGCAGAATTAACAGTGAAGGTAAAATAAGAGAAACAAGAGCAAAAAAGGGCCAGGAACAAGCTACAGGTAATGAAAACTTGCACACATGATTATTTTATTAAAAGAGTTAAAACTGAGCATTACTAAGCAAACAAATAGCACAGAATGTTTATTAAGCAAACAAAAAGCATAAAAATTTTATTAATTAAACAAAATGTTTGAAATTAAGATATCTAATAGAATGATTATCAGAAAAGTCTATAGGAGGCTCAGAAACATCTCGGAATTGCAAAATGAGCATGTTTAGAGTAAAATGAGAACAAGAAAAGCGATTAAATGGGCAAAACGAATACATTAAAAGGCAGAAAGGGCATATTAAGCATAAATAAAGCAAGGCGAGTGCATGTTGTTTTGCAAATTACAATGTTTTAGCATAAACTACTATTCGCATTAACTAAAGCTCTGAATAGCATAACTAGAGTTATTCGAAGCATCGCAAAGTATGTAAAAGTGCTTACAGTGCGTGATTATTACTGTGTATTTATTTCAAAGAGTTTACTGTGTGCAAAGTGCAACTATTTAGTGAAGTACAGTCAAAAATACAGCCATTTCGAAAAGTTTCTTGTGCTGGTTGTGTCTGTTCGTGAAGGGCTGCCACTTCAAAGTGTTTCTTGCACTGCAAAGAGTTATTTAGCAAAGTACAGCCATTTTGGAAGTGTTTCAGTGTACTGTGTTCTGTTTATTCACAATGTGCAGTCACTTTGAAATGTTTCTTACTCTTAGCTTATTCTGCTACCCAGTTTATTCGTACAGTGCAGTTACTTTGAAATATTTCTTACAATGATGATGAGTGACTTTTACAGTACAATAATGTCAAGAGTATTACAATGCCCAGGATACTTATTTTGCAAAGCATTTCAGAGTTCAATTACTCAGAGGCTTGTTGCGCTACTGGGCATAGTTACAAGTACTGGCATAAATTTCTGGCATATATATGTATGTGCGTATGTTCGTACATACTTGTAAAAGCCTTCACTGAGGTGTCAACATGGCAGAGGCATTTCGCAGACCAGGTCCCACTTGTATTTGATCAGAATACTGCAGAGAACTGGAGAATATTTGAGCAAGAATATTATATTTTCATACAAGCAGCTTACTCAGATAAAGATGCATGCACCAGGGCATTCATTTTGCTAAACCTAGCTGGGCCACTGATAGACAGCGTTCATTTGTGTATGCACCAACAGTGTCTGAAGGATAAGGAGAAAACAGTCATATTGTTGCTCAGACTGAATCAAGAGAAGACCCCAAGTGTCTGAAGCATAAATTCAGAGAAATGTGCAACCCCCAGACCAATGTTACATTAGAGAGGCATTTGTTTTACACAAAAGATCAATGGCCAGGAGAAACATTTGCAGCTTACATTACTGACTTGAGAAACAAAGCTAAAACTTGCATGTTTGGTGATTTAAATGATGAGTTGATAAAGGAAAGGCTTGTGTGTGTGGTAGCAATAGTGCTGCTGTGAGAAAGATTTTCTTTCGTGACAGAGACTTAACATTGAGCAAAGCCATTAAAATTTGTCAAATCCATGAAGTTACAGAAAGGCACACAAGTATGCTTGCTAGAGATAAGAGCATAGTTTCAGTAGGCTCCAGAGCAAATGTAGACACCATGCAGCATGTGGCAAGCAAAAACAGGCCTAAGCACATGGCAGCTGCAGCCCCTGTGGGTGTGGCAAGGAAACCAGTAGTTTTCCAGCAAGTTCCAAGACTAGTTCAGTTAAAGGAGCATGCTCAGTACAGTGAAAATGCTCAGTACAGCTCAAGGGTGAATCAGCAAACCCAAGTCAAGCTTCATTGTTAATTATTGCAACTGTGGTGCCAACCATGAGTCCAAAAGAGAAAAACTGTTTAGCATTTGATCAGCAATGTCACAAGTGTAAAAATGGAATAATTTTCAAATGTTTTACAAGTCAAGTAAACCTCACTCTGTTGCAAAGAAGAGTCACTTGCAAGTTGATCGTGTAGGCTTGCAGTCTACTTTCTACATAGATGGTGTATCAGTGAATGGTGAAGAGAGTAATGCAGGAGATTTATTAGCAAAAGGCAAAGTGTTTTGTACCGTCCTGATCCATGGTAAACCCATCAAGCTCAAGGTACACACTGGTTCAAACTGTAATGGTATGTCAGCAGAAGCATTTGCCAAAGTAAGGGCTGGTGAACAACTTAATGTGGCTAGTTGTGCGAAACTTGTTGCCTATGGAGCTGAAGAACTTCAAACCAAAGACTCAGTAGTGCTTTCATGTTATTTAGCTGGGAACAGTTACAAGTTGTTGTTTTACATAGTCCGAAGACCTGTGAAGTCATTATTAGGTCGCAGAGACAGTTTGAGAATGGATTTGCTTTTCTTTACTAAAGAAGTTCATCATAAAAGTACATGTCCCGGTTCCAGTTTCACTGATGCAATTTTCTGAGAATATGCTGATGTTTTCGATGACAAACTAGGCTAGCTTCCAGTTGTGTATTCTATGAAGATAGACCCAGAGGTCAGTCCAGTGGTCAGGCCAGCAAGAAGAATTCCAATAGCCATGCAGAGCGGACTTTAAAGCTCAGGTGGATAAAATAGTGCAACAAGGTGCAATTTGTCCAGTTACAGAAAGTACAGTTGTGTACACTTACCATAAATGTAGATGTTCGAGTGTATTCACTGTTGCAGTCATTACATTCGGGTAATCTGCTGGCAGGTTGCCCTCAGTCGGCCTGATTAACAAAGTCTTGGGACCTGCGTCGGTTGCTGTCCCTTCTTCCATGACGTCAGGTCGTCAGGTGTATAAAACATGCAGCCGACGCCACTGCATCAGTTTTTCTTGCCCCAGATGTCAGGTGCCCCCCAAATGGGGAGCCAAATATTTAAGTAATTAAAAACACAAAAATATACCTCCAAACAAAAGCAAATGCACCAAAAAGGCTTTTAAGCATAGCAAAGGAAAGAAGAGGTATAGTAAGAGAAAAAACAGGGGGTTGGAGGGAGGGTAACCAGGACTGCAACAGCGAATACATTCGAACATCTACATTTATAGTGAGTGTACACAACTGTACTATGTTCTTCATGTTTCACTGTTGCAGTCATTACATTTGGGTAGATTCCCAAAGCTATGGTTGGGAGGATGGATTTATACAGCATTAGGACCAGCTATAAGGCCCTGCAGGACAGCAGAGGCAAAGCCAGCTCTGGATTTAGAGAAGAAAGGTAAATGGTAATGTTTGGTAAACGTATGAACTGAGCTCCAGGTAGCAGCTTCTAGAATGTTTCTGGTAGCAACACCTCTGAGAAAGGCTGTAAAAGTAGATGTAGCCCTGGTGGAATGAGATCTGATCCCCAGGGGGATAGTTTTACCATGGTGCATATAGCAGAAACGAATACAATGGCTTATCCATTTGGAAATAGTCTGCTTTGAAATAGCCTTTCCCTCTGCCCCTGCAGCAAATGCCACCAGTAGTTGTTCATATTTTCTTTGAGATTTTGTCCTGTTTAAGTAAAATTTAAGTTGTCTCTGTACATCCAATGAATGCAGAATCCGTTCTCCCTTGTTCTGTGGATTGGGAAAGAAAGTTGGCAAATTAATGGTCTGATTAAGAGCCACACTGGATACCACCTTAGGCATGAAGGATGGATTGGTCCTGAGAAACACCCTGTCTGCATGAAAAATAATGAAAGGCTCCACTGCCATACGAGCCTGTAATTCGGAAATCCTTCCGGCTGAAGTGACTGCTAAAAGGAAAGCTGTTTTCCAGGAGAGAAATTTTAAGTCTGCAGTAGCAGTTGGCTCGAAAGGAGAGAGAGTGAGTTTTTCCAATACAAAATTGAGGTCCCAGGCAGGGGTTGGAGCTCTCCTGGGTGGTCTTAAGTTTTTGGCCCCTCTGAGATACTGCTTTAGCAGAAGATGAGAGAAAAGGGGAGGTTCTGTGTTGTAATGAGCTGAAATGGCTGAGGCATGGATTTTTATGGAAGAAAAGGACAGGCCTTTGTGAAGCATCTCAGTTAAATATTGTAAAATCTGAGGAATATTGGGCACTGTTGTGCTTATCCCTTGTAATTGATTCCAGGCACAGAATCTTTTCCATTTGTCAGCATAAGATTTTCTAGTACTAGGCCTTCTCGCCTCCAAAATGACATCCATCACAGGTTTGCTGAGGGATGCCAAGGGTGAATCTAGGTAATTAGCCATGCTGCAAGATTCAAAGTTTGGAGCTGAGTATGCAGAATTTGGTTGTTCTGCTGAGACAGTAAGTAAGGTGCCTGAGGCAGGTGCCACGGTGGAAGGTGTGACATATTGCACAGGAGTGGGTACCAGTGTTGGCGAGACCAGCCTGGAGCAATCAAAATCATTTTTGGTTTGTCCTGTTTGACTTTTAGTAGAACTTTGGAGAGTAGGGGCAGAGGGGGAAAGGCATAGACTGATAGGTTTTTCCAGCTGAATGATAGAGCATCCACTTTCCAGGCTTTTTTGTGATGAGTTCTTGTGCAGAATTTGTCCAACTGATAGTTCTGGGGTGAGGCAAAAAGATCTAGGTCTGGACTCCCCCATTTGCTTGACAACATGTTGAAAATCCATGGCTCTAGTTTCCATTCGTGTGGGTCCATTTGATTTATACTTAGTTCGTCTGCCAGAGTATTCAGCTTTCTTGGCAGGAATTGAGCTTGTAGTTGAATTTGATAGGTCAAGGCCGTGTTCCACAATGCCATGGCTAGTCTGCAAAGGGGGTAGGAGTGTGTACCACCCTGCTTGTTTATGTACCACATAACTGTGGTGTTGTCTATCTTTATCATTAATTGTCCTGGATGAGGGTAGTCCTTGAAGGCTGTCAGTGCATTCTGTACAGCTAGCATCTCTTTTTGATTGATATGAAGGTGCATTTGATTTGGGCTCCATTTGCCCTGAATGCACTTCCCTGCCAGATGAGCCCCCCCAAGCATAGTCTGATGCATCTGTAGTTAGGGTTTGGGTGGCAGGGGGTGGAGTGAATGGCAGTCCCTTGTTTTGGTGGCAGGCCTCTGCCCACCATAGGAACTCTAGTTGCAGGCAAGGTATGATGGGAATCATTGTTTCCAGGCTGTGACAATGTTGACTCCATAAACTCTTTATCTACCATTGAAGTTTCCTCATATTAAGTCTTGCATATGAAGTTAGAAGAATGCAGGAGGCCATGAACCCCAAGGGTTGCAGAATTTGTCTTGCAGATAGCAGGGTTTTTGTGGCCACCTGTTTGAAGTAAGTCACCAAATGAATTTGCTTTTCTGGCATAAGGTAAGCCATCTGGGCAGCTGTATTCAAGCTTGCACCCAGGAATGTAATTTTTGAGAGGGTACCAGTTGTGATTTCTTTTCGTTTATGGTGTACCCTAGACAAGTTAGAATCTTTTTAACAACACCAGATGTTTTTGAAGAATGTCCCTGTTTTCTGCCTGAGACAATCGTCCAGGTATGGATATATTTGAATATTTCTTTGCCTGCAAAATGCAATTACTGGAGCCAGGCACTTTGTGAAGACCCTGGGCACAGTAGATAAGCCAAAGGGCAATGCAGAGAACTGGTAATGTAAATAGCCTGCTTTGAAGCGGAGGTATCTTCTGCAAGATTCCCTGATTGGGATATGCAGGTAAGCCTCTTTTAAGTCTAGAGTTACCAACCAGGCATCTTTGCCTAGCATAGGAAGTAACTGTTGAAGAGTCAGCATCTTGAATTTTGGAATGTCCAGAAATGTGTTTAGAGTAGATAAGTCCAAAATTGGACGCCATGATTTGTCTTTTCTGAGTACCAGAAAAAGTCTTGAATAAAAACCTTGTCCCTTTTCCTCTTCTGGGACTGGTTGAATAGTTCCCATGTTCATGAGAGACAGTACTTGTTTCTGGGCCTCTGCCCACTGATTTGGGGGCAGGTGTGTCCATCTGTTTGGGATTGGCAATGTGTGGAAATGAAATCTGTATCCCTGGGATACTACATTTAAAACCCATTTGTCCCGAGTTATAAGTTGCCAGTTTCTTACATGAAGTGCCAGTTTTCCCCCCAAAGGAGTGGCTGAAAGATAAGTGCTTGGTAAGTGTAGAGGGAAGTCAATGAGACTGTTTACCATAGGGAGGTGCCTTGTTCTTTCCAGATTTGGAGGAGGAGGTACCCCATTATTTTGTTCTAAAAGCCCCTTGTGACTGAAACCTGGAGCCTTTGGAATGTCTGGGTTTGACTTGAGTGACTCTCAAAGGAACTGGAAAGGACCAGTTCTTAGTAAGCCAGTGTCTACTAAATCGTGGAGGTTGCACTTGTAAGAAATCTTTCAGTTTGCATAGATTTAGCTTTATCTTCCATCTTTTTTAAAACTTCTTCAGCCTTATTACCAAAGAGACGGTCCTGTTGTAAAGGAGCATCCAACAATTCTGCTTTAACATGATCAGGCGGCGTTTGCTCTGAGCCAAGCATGCCTTCTTAACACAAAGCCAGTTACAGCAGCCCTGCAAGAGGCCTCCAAAGAATCAAAAAGTACAGTTTTGTACCTACCATAAATGTAGATGTTCGAAGATCCACATTGCTGCAGTCCTTACACTTGGGTAGTCCGCTGTCCTCGGTCGGCCCGAATATCAAAGTATAAGGCTGACGTCGGTCAAGGCGCATTTGACTGACATCAGGACGTCAGGGTACAAATGCGCATGACCGACGTCATATCCTCAGTCTTTTCTTGCCCCAGATGTCAGAAGACCCTAAAAATAAAGGTCAAAACCAAAAGACAGCAAACAACCAACCACCCTTGCACTAACTATATGCACAATATATACAATATACACAATATATACAACCCAACCCACACAACCACCTCTAACTGCAGAGGGGAAGGAGGGAGGGTTTGACTGCAGCAATGTGGATCTTCGAACATCTACATTTATGGTAGGTACAAAACTGTACTATGTTCTTCATCTCACATTGCTGCAGTCCTTACACTTGGGTAGAATCCCAAAGCAGAGGAAAGGGAGGATGGCTAACTACAAGGAAGCAGGAGCTGCCAAAATGCCCTGCAAAACAGCAGTGGCAAAACCAGCCCTGGATTTAGAGTAAAGTGGCAGGTGATAATGCCTAGAGAAAGTATGCACTGAACTCCAAGTAGCTGCCTCCAAAATATCCTTGGTTGCCACTCCCTCAAAAGCTGTTGAAGTGGCAGTAGCCCTAGTGGAATGAGGCCTAATCCCAGCTGGAACTTCTTTGCCATGATGGGAATAACAGAAAGCAATGCAAAACCCAATCCACTTAGAAATAGTTTGTTTTGACACAGGCTTGCCCTGAGAACTCAAAGCAAAAGAAACAAACAACTGCTGAGACTGCCTGAACCCTTTAGTTCTGTCCAAATAATAACGCAACTGCCTGTGTACATCTAAAGTGTGCAAAATCTTTTCCCCTTTATTTTGGGGATTTGCATAAAAAGTAGGCAAATGAATAGTTTGGTTTAAAGCCACACTAGAAACCACCTTAGGCATAAAGGAAGGATTAGTACGTAATGATACCCTATCCTTATGGAAAATCAAGAAAGGCTCAACCGCCATAAGGGCCTGCAATTCAGAAACCCTTCTTGCAGAGGTAATTGCCAACAAAAAGCAGTCTTCCATGATAAATATTTCAACTCAGAAGTAGCTGCAGGCTCAAAAGGTTGTAGAGTGAGTTTCTCCAACACAAAATTGAGATCCCAAGCAGGAGTAGGAGCTCTTGTGGGGTCTTATATTCTTTGCCCCTCTAAGAAATTGCTTGAACAAAGGATGAGAAAACAATGGTGGGTCACAATCATAGTGAGCGAAATTGCTGCAGCATGAACCTTAATAGAAGAGAAAGACAAACCTTTGTCCAATAACTCAGTTAGATATTGAAGAGCCACACTCAAATTAGGCTCAGAAACATCAAAATCTTTGCTGCACTCCAAAATAAAAATCTCTTCCATTTATCTGTACACTTTCCTTGTACTAGGCCTTCTAGCTTCCAAAATCACATTCAAAACTTGTTGCGGAAGTTGAGACCCTCTATGGTTCAAAACAGAATATGCCAGGCTGTTAGGTGAAGAGAGTGAAGTTTGACATTCAGCAAATGGCTGTCCTCCTGTGACAACAGGTGTGGAATCGAAGGCAAAGGCCATGGAGGCTTCCATACCAGACTTCTCAATAATGGGTACCAGTGCTGTCGAGGCCAATCTGGAGCTATTAAAATCATCCTTGGCTTGTCCTGTCTGACCTTTAGAAGTACCTTTGGGAGGAGAGGCAGAGGAGGAAAGGCATACACATGAAGATTGCTCCAATTGAAAGAAAGAGCATCCACTTTCCAAGCTGTGGGATGAAAAGTACAGTTTTGTACCTACCATAAATGTAGATGTTCGAGGATCCACATTGCTGCAGTCCTAACAATTGGGTAGTCCGCTGTCCCAGTCGGCCCGAATACCAAAGTATATGGCTGACGTCGGTCAAGGCGCATTAGTCTGACGTCAGAACGTCAGGGTACTAATGCGCATGACCGACGTCATATCCTCAGTCTTTTCTTGCCCCAGATGTCAGAAGACCCTAAAAAGACAAGGCCAAAACCAAAAACACCAAACACTCCTGCACCAAAAATATGTACAATATATACAAAATTACAAGAGTATAACCTCACCCACACAACCACCCCTAAACACAGAGGGAAGGAGGGAGGGTATTGGACTGCAGCAATGTGGATCCTCGAACATCTACATTTATGGTAGGTACAAAACTGTACTATGTTCTTCATTCCACATTGCTGCAGTCCTAACAATTGGGTAGAATCCCAAAGCAGAGGTAAGGGAGGCTGGCAAATCATAAAGAAGCAGGAGCTGTCAACATGCCTTGCAAAATAGCTGTGGCAAAACCAGCCCTAGATTTAGAGTAGAGAGGAAGGTGGTAATGCTTAGAGAAAGTATGCACTGAACTCCAAGTAGCTGCCTCCAAAATATCCTTAGTTGCCACCCCCCTTAGAAATGCTGTTGAAGTGGCAGTAGCCCTAGTGGAATGAGGCCTAATTCCAGCTGGAATCTCCTTGCCATGATGGGAATAACAAAATGCAATGCAAAACCCAATCCACTTAGAAATAGTTTGTTTTGACACAGGCTTGCCCTGAGAACTCAAAGCAAAAGAAACAAACAACTGCTGAGACTGCCTAAAATCCTTAGTCCTGCTTAAATAATAACGCAACTGCCTGTGTACATCTAAAGTGTGCAAAATCTTTCCCCCTTATTTTGGGGATCTGCATAGAAAGTAGGCAAATGAATAGTTTGGTTTAAAGCCACACTAGAAACCACCTTAGGCATAAAAGAAGGATTAGTACGTAATGATACCCTATCCTTATGGAAAATCAAAAAAGGCTCTACCGCCATAAGGGCCTGTAATTCAGAAACCCTTCTTGCAGAAGTAATGGCCAACAAAAAGCAGTCTTCCATGACAAGTATTTCAATTCAGCAGTAGCCGCAGGCTCAAAAGGTTGTAGAGTAAGTTTCTCCAACACAAAATTGAGATCCCAAGCAGGAGTAGGAGCTCTACGTGGGGTCTTATATTCTTTGCCCTCTAAGAAATTGCTTGAACAAAGGATGCGAAAACAATGGTGGGTCACAATCATAGTGAGCTGAAATTGCTGCAGCATGAATCTTAATGGAAGAGAAAGACAAACCTTTGTCCAATAACTCAGTAAGATATTGAAGAGCCACACTCAAATTAGGCTCAGAAATCTCCAAATTCTTTGCTGCACTCCAAAATAAAAATCTCTTCCATTTTTCTGCACACTTTCCTTGTACTAGGTCTTCTGGCTTCCATAATCACATTTAAAACTTGTTGAGGAAGTTGAGACCTGCTGTGTTTCAAAACAGAATATGCCAGGCTGTTAGATGAAGAGAGTGAAGCTTGACATTGAGCAGGTGACCGTCCCTTTGAGACAACAGGTGTGGAATCAAAGGTAAAGGCCATGGAGGCTTCCTTACCAGACTCCTCAGTAATGGGTACCAGTGTTGCCGAGGCCAATCTGGAGCTATTAAAATCATCCTTGGCTTGTCCTGTCTGACCTTTAGGAGCACCTTTGGGAGAAGAGGCAGAGGTGGAAAGGCATACACATGAAGATTTTTCCAACTGAAAGAAAGAGCATCCACTTTCCAAGCTGTGTGATGAAACC